>NC_092864.1:44560552-44835795 GCF_032062135.1 Pyxicephalus adspersus | reverse complement strand
ATTCGAATTCGACCACCCAAATTTTTTTGCTATATTCGGCCGAATAGCTGTCGAATCGAATAGTGAGCTATTCGACCAACACTAGTGGGCAGTAATAATGGTTAGTATTTACAGCTTTCTTTGGAGGTTTTTGATGCAATGAAGATCTGTGTGTAGGAAAAGTTTAATTTGGCAATTTACATAACATAATAAGTGAAACCCAGTGAGTTAAATAATGTTCAGAATTGCAAAACTATATAGTTTAATTTTTGAAAATATTGTAAAAATGTATCTTACCCAGCATCCGAGCTATTGCCACAAAGTAAGGGATCTTTGTGTCCTTCAATCTTATATAGCAAACCTGTTGGTGGAGAGAAATAGTTAAAGCAGAGCATAATAATAAAAAAAAAGAACTTTTTTAAAACAATGATTAGATAAATGTAAATTTCATTTTTCAGCTTTTTTTGGACAAACCCTGCTATAGGGGTAGAGAAGAACGAGAAATAAAAGAAAGGGTCCCCACCCGTTATCTTACTGATGTATGTCAGACAACAAGAAATATCTGACTGATAATCATGCAATAAAAACACATTTTTTATAGTGCATTGAAAGGTTTATACATTTGTCAAGACTTTGTATGTATTATTTAGACCAGAGCAAGGTAAGGCAAGCACCGGACACTTTATATGAAGGCCAGAAGTTGCCTAATCTGGCATCTGAAGAAGACCCTTCTGACTATATACTCTAAACTCTTTTGTGGGATAAAATCTCACTCACTCTGTTCCTCCATTAACTCATATTTTCATCTTGAGGACAAGCAATGAAGAGTTGCCTTAGCTTATTCCTCACTCCCCCAGTCGCTGTCCCTCAACGTCTTCTTTTAGAATGCAGGATTTTGCATTGCAGGGGATGACCTGTGATTGCAACTCAAATTGTCTAAGAAAAGAATCTGCAGGCATGGTCTCAATGTTTGCTAGGGGTATGAAAGATGGAAAGTGTAAAATAGTCCTTTTCCATTTTCTTATAATTCTAGATAATTGGTATTAGTTAAACTGACCTGAGATTCACAAACTTCTCATTGCTCAAGGAATCCCTAGCAACCTTTGAAGGACCCCTGGTTGGGAAACACTGATCGAGAGTGTACAAATAATAAAATACCACATAAAGTCACAATATGCTGCAGATGTTTCCTATTAGGTGGATCCTGCCATCATGTAGCTGGTCAGAAACACCTCCACTTACACATTATACAGCCTGTGATCAGGTAATAGGGTAGTAGCAACCATGAATTGGAGTAATGAGGTATTGCAATGATATTAGTAATAATATTAACAATGCTCTAGGACTGCAGACAGAAAGTATTAATAAAGTTTGCACACCAGGCATATTATTAGTTTTATAGGGAAGGTTTGTGGTTAGGAATATGAAAAAGTGACCTAAAGGTTCATCAGTAATCATTAGGATTAGTAACCTAAATATAAGATTATTTAAATAGCTTATATATTTACAAAATATGTTTTGACTTTTATACATAACTTTTAAAGTCCAGGTAATAAGGAGAATCCTTGACAAAGGCATCTTGTTTAGGCTAATCATGAGTAAGCTTGCCTGGAAAACCTAATAAAAGAACTGCTCCTGGCAGTTTGTAATGCCCATCAGAACAAAGGTGTCATGGAGCTGCATTCCCTAATTCCATCATTTGACTTTGTATAGCTGTAATCAGGGTGTTTTATTTAACAAGTCCATATCAGTGTAATGGTCAGGTTTGGCTATATGGTGTAACAATGATACATCTTATTACCATTTGACAAAACAAGCCACAATACTTCTAAAGAGGGGAGAAAAAATTCCATATACAATTACAACGATTAACACAGTTTAGGTAATTTATATCATTCTTGAACAGTGATTGTATGCATGTTCATTACTGATACAATGGGCATGATTTATTAATGCACTCCAAGGCTGGAGAGGATACACTTTCATCAGTGAACCTTGGTAATCCAGGAAACCTGGAATGTATTTCGTAAAGTCATTTGCTTTTTGTTAGCAAATGTTTTCAAGCCTGGACTAAATCCATTCTAGGTTTTTGGTTCACCCAGCTTCACTGATAAAAATGTATTCTCTCCAGTCTTGGAGAGCTTTAATAAATCAGGCCCAATTTCTTTAGTGTCAAAACTAGTAGATCATAGTATAATAAATGTACATTATTAATGCAAAACTGTGGTGTTCATTGTGTGCTTTACAACATTTCAATGAGTTTAACAGCCATTTCCCCATGTCTACCTTGCATTTAAATTGTTTTTTGTGGCATGTCACTGACAGAGACTTTTCAGGTCAGACAAGAAAAATGCATTTGAAAATCAATTCAAACACAACAATGTGTCTTTGTGGATATTCTTTTTTCACATTTGTTGTATTGATGTGTCAAATTAAGAAAAAACAGAGCATGTGAAGGTTAGAAAAAGAGGACAGCACAACCTGAATCTGAAGGTATGTAGGGACTTAGGTACTAAAAGCACCTTTTGATGCATTTCATTTAGGTAAACATGTGATCCAGTAACAACATATCTGCATATATCTAGTTAACTACACTGCTACAGGTCAGCTCTTGCCATGAGCTAAGGTGAAGTTCCTAATTCGCACAGTGTCTTATATGTGTGGCGTGAAATTAAATTTTGACCTGATGGCTACCTATTGCCTACTGCCAATCTGAGCTCTGCATATCTGTACTTTTTCCAGCATCTATTATATAGAAATCAGGAATGAATCCTAATGAATATAAAACCAAAGGATTTCTGTTAGACTATGGCTAGAGTAGGGGAAGGTTATGACCCGGGTTCTTTGATCCCATGTCCCTAAAGCTGAGGGAACCCCTTATTTTTAGCTAGTTGTCAATGATAAAGGTATCCCAAATAGAATATTTTGGATTTCTCATTTTCTTTTTTGGAGACATATTCACAAGGACAAATTGAAACATACATTTCCTCTTTTTTCACCCTATCCAGAATTTTAAAAATTGGCTATACATAAACTACAGGTGAAGCTCAATTCTGTGTCTATTTTGCACTGCTTGGTCTTGGTTACAGCATAGCTTCAAAAATGCAAAGCA
This sequence comes from Pyxicephalus adspersus, assembly GCF_032062135.1. Lineage (NCBI taxonomy): Eukaryota > Metazoa > Chordata > Amphibia > Anura > Pyxicephalidae > Pyxicephalus > Pyxicephalus adspersus. The sequence goes on along the minus strand of NC_092864.1, from coordinate 44,832,704 downwards.
GTAGACATCTAGCTAGCAACAAGCAGATGACATGCCCCTAACAAATATGTCTGCTTAGGGCTGTGCACATTTGCTTAGCCGAGAGCATGCTATTTGTTTTGTTTGTTTATTAGCTCCTTTTTTTTGTTTGTGTTTATTAGAATGCACCACAAGGCTCAGTTGCAGCATGTCTGGTGGTCCTGGCATAAAGTGCACTGTTACAATGCGAGTTGATCGATGGCCTGTCTCGGGAGGAGACAAGCATGAACTAATGTACGTCATTTAGTTCAGTCTACAGATAGGACAGCAATGAAACAATTTGTTTCCGAGCAGCATGGAGAGCGCAGCATTGTACAGTGTAATCTAATAATGGCTACCAGTACAGCTTCAGGCTTGAAAGAAATCGTAGATTAACATCACTCATCTATCTGGAACCAAAGTGCAATTTATTTGTTAGAGGCTTAATGTTGTATCTGCCAGGGAATTACTGGATATACAAATTGGCTATTTTTATTTTTTTAACACAATGGTATCTATTTGATAAAGAGCAAGAATGACCCACTTATATTATAAAACAAACAGTATGATAAAAATATGTGTCACGTTCAGAAGTCAATGATACTAAAGCTGAACATTACTTGCAGTGGAACCAAACCATTTTTTTTTTTTTAAAGTTGCGATCGAACAGGTCCTTTATTTCAGAATGGCCAGATGAAGTGCCTTCTGCAAAAAAATATCCTTAATTGCCTTTTTTCCTATTTCTTTGATACAGTCACTTATCCCTATTCTGTGGTGGGTGTCACCATGTTCTTTCACCCTCTATTCTGGTAGTCGGAACTACATGCATCTTGACTTCTAGGCCGAGATGATGCATGCATGGGAGTTAATTCAGTTCAAGCAGTCCCAGGAGATGCCTACTACATGTGAAGCTTAGTAAAAGAGAACAGTGATCAGTGACCTGCCCAACTGCACTGGTGAAACATTAGCAGAAGGGCAGGGGGTCAGTGTAAATCTCTACAAGCCTGTGTTGAAGATAACAGTTTGAGACTCTTTCAAGTTCATTCAAATTTCACTGACAAGTGCATCTGACCTACAGGTAATGTTTTTCTGACCTCCATTTCACCTGCTTGAAGTGAAAAAAAGCCCATCAACACAAGCCTAAACAGAATCCCAAATAGCAAGCCAAAACCCCACAAGATCCTACCATAACTCACAATATCCAAAACAAAATTAGCTGGACATATACTTAATTTGTCTTTTTTTTTTTTCTTCCTAAAATTGTGTTTTCCACATAGTCAGTGGTTAATGGCACAATATACTGAAAGATGGCTTTTTATAGCTCTTGGGAATTCTAACATCAAAGCAAGGCTATCAAGACACATCAAAGCGAGGCTATTAAGTTCCAACCAAATTTCACTGGTAATATAAAGCTAGTAATGGGATCATGCCCCCAAGTGCTTTACAAAGAAGGAGTTTTTTTTTATAAAAGAATGAAGGATAATTTTTTTTGACCTTAAAGAGGACCTAAACTAAAAATTTCACTTTACATAAAAGGGTAGACAAAATATATTTTTTTTTTTACTGCAACACTGTTTTGTTTTTTTGTTTTTTTAATGTGAAGCCCTTCCCATTCTATCTCGATTGCCTCAGGGATCAAGACTGAATGGGAGCACTAAGCCTTCTGGGATTATACGTCATGGGCATACATATGATCTTGGGAAAGTGCAGAAGGGGCATTTTCCTACATTGAGGGGAAAGAGATGCCGATCTCAAGCATGCGCAGTGAGATCGGCACTCTTTTTTCCCCCTTTACAGCAGGCTATGTCACCCGATCTCGCGCCTGCACAGGGATGAAGGAGAATTCCAGGATAGTGCGAAACCCATTGGTGGATTTCTCCAACTTCTCAAGGGATTTGCATGGATAAAGTTGAGTGTGATTTTTTTTTTTCAGTTTATAGGATGATTTGCATACAAATTCTTCCTATGGCGTCTCTGAGACAAGAAGTAAAGAAAAGTCTCCACAATGGGATGAAGGAAGGATAAAAAAAACATTCTATTTAAAACGGAAGCATGTTGGCTACATATACACAATATGGACTTTAAACAATTTCTCATTTTAAAACAATATTCTGTTCAAAAACTCTTTGATATATCATAATAATCTTATATAAAATCAAAGCTACTGGATACACATCAGATGCTCTGGAACATTGTTATCATATTAGGACTGCAGTTTCCACAGGCAACAAATCACTACACTACCAAAGCCCTGAAGAAGAGGAGCTGCAGTCTCGTGAAACACATTAGCTATGTTTTATGTTATACACTAATAAATATTTTTTTATTCATCAACTTGTTGGAGTTTTTAAACCTTCTATTCATCAACCTATCCACCTCAACATTTTCACATGTTGCATATGATCCACATTTTAAGGTGTCAAACCCCCATGGACTCACTACCTGCCAACAAGGTCTAGCCCTACCTTACCCATACACTACAAAACCAAGTATAGGGCCGCTGGAGCAAAAGAGTTAACAATTCAGTCACTAATCATCTTTTTGGATAGCTAGGCAGATTTTGAACTTTTTCTTCCTAATAAGGAACACCTCTATATCAGATGATATATTGAAAAACTATTTTTTATGTACTGTGTTAACGTGACATAAATTTAAACTTACTTTCATCTTTTGCATATTCTTCAATGCTTATATTAGGAGGTAACTCTGATGGTAGGTGCACGCATTTATTCCGTAAGTTTCCCATGAAAAGCTGCAGTCCAATCAGTGCAAACACACTCAGACAAAACACTGTGAGAATCATCACATCAGAAAGCTTCTTAACCGACTGAATCAGGGCACCCACAATGGTCTTCAAGCCTTAAAAAAAGAAACTCAAATAAATTACTGTCCTACAGAACAGTTAACTTTGTTAACAGTTGAAATAAGCCTGTACAGATTATAGGAACTACTGCCAAAAGAGTTCCAAAAATATAAAGAACATGAGTGAAATAACTGAGCATTAAATCTGAAATCCCTAATATGGAAAGGCTGCCCCTTAAAATATTGTTTACTGTTACTGTATATAGAAAAATGCAAGGGCGACCTCAATATAAAGGTTTATAAAGATGCCTATGCCAAGTTTTGAGAATCCAAAAATCAATCCATTTTGAACAGCATCACAACATTTTTAGTAAAAGGCAATAAAATAGCATGAACCTAAAAATTATATAAATATAACATTCAAACTAAAGGCCATACAAAGGATTATAAGTTAAATGTTAGTTTAGACTTCCTTCGTAAATAACCTCTTGATGAATGAGCTGGGACATAAGTAAAATAGGGGTCAGAATCTCATATAGTGCTTCTTGCACAATCCAATACAGAAGGATTTGATGGCCCATTGACCATAGACATGGATTGAGCTATTGATGCAGGGGGTGCAGGGTCACTTAAGAGGGTACTTTACAGTAGAAGAAACACAAATACCCTTTTTTCTTTCTCTTGTTTTTGGCATGATTTATTAAAACTCTCCCAGGCTGGAGAGGATACACTTTTATCAGTGAAGCTGGGTGATCCAGCAAAACCGGTATGGATCTGGTCCAAGATTAAAAACATTTGCTAACAAATAGCAAAATACTTTTAAGAATTCCAGGTTTGCTGGATAACCCAGCTTCACTGTAAAAAGTGTATCTTGTCCAGTTATGGAGAACAATCAGGGTGTCATCTTTATGTCCACATAACATTTGTTTTATAACATTTACTTTTGGACATGTGGGATACTATCTCTGATAGTTTTTATTGCTGCCTTCATTATATTAGATCCTCCAGTAACAAGGATGGAAGGGAAGTATTTTTAATTGGGAAATGTGTTTTAGCAACAATTTTCTAAGAAATATTACTTTTTGTGGAGACCTTTTCTCCTACTTCCAGTTATGTCTATCAAATTGAAAGTCATTCAGACATCATCAGGCCATAGTCACATGGACACAAGACATAAACCACAATTCAGACCACATTTTCAGTAGGAATGGCAATGACAACCTCAATGATACTCTCATACAGGTTTCATTTAATTATGCATTTTTTTTTATTTCCTTAAGACAATTTTTTTAAGACTTTCTATAAAAACAAATGGTACCAATTAGTAATCACAATACACATATTCAAAGAAAAATATGTTTTTATCACCCATGTTATTCACAGGTGGCCAAAATTAGTGAGTATTATGTGATTTGCAAGCCGAGATCTATTAAGTCCACTAAAACTATAGCGAATGACAGAGTTTGGAAAGACCATCAGGGAGTTACTGTACAAAAATTACCAGTCTCATGAAGACAACAGCCTCAAAAGTTATAGCAACTGAATAATAACAACATGGCAGTGGTATTTTAGTTATCCAGCTTCATTGGGTCTCCAGTAGTGAAATCTCACTACCATAGTATTTGGATCCTTCTTCCTTTTGTGAATTTTCTAAACAACCATTGGATGTTCCTATTTTAGGATTATATAAAATGAATGTAAAATGCGAGAAGAAGACCCAATAGTTATGGTCAAGGCAGATGTGAGGGTCTGCATAGTTGTAAAGATGGCACTTGAGTCCCTGATAGATGTAAGTGTTAAATCTCTAACGTGCTGATAATTGAAATATTTTTGGTGCAATGATCCCTCATAATTTCCGATACTGGGCCCCCCTTTAGTTTGACAGGTAAGTCAAACATTTTAATAGCAAAGGAATACCACTACTAAATTCCTATTAAAATGAAAACAGGCTACCCAAAACTGCACTTTATTAAGGAATGCTCCCAAAAATCATCCCAAAACATAGAATCAAAAAACCTATTCAATAAAACATCACCAGAAGCAATATTAATGCACACTGTGATAAATCATAGCAACTAGTTTACTGGTGTCAGGTTACGGAAACAGACATAATTATGGGTTACTTATAGGTTGCTGCACTGTGTATATTATTTTTTAAAGATGAATTCCAGGCAAATATGAAAAAAGTTAAAGAATGCAGTTATGATATATTATGATAAATCATTTTAAGCATTTTAAAAGCAAAAAGTACAACCACTGTCATTTTTCTTGATTGTTCTCGGGGTCATATATGTGTTTTGTGACATGTGCCATTAGTACTGCCTAATTGCAGGCCACCAAGCTGCCTCTGATGTGTGGTAGCTGTACAATACATACCCACGTGTTTTCCCCAGCCCCTTTTAGCTGGGTGGACATTACACTGTATGACTATAGATATGTGGACATACATATGGCCATACCTATGCATAGGGAACCTATTGTCATTTATTTAATGAAGTGTTCTCCCCAGCTGCTTTTAGGCGGGCGCACCAACCTGCTTTTTTCAGTAACCACACATCAGTTTATGGGTGGTTACAGAAAAGTTGGGTCACAATACAAGGGCCCTTTGGCTTTGACAGCTCCCATGTATTTATATCTACGGAATCTTTGTTTATTTGCCTAGAATTCAGCTTTAACATACTTATTCAGCCAATAGGTCTGCTGTAAAATTGACAATACAATGAATTCCTACTTTATTAATAATTGCTAGTAATTATGTGATTACAAGATATTTGTTACTCAGCAAAACTTCAGTATGAGAAGATCATTCCCCAGCTCAGGGGCATTGACTGCAATTTCAATAAATAGGAAGAGGTTTGGTTTTGAGACTGGCAGGTGATCTGTAAGTCAGAGTAACGCATCTGATATTACAGCCTTTTTGCCTGTTTAATGAAAAATTTTATGAGAAGTCAAGGCCATTAAAAAATTTGAGACACTTCCTCAGTCTACAAACTCTGTCACGTATTTGCAGAAAGGGATTTCACACACAAGCACGAAGACATACACAATATTCACAGTTGAACGTACAAAGGGGCCTAACACCTAACACCAAAGACACCTTACCTGGAATTACAGAAATAGTTTTCAGAGCTCTTAGTACTCTGAAAGTTCGGAGAGCTGAAACATTGCCTAGGTTTACAAACTCTGTTACATACCTGTAATATTAACATTGAAAGTTATTGACAGTACAAGTCAAGATCTTTCTTATCTCCTCTATAGATAATTACATTTCTCTTCCCCAGATAATGTGCTACATTGTATTTGTAGAGTCATCAGCCAAGCATTACTGTGCTGGAGCACAGGATGAATTCTTTTACTTTCCGTGGAATGAATACTCAGGACGTAGAGCCATTTTACCCGCTGGCACATATACTCATTACTCATACATAGAGTGCCCTCTGTTTAGTGGCAGACCACAATGATTGACAGAGGCAAGATTTTGGCAAAAAAAGATCCTATTTCTAAAGGTTGTTCTTACAAAAATGCCTATTTTTGGTACAGTGGTGAATATATATATTGGTGTTTTATAAATACAGTTAATTAAAACTCATATTAACTTTTTAGACAGATCAATGTACATGTTAATATGTAGGAAAAATAGCAATCATCCAGGAAAATCCAACCTGGTGAAAACAAGACTTGGTCAGAGGAATGTCCCAAAAGGTTTCGGGAATGTAGACTCCTATATGATCAACATGCAGTCTGCAAAATTGTTTATATAAGCCTTGAGGCACCTTTATTCCACATATCCTACTGAAAGTCTAAAGACAATATAGTTTCATGAAAAATGAGGTCTTGCTGATTACATTTTCAGCCTAAAGGGCAAAATAAAGAATGGAGAAAATCCCTTTCCTTGCAGTTCTGGTCCATTGAGATTTTACAAGCCTTTTTTAGACCTGGTGACATTACACTTTGCTGCACAGTGATAGGGTCATTCTCCTTTTTTTTCCAAAAAGAGGAAAAGAATGGTGCTTGTTCATATTTTCCTAATGTTAACCTTACCTATCCTAGTTGTTTACAAGAGCTAATAAATATATCGGAATAATGGCTTATATACACTTGCACACAACTCTATAGTATCATAATATTAAATTATTTTCCATATGCAAAGGTGTTGGTAATATTAAATTATTTTCCATATGGTGTAGCAAAGGTGTTGGTTACAAATTGTACTACACATTGCCAGTATATGTTCCACCCACAAATACACATAAAAAAACCAAGAGCATAAAGTAATTGGCACAGCAAGATTTTAAAAACACACCAACTTTACAATGGCTCAGAATAGTTTATTTTTAAAACAAAACATATAATGTTTGGTTATAATGTTGGTTGCTTGATCTTACATTGCATTTATTTTAATATTACTACAAATGTCTGTTAAAGCCAAACTCCAGGCAGATATAAAAGACACATGATATTGCATTTCTTCAGGTAAAAATGTATCCTTAAGTGTATTCTTTAAATGCAAGTAGTTTCTGGAAATTAATAATTTTGTGTTCGTCTTTTGAAGTCTACTGTACAAGAAGACTCAGTGAGAAGCAGTACAAGGAGGTATTTACTTGTTCTGCAGTGCAAGGAGGATGGTGATAGGAATAAATAAGAGTACGGAGACCTTATCAGTCTGCAGATGGCAGCAGATAAAAATCAGTTCTACTGCTATGCTGGATTCAGTGTTAATCACAGGACTTGACTGACAAAAGTAAAATCAGCTCCTACAATAAGTAATTAATCTGTTTATTTTATAATTTTTACTAGGAGCTCAGATATATTAAAAGATAAAAATCTTCTAAAAAGGTATAACTAAAATCCTAAAGGCCATGTGCAGAATCTGACCTGGGGTGCCTCTGTATCCTATACTGTTCTGTCCAGCAGTTTGATAAGCTTTAGTTTAAAGCTTAAGTTTTATATGCAAAATATGCATAGCAAAGGTAACATTCTGTAGTTGCAGAAATACAGTCTTGGACGTTTCTTTTAATGTTAAGCTTGATACACATTCTTTTCACCTTCCATGCCTTCCTATTGGTTAAGCAAACTGTCAATCACAGTAAATAACCAATTGGACATCTTGGCAAACAGGATAGAATGAAATAAGTTAAATAAAAAAACAAGATTTGGATAACGTATTAGCTGCCCTTATCTGGAATTAATGATTACTTCAACATTTTCTTTTTAAGGTAGACGGAGTTAAGCTACGTACACACTTCCAATTATTATCGTTGGTAAACGAACGACGAACGATCCTGCATGATATCTGCGAACGATCGTATAGCACCGATCCTGTACATACAGATAACCACACGATCGTTCGTAGATATTGTACACACAATAGATGCGATCGTTTGAGCGATACAGGAAGTGACGTGCACGACAGGAACGTTCGTTCATCACGCATGCTCAGACCATGGACGATCAATGAACGATCGTACACACGAACGATGGTCAACGATCGTCGTCCAATCCGATCCGCCGGTCGTTCATTTCCAACGACTTTCCTCGTTTGTCGGCGTCGTTGGTTACTTTTTTTACGAACGATTTTTGCCCAATCGATCGTTCGTCGTTCGTTCGTCGTTCATTTTGAACGATAAAAATTGGAAGTGTGTAGGCAGCTTTATATTTGGCCCAGTTTGTTGCAGCAAAGGTGATAAAATGGAAACATAGAAGAATCTGAATTGTTTTCCCCCCATGAAAATAATTTAAGTATGCAGTAATTCTGATTGGTCCTCCTGAACTCTTGGACCCAGGGACAGTTCCATTGCCTGCACCTGTTGAAGTTCCATTTTCATTATCCTGATATCACAACTTTGCAAACAATAAGTGATTATTCACAGCTGCCACCTCTCTAGATTATGTAATCCCTTCCTGCTACCTGTTCTGGGAGTTTATAGTAATCAACTCTCCAGTGCTGATTGCAGCTACAGCGGAACTTTGGAAGACAGTGTGCTCAGTAAATAGGGAGTTACATTATCATTGTTTCCCATTTACTGTCATCTGACATCCTGTGCACATATGACTGACGCTGCACAGCTCAAGCAATGTTGGTATGTGTGAATGTCAGTTTGAAGAGAAATTTATGAAATCAATGCCAAAAAAAGCTCATACTGTATATCTTCCCTGAGACAACCTGTTCTGATCTACATATTTGTTCGGGGTCGATGATTCAAAATATTGAAACCAAAGCATGACAGCCAGGCTTCCAATTTCCCTAAAAAACTTTTACGCAAGCCATTCCAGGTTTGCTGGATCACCCAGCTTCACTGATAAAAGTGTATCCTCTCCAGCCTTAGAGAGCTTTAATAAAACCCAATTTAGCTATTTTTAAAGCAGTAAGTTTGACATTCACCAAGCGTTTTATAGTGGAGAATGAATTGTTGCCCCAAAACACACAAATATGGAATATTCTCCACAAGAACAAGTTTGGTAAATGTGAGATTTACCAATTTGTAAATTAGTGAATGTTTGGTGAATGTTAGATTTACTGATTTTTAAATTGTGTGTTTTGTCTACTGATTTTTCCTTTTGGAAATACCTGGCTGTCAGGTTCATCCAATGGCTTTGGCATTTTCTTTTACAATGATGCGAAATAAATATGCATAGGAGGAAATCTAACTTCACTGTGACTTTCCAGATCCTCATACTTTGTTCCACTTCAGTGTCTTAAAGTTCTAGAACCAAGGATAGCTAATCAGCTAGGAAGATTAACAATGGCAGTATATACATTACTTTAGGTACAGACCTATAAGTAATTTTGACAACAAGCTGTTGTGAATTGATAATGTATTCAATGGAAAAATAAAATAAGTCTGATAGATAAAAAAAATGAATACCTGAAATAACCAACATAAGCAGACAAATTGCTCTTTCCCTCCTTTGGCATTGAACCCAAGAATCTACGGGAATATTTTTCTTTAATGCAACTTCTACAGGAGAGAGGTCTGGTTTCAATGTAAATGACCCACTCAAATTTAAGATGTGGTTATGACTAAGGCTTAGTTATTAAATAAATGTTCAATTACAGAGCACAGAAAAAATACTTACGCAAGCAAAATGACACTGAAATCCAGCCAATTCCAAGGATCACGCAGAAAGGTAAACTTTTCTAAACAGAAGCCCCTTGCAAGAATTTTAATCAGCGATTCCAAAGTATAAATCCCAGTGAAAGTGTACCTGCAAGATACAATTAAAGAGAGTTTGTGGTGTATGAATTATTCATAGCAAAGGGGCACAGAACTGAAGCAAAATAATATTGTTCTATGCTAAAAGTTTAAATAACCTGCCACTAATACATATGCATAGAATTACAAAAAAAGCACATAAAATAGGTTGACTCATTTAATACCGTAAGGCAAACTGCAAAGTCACTTTGCAGACTTTCATCCAAACCGTCTGAACTCATCATACAGCACAGCACACTATTTTATTAGCTGCTTTCTAACTGATTGTCTATCACTATTATATATTTTGTAACAGTTAAAGGCTAAACTCTAGGCATGTTGATAAATTCCCAACTAAAGTCAATAGTTTATATCGTCGGTGCACTTTTTGCCCTTCAAATGATAGTTATTCTGCACAGTCAGCCTTGTAATCCAGAAATACCTACTAGAGGGTAAAGCCAGGTTAGTGACCTCATTGCCACAATAAAGAAGACATACAACAACCAACCTGTGCCTTTTCTGATGACGGGACATTAGAGGAAAATGAATGCCGTGAGGTCCTCACTAATGTTAACTCTCCTTTCCTTCCCTATCCACAAGCTTAAAGAGTGAGATTGACAAACTGATGTGTGACCCTATACAGTGCTGATCCTCCTTCCAAATTAAAGGTGAAAAAATGTTTTACAGTTTTGCGGACAAAAAATAAATTGCCCAATAGTTAACTTGCAAACTTAGCTGGTGGTGGTGGTGAGGATGAAAATAATTGGTCTTCCTTTACTATAACCATTTGTTCCATTTTAGTGTTGTAATACAAAAAGCTGCAGCTTTAGGGCTAGCTTACATATAGAAAACTCCTATAGCAAAGAAAGATTCCTATTGTATTATAAGCAAGCTTTTGGGCAAAGTAACAAAACAATCTCATAAGCAGGTTATGGTAGTTCTTGGGCATTCTGTACACAGAGCACTGTAGCACCATTGCCACATAGAACATAATGCTGATCATGCAGCTTTTACTGTCTGCAATGTATAAAATAGTCATAACTGGCTGCAGAATTGAATGCAAAATCAATGAGTGCAATGCAATTTTTATAACAGTCGTTATGATAGACCATCATTGGAAAACTTGGTCTATCCAGGAAAACTGTAATTGATTTAAAAAAAAAAACATTTGCTAGTTGTCAAAAGTTTTCACTCCTGGACCAGATCTATTCCAGGTTTGCTGGATCACCCAGGTTCTCCCAGGATAGTCTGTCTTCTCTAGATCCATTGGTGTCACCTGCAGCTTCCAGATTGGTCATGGAACAAGCAGCAACACAACAAATTCTGTGTTTTTCTCCAGTCAACATCGCTGTTGTTGTTTCTCCATAAAGTACAGTGACATTTTGTCAGCCGAAGACAGGTATATGATAAGTAACCCCTCCTGCAGCTCTTTGCATAATGGCGGTGTGTATGACGTCTTTAACAAAAGAAAGTTCCTTCAAGAAAATAGATTTTATGAGTTATATCAAGCATGTATGGATACTTACTCTACATTCTTGGCCCATTCCGGGGGATTACTCATGGTCATGAACACACAGTTGGTGAGGATAGTGAACATTATGAGCATGCTGAATAATGTATACCACTGTCAAGGAAGCTAAGCATTAATATGGTTTGTTATAAGAGTCACTAAAGCAAAAATAAATATGGCAAATCAATTGCTCTGACACCGTTGTAATGTCATTTCTTCATTACAGCACAAAAGGCTGCTACCCTACAGAGTTAAATATAAGCTTTGCTTATGCTTTTTTTCCTTCAGTTTCCAGAATACATACAGGTGAAACAAAACCTCCTATTGAAAGAGAGAGAACAGCTTTTGTGGTAGACATTAAATCAAATAGTGACTCACAAAACAGTGAATAGGAGCAGCAATTGAGAGGAAGCAAAGAAACAAAATTTATGGAACCCCAGCAGACTAAATTGCATGATTCTCACAATGTGGTTTCAGCTGTAAAAGGAAAATAAGCGAAACATGGAGACTTTAAAATGACAGCCGCATATGTACCCTATATAGACGTAAAAATAAAATGTGCACATCTATTGTAAAAACTTTCAGTACTTTAAGTAAGGATTGTACAATAGCACCAACCTCTTCTATGCAACCAGCAATCCATGTCACATGTGAGGTTAAGGTGCTTTTGATGTTACTCCCAGCATCTCATATCTGTTGTGATTTGCTAATTACCACAATATTTCATTTTTATAAACCTTTGGTAATAATCCATAACTAAAAGCTGCCACTTTAATCTTTTTTCTTCAAGGCCAGAAAGAAATAGTTATGTACAAGCGACATCCCACCGCATCCTCCTCCATAGGATAAGACGACGGCTATCCCCAGTTGGTTGTTTGGAGATCCAAATAAGGATAGCCATGGATTCTTGCCCTGATCAATCACAATCACTTGTCTTGGATAATAATTTTCCAGCATGTATATAGCTAAGAATACTGTAATCAAGATATCAGCTGACAGCTTCAGTGTTTATTTCATTTGATAGAATAAGGTTTACCTTAAAGTAAACTTTTTGTGGGACAAATTTGGTGGATGCCATAACTGCAATTTTTCTGAAAATACTTCCTGATTGTCATGTTGATCCAATGTCTTTAATGTATTTTGAGTTAGTAAAAGGACAACATGGGGACTGTTTAAAATGTAAATGGACACCTGGTAATTGTTTCTCCATCTCACAAAATTTTCAACCCACTGCCAGGTCTGAAAGACAACTGAGCTGACCAATTTATTACATGTCACCTACCAGGTTTCTTTTCACAATGGAAAAGCATTGTATACAAAATAATGAATTCCAACTGCATTCATGATGAGCCCTACCCAGCTAGGGGAGCATTAATAAATGCTAAATGAAATGGTATAACTACAAGACACTCTTCTGCACACAACACTCCTGTGAACACTAAATAACTATTTCCTTCAAAAGAAACTGACAAAATTACATAACAAAAAACATAAAAATTGTACATCCTAAAATGCCTACAATCTAGCTCCCATTTTAATGATCTGGATCTAATACTTTGAGTAATGGAGATAACAAAGCCTGGCTTTTTATGACATTTATTTGAGTATTCCAAATCTGTGATTTATAAATAATAAAGTCTAACACAGAATAGAAAAAAACGCTCTAAATACTTAAAAAATACTTTAAATCAAGCACCTGGAGCAGTGTTTTTCAACCAGGGGTCCATGGAACACTAGGGTTCCTCTAGAGGTTGCTAAGTGTTCTTTTGGCAATGAGACATAAGTGACACCAGTATTGTTTTTGGCTATCTGTAAGCCTGACATTCTTCCCAATGGCAGGCCACCAAACTATTGTACTGGGAGCTGTGGATATCGTAATTATAGCAGGTGTTCCCTAAAAATCTGAAAGTATTTTTCAAGGGTTTCCCAACAAGAGAAAACTGAGTTTCATACCTTTCTCTGTTCTGAAAAAAAAAACTTTGTTCCACCATATTTTTTGCAAAATGGGAGCATGTGGTTCATTATAATCAGCTGGAGGACTTCCCGTGCTCTAAAGTGGAAAGGTGCAATGTTGACATCCCTACAAAATAATTTCACACTACAACAGAAATTCCTGATGCAGGGGATGCCAAAATGACATGCAGTGCACATTCTTAGCAAACAAGTAAGCCAATAAAACAAGAAGGAAATTACATGTCTAGGGGGTTTCTATACAATAACGTTGCACAGATCACTTCCAGGTTGCCTTACTAAATGTAATTTTTTTGACAGTGAATAGAATATTACAGTGGCTACAAATTGAAAAATGTTAATTTTTAATAATATTACAAAATAACTTGTATAGCAATTGTTTATCCCGTATTCATTCTTATAGGCTTTATATATATATATAGTATATATATATATATATATATATATATAGTATATATATATATATCAGTCATGTATATAATATTACTTAACTTACTTACCTCCAATCAGCTGATCCCCCCGCCTCTTAATGTTGCCACCTGGCACCAGACACCATTTGTCTTGGTGCCATCATGCTGTGCATACCCAAGGTTTTACCATAGAGATCTAGGCAACAAATAAGCAACAAAACCTGAAGTTTCACTACAATAAGAAATGGCCTACCACTTGATCAAAATACAAACTATATATTTTAAAAAGGATATGAGTGTACCAGTATTTTTATAGCTGCTTGACGCACAGGGTTGAAGGGGGTTAAAATATACAAGGCAGACGTGGCACTGAAGCGGAAGATTGCCTTCCCTCTATTCAATACTATAAAGGTCTGAAAGAGAAAAAAAAAAGACAAACAAAACATTTTTTTACCACTGCTAGAAGATTGTATTTTTTATCATTGAACATGATTGTATAACATCCAGTTATTCAATGGATTGTATGTGGCATAATTGTAACCTGAGAGTTTATCTGTATATTATCGGCTAGTTGAGTGCATTTCCTGTCATTGTATCACATTATTAATTTATTACTGTATATCATTATCTTTAATAAACAACTGGGTAAACAAATATGGGTATCTGTCTTAGAAGATTTTATCCAATTTGTCCTCCCTTTATTATTTATGTTTTTGGTATTACTTTGTGCAACATCATTATTTAGGAAAGCACTTTTAAATCCAATGATAGTTATAGTCAAACTAACATTAATAAAGAATTTCATTATGGGGACAAGACAGAAAAAGAGGATACAAAAATCTTGGTTAATAATCATTTACCAGTTTTTTTTGCTGTTTACACCTTTTAGAGGAAGCGTTATAATAATTTTCAAACACAAAACATGTCATTTTCTTAACTTGTTCCTCTGTATATTTTTTGAACCATAAATTTCAATTATAAATGCACTTTGAGATGGCCATCTTTGCTCATTACATTTAGAAGATTTTCCTACTGCTAAACAGTTGTGGATCTTTAATGCTCCAATATAAGTTTGTGATTCAGCTGTCTCATTAAAAAAATGGGTTCCCTTTTATTTCAGCAAATGCAGTTGGCCACTCAGAGTCCACTTCTTGTAAAAATGTGCTCATTTTAAAAATGATTTAATGTGAACCAGATGTTGGAGATGTCATCACCCTTCAAGTCCAAGTCAAGTCCCATGTCATTGACACCAAGTCCCTAGTCAAGTCTCAAGTCACCAAGAATTCTTCCAAATCAAGTCATTTAATTTATCCCCATTTGTCCCCATATAGAAACAGAGCTCTGATCCTGTTCTTGAGCACAGGATTGCATTCAAAGTCCACGGATTTCTCTGCTGACAGCTGAAAGGGGCTAAAGAAAACTTAGAATGCAAGAAGGGTGGGAAGGAAGGTGGTGTTATGTTACAGAAGGCTCACTGCCTTCCTACCTGCCTTTCTTGCATTCTAAGTTTTCTCCTCTGACAGCTGAAGGGGGGCGAGGAGGAAGGTTGTGTTACAAAAGCCTCATTGCCTTCCTCCCTTCCCCCTTTAGCTGTCAGCAGATAAAGCAAGTCACGAGTTGAGTTACAGGTCGCTGGGGAACACCCCCAAGTCGAGTTGCAAGTCATTCATTAAGTTGAACTCAAGTCCAAGTCACTGACCCACCCTGCTGCTGCCATATCATCCTATTCTTGTCAGAGCCCTAAATAAAAGCCATGTCTAAGCTCTGTGTTGGAGCTTACTTAGGGCAAATGTCCACTCATGTGCCAATGTACACCCACGTGACAATTCTCTGGTTGATGACAATCTAGGGCACTAAGAATTGAATCACAAGACAAAATAAAGAAGGTCATCTGCTTGATCATACCAGAAAGTTTTAAATAATGTAGATGGCACCAGAAGATAAATGGTGGTACAGGAACAATGCAAGGGTTGGTATCAACGTAAGGAGGAAAAGACTATTATAGGAACTTGTCATAAAGAAACAAGCTACAATAATAATTCAAAATATGTAACCATTGATATGTATACATTATATTGTATTACATCCAATTATGTATAAAATAAAAGTTGACTCTAGAACACAGCAGAGCTTTGCACAAAGGGCCTGATTTATTAAATTACCCTGTAAAGATGAACCAGGATGATCCACCAATCCTGAAATGGATCTGGTCAAGGATTGAAAAATTTGGCAACTAACAGCAAATAATTTTTAAAAAATCAATTCCAGGTTTGCTGGATTATCTAGGTTATCCCACAATAGTTTTCTTTCTCCTGTTTTGGAGAGCTTTAATAAATTAGGCCAAAATGTCAAGCAGAATGTATCTTCACAGATTAAAATGTCCATCTAAAGCCTCCCCTTTTTTCATTGTTTCTGTTATCAGGCTATCATTATCATTATTATGTTATCAGGCTATCATCACAGACCATGACAGGATTAAGCAAAATATGGGACTGCTCAAAAGACGTGGTAAAAAACACAGTTCTATCATTACCTAAAACAGCCTGGAGTGTGTTTAAGTCTTTATCTGGGATGCATTTAGTCTAATCCTAATATTGGTCTTCTAGGGCAACACCAATTACTAAAAAAGGTCAGGCTATGCTACAACCAATAACTGTTATTTTTTTAGATGCCAACGAGTTAAATCTCCAACCAGCATAATAAATCTTTGCCAGTGACTTTGCTAGCATGGTCTCTCGGGTACCAGCACTTTCAACTAAACCCTTCTGCACATCTACCACTTAGCACTCTCACTTTATAGCCAAGGACTCTTAATTTTCCTGTCATATTTTTGTTTAAACCTGAACTCCAAGGAAATAGCTAAAGATACAGATTAAAAACATATAAAGGAACTGTTTTACCTGACAAAGGGTTTGTATTTCAGTCTATCCAGATCTGAGGTTTAGGCTATGTAAGGATGTCAAATTTGTGTTGCTGGAAACAATCTTTCATGGTTGTTTCCAGTGACTTAACATATGAGTACTGTACACTGTGCACTGTTCAGTTCTATAGAAAATATATACTCTTACCTTCCGGTTAGAATAATATGGATCAATATCCTCCAGGGGTTCTGATACCATTCCTGGGGGGATGTCACCATATATAAAGGGCAGCTTTTTACCAGCTTCCAAGTCACTATTTGGTTTTGGACCATCTTCTTCATTTTCTTGTTTGGACTTGGCATTTTTTTCCTCTGAAATACGCTTCTCAATGGCTTTGAGAGACTCCCTGGTAAAAAGTCGAAAGCTGTCTGGCCCAGGTGGTACAATCCGTTGCTGCGCCATCTTTTCATCCTGCTCCTCTTATTCACCATTGAGCTTTATGCATAGCAAAACCCTGTTCAATAAACAGATATATAAGTAAATGGAATACGAAAGCACTCAAAAAAAAGTACTCATAGTTAACCTCTTTTTCCTATAATAAATATATATATATATATATATATATATATATATTTAAAAGGGGGTGCTGAGACGTTCCTGGCTTTGCCCAGAAAGAAGAGAGCCGGAGTTATGAAATAACACATGTATTCAACATATTCCCCCTGGAACTGATGCACTTGGTACAGCGTATTTGCAGTATTTCTAGACCGTTCAAATAAAAGTCCTTGGCTGGGCCGCAAACCAAATCTTAGCAGCATCTTTGACGTCAGAAATGTCCTCAAAACGTTGCCCCTTCAGGTGTTTCTTCAAATTCGGGAACAGATAATAGTCCGAAGGGACAAGGTCAGGTGAGTAGGGGGAATGGTGGACCAATTGAAAACCCAGAGTGTTCAATATATATAAATATATATTTTTTTCTGTTTTATGCTAAATTTGTAAATGCCTAAAAAGCACCTCAACACCTCAAAACCATGACAACACAGAGAATTGTAAAGACTAGTTGTACTAAAGTGAACACAAACTAATTTTAGTCAAGCAAAATGCATTTAAAATTCTTTATATCAAGATAACCAAGTCCTATACAATAATCAGGAAAAAATGTTATGTAGTAAGCAGTGCATACAACAATACCATCATATAAATGTAAATGTCTAAAAGAATTACTATCAACATAAAATTAAAAAGTACATAAAACCATCAAGTCATATATCAATTACTTGTTTGAAACACATCCTATGTCTAGGTAGCTCATGTCTTATGACTCAATAAGGCCATATATCTGATTCTTGACCATGGATTATCAGGACAGTTCCAAAAGAACATACTTCCAGCAATGATACGTACCCATACAGTCCCTGAAGCATTGGAGCAACTGCCCTCCACACCTTTAACATACCATTTACTTTCGCCTGCCATAGTTTGAATTAATGCTCAAAGTATGGGTTTGCCTATCTCCCCCACCCGGTCTATAGACAGTGGTGAGAAATCATTATTTATGTTCCATTAATATAATTGTTAAATGTAGACTTGCATAAGGGAGATAAGTGGAGCCGTTTCTCCTGTATCAGGCTGCTAAATTACTGGGCACACCCTAATATCACTCATAAAAACACAATTAAACGATAACCTCATCAAGTAGGCAAAAGTCATTATAAGCCATTACTTTTACAAGTGAATTGAACAGATGAAGACTTCCTGGAGTTCTGTAATGCACATGGACTTTCCTGAACAATAGCTTTCGTTTTGCACTCAAGTAACGAAAGATATTTGCTAATTGATATATTAATGCAATTTCTTAGAACGATTAACCTGATTTCAATTTACTACACTTAATGTGCTGGAATGTGTCCAGTAAGTACATCTTCCTACCAAACAGAAGAATATGCAGGGGGTGAAAAGATACTTCTAGCCTTTGTACATCCAAACACCATGCCATGTTGCTCTTTTTTTGTGTTTGTTCATTTCAGAACTGTTGTCTTTAGTACCACTATCAGATGAAGGTGACCTTCCCATTGCACAAACGCAAAATACGTGACTGTGTTTAAAATGATCAGTGTTCTATTGCCTTTTTGCTGTAGAGTATATTGGATGTCCAAGTTATGCACCATGAATGTCCACCATAATCTATGTCCAAGTTGGCAGATGTGTGATCAGAACCACTGGAATACTATCAACCCTTTCGCAGACACTAACATTATGAAGAGGGTTACCGAAATCTGAGGTCTAAGAAGGAAATTGAAGGATTTGGACCATCCTTGCTTGTAAAGTTATTTTAACCTAATTATCTCAGGGATTAAAGCGCAGAACAAGGCCCACCTGTATTATTGCAGATCTTCTGACACTTAAATCTCCAATCTGGTTTTTCTGGAACACACCTCCTGGTGATGCTAGAACACCCCCTTTCAGCCTCTCCTGCATTGAAAGCTTGATGTTAAATGACCATTTCTAATACATTTATAACAGCCACCAATCAGATTCTGGGACATTATATTGTGTTTTAATCTATGAGATGCCTATCATTCATTCTTAGAAGTGGCAGCTATTTACTATTAGCACTTACTATTACTATTTAAGTTACCTAACAAGTCTAACAGGAGGAAGATATTATACCTGTTTTATTGATATGCTTTAGCAGCAAATGAACTGTTTGTGAAAATAACACTGGTCAAACAGTTAATAAACGGCAAACCATTTTAATTGTATTGGTACTTTAAAGTGTAGCCATGCAGAACATTAAATAATCAATAAGACAACGTTTTAGTTTTAGAACATCTAGTACTGCCAAGAACAGAATTGGTCAGAATGTGAGACAAAGATGATCAGAGTAGAATGATGTATACACCATTAACAAATTACTTTCTAACATATAATTCTTGTTGTCATCTTGTAACAGGTTGACTTTTTATAAAATACATACTGCTGTAGGTGAAATCTTAAAAAATGTGTACGGAATTGACTTGGATACCCCTGGTAAACCACTGGCATTGACACAACATACCTCTATGACTCTCAAATGCTTTCTTTTGGCACAGCAAATGCACTAACAGTCTATAGAAGCACAAGGCAGGTTAGAAAAACCATTTACAAAGATGTTTATTTCATAATCCTGATCAAACTTATTCGGTTGGTTAATAACACCAGCTTTTGTTTAGCAAACTGTTGTACAGTCAAGACAATGTAATAAAGCATCTTTTTAATACACAATTTATACCAAGTGGGAAGTGTGTGGCTTCCATCAACTTAAAGGCCCACTATGCTTCAGTACAGAAACTGGATAGTTAAAGGAATCCACAATACAACTGTACCTGGCACTAAGTGGCAGACCAGAAGTAAAGGTGATATAGTTCTGCTTCATTTAATTATCTGGACTACTGTAACATTCTCCTCTCTGGTATTCCACTAACCCAACTTTCTCCACTACAATGTATAATAAATGCTGCAGCCAGACTCATCCATCCTTCCCATCACTCCTCTTCTGCTGCCTCTCTTTCTAGTTCTTTTCATTGGCTTCCGTTTCACTTTAGAATCAAATTCAAGTTCCTGTGCTTTGCCTTCAAATCCCTACACAGTTATTGTCCCACTTACCTTTCTGACCCGATAGAAAAAGCTGCTCTTTTCGCTCCTCCAAAGACCTATTGACTTCTTCTCTCATAACTTCACCAAATGCATGGCTCCAAGACTTTTCTAGAGCTACCCCAACTCTTTGGAATTGTCTTCTACATCCTATTCAGCTTTCTCCTAATTTCTGCTAATTTAAAAGAGAACTCAAAAACTTGCCCACCTGTCTTCTTCTGTCCCCTAAAACCCTCACTACTCACTCACCTTTCCATATTCCTCGTCCTATTGTGTGCAACTACCCTACCTCTTAGATTGTAAGCTCTTCTGGGCAGGGTCCTCTTTTCCACCTGTGTCACTGTGTGGATCTGTCTGTCATTTGCAATCCCTATGTAATGTAGCTGTTTTATATGTTGGTGCTTTATAAATCCTGTTTATTAATAATAATAATAATAATAATAATAATAATAATTGCCATGCAAAGGTTTTGATGTGGCCTAAAAAGCTGCATAGCATGCTAAACCATGACAGGCTTTTAGGGTAACAGTAGAATACAATCATGAAAAACTATAATAGGAAAAGAAGAATATGAGTTAAAAAACCAAAGCAAAAAGAACATGGAGAGAAAAACCTTGGAGAAAATGCAAAAAAAAAAAAAAAAAAGAAAATACAAGCAAGGATAAAAGTCATTTTATATTTTATGCTAAGGAGAACAAAATGTGGGAAAGAGAATAAGGACAAAACATTATGTTCCTTTCATATTTGTGTGTATTGTTAATGCACCGTAACACACATATATACCGTGTGTTAATGGTAAACGCAGTGTGGTGCATTACCCTTCTTTTTAAATAGCACCATAATCCACTAACACAATGAAGAACACTGATGTGAAACAATCTGTGCACCGTGTGTGGCATGCAGAATTCTACTTGCATGGTGGCTATTTTAAAATAATCGGGCTTTGTGATGCATGTTTAACATGTGTGCATTAACAAAACACACAGGTGTGAAAGAAATCCATGGAACCTTTACATTAAATCAAAACCCTGGAAAAGTCATCAAGCATTTCAACGATTTGAGGGGTGTTTTTTTTCCTCTCATTTAAATAAACCCAGGCAGACTTGTCAAATTTGCACATTCATACAATTCATGAATCACAATTGTTTGGAATCCTGAACTGTATAATTTCTATTAAAAAAAAAGTATTTTTTCAGATCAAATCTCATTTTAATGTAATCCATTTTACTGAAAAAATAAATTGAACTGAACAGTCAGAACTATAATTTCTTAAGTATGACAACGTGATAAGAATTACTAATAAATGCATAATTTATACCTAACTAGTTCACCTGTATACTGTCTATACTGTCTTTGAACCAGATCATTTTTATATTTTTGATATTTGCCAATTTATTTGGCAATGGCTTTATCTTTACTGTGGATAACAATGTAACACTAATATATTTTATCTTTTTTGCAACCTAAGGACAAAAATATAACACAACTAAAAAAAAGTCAGGTAGTCTAGGGAAGAGTAATATCTCTGTAATATTTGTACTGCTGTCTATGCCTCAGTTCTCACTTCTTGTCAGTGGACAGATGGGACATCCCAAAGTTTAGTTATCACAAAAAACAAGATTTGGTGAAAAAGTTTCTGTGGAAACAGAACAATTTTAACAGGTGTGACCTTCCATAAGGTAGATTTCTGTTGTCTTATGGAATATCAAAGGATACATCCAGCACCATTCCCGAACCAAAAAAGGTTACATCCAGTATAAGAAACTGCACAGTGGCTCTAATCCACAAAACACTAACCAAAACTAAAATTAAAGTAAATTGCCTGGAGTTTTGCTTTAACTAACATCTAATGCAGATCAAAAGTTATCCCAAAACAACAGAGTCATCATAACAGTAATATTGTTACTTTGTATCTTTATCTTCACATTTAGACAATGTTTACAAACACTGTGAACAATGTGGGCTAGATTTATGAAAGCTCCCCAAGACTGGAGAAGATAGATTTTTTTTCACAGAAGCAGCTGTAATAGCTGCAGGAATTACACAGCAACATCTGGCTGTCGATTTAACAGCAGGGAATGACCAGTAAATGTGAGGGGGCTGTCAGTGGAGTGGAGGGACAGAACATACTTTATATGCCCTGTGTATGTTGATGAATTTTTCTGCCCATGTGTAGCGTTGGTTAAAATATTCAGAACAAAAAGTTCAGCAAATATTGATGGCTAGGGGGACAATCTCAGTATCACATCGTAATTTACTGCAAAGGAGACCCACACATTTAAAGTGCCCTGAGTTCCAGAGTACAGCAGCAACTTTGGGTTCAGCAGAATGGTGATCAACCTTTCAGAGGCAAGGTTACTATATACCAAAATGCTTTGTACAAGGATATGGAAGAAAATGGCACCGACTTGTTCCTCAGCACTGAAAAGAGGAAGAAATCTTGGACGGCGTGGGAATGGCTGGATTCGGATTGTGGAGGTATCAAAGACTCTTCGAAAATAAAGGGAAGTTCTGCTTTAACTTTTCTATTAGGGTATGCCCTTTAAAGTGGTCATCCTAAACATAAATTCACTACTTCCTACCCTGGGACATACATATGCACATCAGGTGTTTTGACCTCAAGTATTTGCATGCTTGATCTGGGTCAGTCAATTGCTAAATAGCAATGACAGCCCCGGAGTTCAATCTTCAAAAACCAGTCAGAAATTGTAGCTTTCCAATTTAAGCCATTTTGTAATTTACAGTTATTAAATAAATGACCTTTTCTTTTCAGTCTGCAGACTCTTTAATTTGCCAAAGCTACCATAGGATTCAAACATTAGTTCCTTGCAATTATGACAAGCTGGAAATCTCATCTTCTGCGCTTCTCTGTTGGCTTTTCTTTCATATTCCATCAAATGGAAGCCAAGGACACTCATTTTCTTATTAGACTGCTAAGACTGCTCAGGTGGATATAATGAAGGGGGATTCTTTCACTAAGCATTCTGTTTGTTCATACCGATTTCCCAGGACGAGGTAAAAAAAAAAAATTGCATTTTTGTTTTGTGTATTTTATTGTAAACTTTTTAGTTCACCTGAAGATTTTTTTTGCAAAACTATTAAAAAAAAAAAAATCAAAGGGAGGGCATTCCCTTATGGTGGTCTTTGGGATATACTTGATGTGAGGCCTCTCCACAATACAGACTAACATATTTACTTAAAGTGGAACTAAACTGAAAAATAAAAGCAGATCCCTCGATAGGCCCGGATCTTTGGCTTTCTTCTTCTTCCTTCTTCTGGGTACATCACCTGATCTCGCACTGCAAGGCACGAGATCAGGCGACAGGAAAAAAGAGTGCCATTTTGGACCAAGTCACTCTTTCCACTTAGTGAAGTAAAAATTTGAGTTCAGGTCTGCTTTAATCTGGGGGTAGTGGATGAAAATCAGCCAGCACGCTCCTTTTCTCTCAAATACTCTGGAATGAGGTTGAGCCCTTGCTGTCCTCATATACAATGCATTGTGCTGATCCTGCATTGTATGTGATAATGCCACAAAGTCTGCAAAGAAAAGCTGCTTCACCAGTCACACAATGTGGTTTAAGCCAGCTTTAGGAATTAGGGAAGTATTACAACTTATTCCTCTACTCCTAGATATTACAAACGTTTAACCCTTGCATTGCGCGGAGTCTGAACCTGAAGAGTAATTTTGTTCTGCACCATGGAGTGGGGTTTTAAAGGGGCCCATTCTCATCCATGCAAGTGTCAGTTCACATAATTGCATGTGCGGAAGTCAACATTGGTCAGGTCAAGCTACAGCAACAATATGTGCCCAAAAAAGAGGTCAGCTAAAAACTCTAAATAACCAGGTCTTTTCATTAGTGGATGTTCTCTTTCCTGATGGCACGAGCATGAACATAGCTGAGCGAGGAGAGGCGTGGGCGTAGGGAGATCATGACCAGGTGCAAGAGGGTGCGGACAATAGGGGGTTAATGGGGGGGGGCTGTAGTAGATCAGGAGAGGGGCTAAGAGAGGTGATTGGGCAAAGAGTGGTCAGGTGGCCAGTAGTATTAAAAAGAGTGGGAGTAGAGGAGGAGGGAGACAAGCAGTTTGTAGTGTGGAAAGTTTCCTTGCCTCCTGCCCTATTGGTACGGGGAAGGGGGGGGGGTTAGGATTGACAGAGGTGTGAGGCAGCTCACGTCCTATTGGTTGGTAGGATCTAGGTGTGATGTCTCAACATGTATTTAGCAAGCGGTTATGATTAAACTGGCTGGTGGGGATGGTGGGC
Organism: Pyxicephalus adspersus; assembly: GCF_032062135.1. Taxonomy (NCBI): domain Eukaryota; kingdom Metazoa; phylum Chordata; class Amphibia; order Anura; family Pyxicephalidae; genus Pyxicephalus; species Pyxicephalus adspersus. The sequence continues at coordinate 44,808,063 of NC_092864.1, read as the reverse complement.
TGCATGAAAGGTTTCGTTCCCGAGGTGGTGTGGTGTGGCTAGGAACATAGATGGGTGCGGCAGCCTAGATTGGAATTGTGTGGCGATGCCTTCAAGGATCAGCAGCCAGATAGTCAGGTAAAAGTATATGAGAGTGGGAAGAATGCTAGATGTTATGTATATGGCAAAAGTAATTCTGGTTATTTAAAAAGTTAAAGTTACTGATAAAGTTGTTTTGTAATAAATGGCTGCTTGCTGCCATTTGACCACATTGATGTTGAGAGTCTTTATTTGAGTGAAAAGGGAGGGAAAAGGTATGGGTAAAAGGCGAGCTCAGTTTGAGCCCCCTGGGTCCTTGATTGACCACCTATTAAGACTCTTTGTGATGTGCTGGAGGAGACTTTACACAGTGGTCCCATCATCAATACAAGATCCTGGTGAAAAATGAATGCAGCTCTGGATAGAAATAAATGTTGTGTCATTGCATAAGCTTATTGAAACAATACCACAGCGAATGTGTGCTGCAATTAAAACTAATAAAATATTGGAGTGTGTGATATGCAATGCTTTGACGTGTTGGCTAAACAAAGGTCATGTCATCCATCAATTCATAGACGCAAGTTTGAATCCAAGCTTACTGTTTGTCAATAACGATATTTACCTAGAAGTCCTTTCTCAGCGTAGAGAGGTTTATTGGCAGCATTTTCCTAGTAATAATTCTTGGCGACTGGAAGGGATAGATTTGTAGTGTAAGAATTGATTCATCTAATTATGTAGCACACAGAGATCTAACTACATAATTCCCAGCTCTGTCATTTTGGACCAAGTCTCTATCAGTAGCGTAATGGTTAAACTCTTGCCAGTTTCCTCCCGTGTAAACATCTTCTGAACATCTCAAGAGACCGTCTCACTAGACTACATACAAAACAAAATAATTACCTTGGCTTAAACCGTTTAATGTACAATAATGGTAGTATTCTTTTGGTAAAACTCCATGCGTATTTGTTTCAAACATACACTAGTTATCAATAATGGTTTATATTTTTGTTACCATAGCAGATATTTTCTATGAATAATTGCTGTCATGCATTTTTCATGTAGCAAATAGATTTACCAGCCTTTTCAATAAAAGATCCTATTTATTATGGTGGGAGATATTGACCCAAGGACATAAAACAAATAAGGAACAGACAAAATAAATTATTTCTATAGGTTGTCATAAATGTAAACATTTTTTATATACAGGTAGTCCCCGGGTTACATATGTGATAGGGACGATAGGTTTGTTGTTAAGTTGAATTTGTATGTAAGTCGGAACATGTACATTGTTTTAATAAACGCAAATAGGACAGATGTTTCTCTCAACATATTATTAGGCAGCCTGGTGTCAGTTACTGAATAAAATCCTCACTGAGTTAATCACAAACAAAGCAAAACAATCTTTATGGCGCCTAGACATTTATTAACTTCTGGAGCAAGCTGTGCTTTGATATGCAAAAAGAAACGACTGTAGAGTTTGTCTTTGTCATTAAAGAGTTACAAGATGTTACAGATCAGCTCCACTCTTAAGATTCCCCACAATCTCAGCTGTGTTTAGCAAAAGATTTCTTCTGCAAGTCATGCAAACTGCCCCCTCCCTCCCCCCTTCAAGCCTCCGTCCTGCACACAGCAAGCAGAGAAGCACCGTTCGTATTTAGGAGGAATCCATATGTTGGCCGTCCCTAATCCGGGGACTACTTGTAATATCTTTTTCCTGGTGTGCATGTAGAATGGAACTTGGATGAATGTACTTTTGCTGTATTTTCTGTTTATTGCCAATTGATCAGTGGTAAACCTGTTTGTCATTTTCTGGCATCATATCATATTTCTATTATCAATATTATATATAACAACCTCTGTTATTTACTAACATATAGAATTATGGATATAATTTATACTCAGTTATATAAAAAAAATGCATGGTAATAACCAATATACACTACTTCAGCTGTTACAGGGCTTTGTTGTGCCTTGATGCCGAACTTGTTACCCTTAGCGTATTTGCAAAGGGCTGTAATAACAGTGATCTCTAAAAGTCTGCCATAACTGAGCCTTTGGCTGTCATCTGAAGCAGGTTTCCAGTCTCCAACAGCACCTGTACAATGTCTTTGATGTCTGCAGTCTCTGACCATCTCTTGTAGTATGTCTGCAGTCTCTTACTATCTCCTATAGTATGTCTGCAGTCTTGGACCATCTCCTCTAATATGGTTGCAGTCTCGGACCATCTCCACTTATATGTCTGCAGCTTCTTACAGTCTTCAGCCACAATTTATGTACTGATTATATTAGACCCTTTGGTGCTTTAAGGACAGCAGTTGAGGTCACCACTATCTCAAAAGTTGACAACCACTGGTGGAGTGTCTAGTACCACATATACTTTTATTTAGACACTGTATATTTGCATTCCCTTAATGTCACCCACCTTGCTCCTTTGCATTGCTGCCAATCTCTTTATTGCTTTTACTGTTTTTGATTATTTTTTTTTTACTTTAAGATGTAATTAGAATGTGGGAGAATTAGAACCAGTCACATTTTTACAGTAATCCAGGACACAGCATGGTTTCAAAGTGACAACAGTTTCGCCAAACAGTAAGTGAGAGATGTAAGAAATAACAATTCCTAAAATTCTTGTATTTTTATAGTAGAAAAAGGCTAAAACCCACTACAGCTCTCTTTTTGTTGTCATTTTCAGTGTTGCATTCCTATAAAAGTCCATGTAAAACTGGTAAAAACTGTAAAACTGGTCAGACAGAAAAACCTGCAGGTCAAGGAACAATATCATTTAAATCTGAATGAACTTTGAAGCATTATAACTATTATCTTGGGTATGCATGAACTGAAGGAAAGGTAAAACAAAAAATATATAAATAATTGTTGCCTGTGTACTCATTGGGAATATTTCCCTTCTTTCCCATTTTTGCACTGGTAACCTTAGAGGAAGTGCTGTGAAATCATCCCAGTGGACAAACAGACAGGGATAACCTTATGATTCTTCTCTAATATCTTTGCATGTAAATAAAACAAATATTGTTTAAGATCCACTTTATACTCTTGTCTTGCTGTGAATTTCACTCTTTCATTTTACCAATTCTTTTTAAGGAAAAGCCCTGCTAAAGCCTAGTATAGTGATTATGAAAACACCATGTACTTTTGTGCAATTTGGTTTCTGAAATGTGAACATTTTTTAAGAAATTTGATGATACGATTTGAATCAAACATTACAAATTAATAGCATTCGGCTGTGAACTTTACCTAGAACAAAATGTTCAGCTAATTTACTCATGTATTTTAAGCAGGTAACCCTGTTGATAGTAAAAGATTGTATTTCTTAAGACTGGAATAAAATTTAAAGTGGGCCTTTCTGCCTAATGAATTTCCCATGGAAGGGGTAACATTGTACCCTGTTCTATATACTCATGGCAACTTGTTGCCTGCATGCATACTAGATTGCTTGCTTTTGTTCCTTTATGCTGTTTGGCGTGATATAAGTGCACCATACCTCCTGAAAATACCACTTTATTGAATGCCTATTATTCTGCTCCTGACCTTAAAAACAATTTTTTTTAAATAATAAAATGCAGTACTAATGAATACCATCCCATTTGCATCCACAGTATAGCAACAATTACATAAGCAAAAATAACAAAAATAACATACACAAATGTATTTAGTTTGTAATTTTAGTTTTATTTTTTAATTTTTATTATGGAAATGTTGTCTTGGGTAGAACGCCACAATGAAGGTCAGCAAGTCACCAACAAGCCAATAAGTGCCATAGCATGAGTATGGTCCCCGCCCTTTGGCAGCAGCCACCTAAATCTAACTCTGGGGTTCTCTTTTACGATTAGCAACACCGATTAGCAGAGTGAAAGGTTACTCTTTTTTTCCAAAAAAATCTGTTAAGTCCTTGTTCTTAGATGTGGAATGCTTAAAAGGCACTAACCAACATTCAAAAGAGCAATGGCAGTACTAAAAGATTTACAGTTAGGTCCATAAATATTTGGAGAGAGACAATTTTTTTCTAATTTTTGTTCTGTACATTACTCCAATTCATTTTAAATGAAACTTAGATGCAGTTGAACTGCAGACTTTCAGCTTTAATTCAGTGGGTTGAACAAAAATATTGCATAAAAATGTGAGGAACTAAAGCCTTTTTTTAACACAATCACTTCATTTCAGGGGCTCAAAAGTAATTGGACAAATTAAAAGGCTAAAAATAAAAAGTTAATTTCTAATACTTGGTTGAAAACACTTTGCTGGCAATGACAGTATGTAGTTTTGAACTCATGGACATCACCAGATGCTGGGTTTCCTCCTTTTTAATGCTCTGCCAGGACTTTACTGCAGCGGCTTTCAGTTGCTGTTTGTTTGTGGGACTTTCTGTCCGAAGTTTAGTCTTCAACAAGTGAAATGCATGCTCACTTGGGTTCAGATCAGGTGACTTGGCCATTCAAGAATATTCCACTTCTTTGCTTTAATAAACTCCTGGGTTGCTTTGGCTGTATGTTTTGGATCATTTTCCATCTGTATTATGAAACGCCTCCCAATCAATGTGACTGCACTTAGCTGGATTTGAGCAGACAGTATGTCTCTGAACACCTCAGAATTCATTCGGCTGCTTCTGTCCACTGGCAGCCATGCACGCCCAAGCCATCACACTGCCTCCGCCATGTTTTACAGATGATGTGGTATGCTTTGGATCATGAGCTGTTCCTCGCCTTCTCCATCATTCTGGTAAAGGTTGATCTTGGTTTCATCTATCCAAAGAATGTTTTTCCAGAACTGTGCTGGCTTTTTTAGATGTTTTTGAGCAAAGTCCAATCTAGCCGTTCTATTATTGAGGCTTAGGAGTGGCTTGCACTTTGTAGTGCACGCTCTGTATTTACTTTCATGCAGTCTTCTCTTTATGGTAGACTTGGATATCGATATGCCTACTTCCTGGAGACTGTTGTTCACTTGGTTGGCTGTTGTGAAAGGGTTTCTCTTCACCATGAAAATGATTTCTGCGATCATCCACCTCTGTTGTCTTCCGTGGACGTCCAGGTCTTTTGGCGTTGCTGAGTTCACCAGTGCTTTGTTTCTTTCTCATGATGTGCCAAACTATAGATTTTGCCACTCCTAATATTGTAGCAATTTCTCGGATGGGTTTTTTCTGTTTTTGCAGCTTAAGGATGGCTTGTTTCACCTGCATGGAGAGCTCCTTTCACCGCATGTTGTCTGTTCACAGCAAAATCTTTCACATACAAGCACCCCCCCCCCCCCCTCAAATCAACTCCAGGCCTTTTATCTGCTTATTTGATAATGATAGAACGAAGAAATTGCCCACACCAGCTCATGAAATAGCATTTGAGTCAATTGTCCAGATACTTTTGAGCCCTGAAATGAAGTGATTGTGTAAAAAAAAGGCTTTAGTTCCTCACATTTTTATGCAATATTTTTGTTTAACCCACTGAATTAAAGCTGAAAGTCTGCAGCTCAACTGAATCAGTGTTGTTTCATTAAAAATTAATTGTGGTAGTGTACAGAACCAAAATTAAAAAAAAGTTGTCTCTGTCCAAATATTTATGGACCTAACTGTTTTTCTTGGGCTAATGACTATTCACTATTACAAACTGATCAGAACAGCACCAACACTTATGGACACATAGCATAATACCTGCTATTTAAGCAGCCCTAACATTCAGTACTAACTAAAAGATATGACTAAATGCTGAGCACCACAAAGGAAATTGTTGCTGAAACCTGTATATATATATAAATTCTGGTGATAGGTTCACTTTAAGTATTAGATATTAATTTTTCTTGCTGACTAACCATGCGGAAGACTGTGATTTCTTTTTGTATTCAATATATTCAAATTTTGCAACCATAAAGCCAGCAAAATGAACATTGTTTGTATAGTCAATAAATATGAATGCACACAAAGCATATTCCCATTCCTATACCCAGAAGCTATGACTTTGACATAAAACAAATTGGAAACACACAAAATACCCCCCACTTACAGATCAGGTATATATTATCATTAGAATGTTTACAACTAGCAATTTTTCCTGCAGACTAATATTAGACGTGTTCAGATTCTAGTCTTCAAATAGCTGCCAAGCTATATTAGGTTCCCCGTTGCAATCTACTATGACTCCATGTAGAGGGAGAAAAAAAAATCCCTGGAGTCTCATTGCAATACACAGAGAGTAGCCAGGTGCATGAGAATAAAAATTCAGGGCAGTGACAGACACCAGTACTTGAGGCAAAGCCGTCTGATGTTACTCAGACAGTCTTCACCCAAGCAAGTCCCTGAGGACAGAAATGTGTGCAGCTGTGTTCTGAACATTAGATAAGCCACTGAACATTTATTTGCCTCTCTTATTTTCAGTGTAAATGCTGTACTGCTGAAAAAAAGCTGTAATGGGCCAATCCAAATCTGCAATTTTCCACCTACTCTCCCAGATGGTGGGCTGCCATCTTGCGATAGCCTGTCCACTAAAACATATTACTCATGCAAGCTTTTCCCTGTTCTATTCGTCCGTATCATGGAAACTACAGCATGTGTTTAAAGCTTTGCCTGCTTAAAATTTCCACAATGCTATCCAACATCAACACAATGTCTATAGGATGTGAAAGAAAACAGAGCTTTGGAAAGTGGCACAATATTATTTTCCTGCTTTACAACCACATTACTCCTCCACCCCTTATGCCTCATAATATGCCCCACAGATTGTTGGCACTATAGGGTACTGATTGTAAACACTCAGCAGATTGTAAAATGTCTACAACCTAAGTAATTCATTATTATTCACTCATTATTTGTAATGTGCCATGCACAATATGTCACCTGTGCAGGTACACAGTTATTTATGGCACAAGTTTTCCCAATATATTGCAAACTCTCCAACTTCTAACTCAAAGTAGTAAGAAGGACACCTTGTTGAAAGATTGCAAAAATTGGCCTTCATTCAAAACACGGAAAAAAAAAAAATTGGGATTACATCTATGTTATATAGAGATACAAACAAAACTGAAATTTGCAATAAGGTTTAAGTCTAAATCTAGGAAGTGACCACGGAGGCTACCCCTATAGATTTAGGGGATCAATGTTGAACTGTACATATAAATACAATTTGTAGTTATTAAAGTAAGTTGGGGTAGATATATGCTGAACATCTCAACCGGGCAGATGTCAAGATTTCTCAACCGGGATTCCTCCAGAGGTTGATAGGAGTTCCTTGAGCACTGAGCAATTTGTGTTTTTCAGGTTTACATGACCTTTGATCTTTTTGGTCCAACAGCCCCAACAATGTAAGAGGGATTCATCCTTATGACCACCACACTAATATATTGTGAGCTGTGGATATAATAATTATAGTAGGGGTTTCCTAAAGACCTGAAAGTTATTTCAAGGGTTCCCCCCATGTTATAAAGTTCGGGAAACACTGGTCTCTGGAGTGCTTTGCATTCTGGTACCTTCTCGGGTCTTTTCTCAGAAAACTAATCAAAGGTTTCATTTGAGGGAGAACTGACAAATAGCAGTACAATACAGCTTCTAAGCCACAATTGAACTTGTTCTCAATATTGGATCACAGTTCCACATTCTCAAACTGGGTGATAATTTTATTTACTAGGAACTATAACATTAAGAGTAAAATACCTAATTACAACTGACACCACTTGGCCGTGGCAATCTCCCAGAATCCTATAGTCAGTTTCTGCAATCATGCTCTATTAGATTCAATCAGACTATAGATAAAAGCTGCAGGCTGAGGACACTATTTTTTTTCTTTTCCTTGAAGGGACCGATGAAGATAGGAGGCCCTTTAAATTGTATAAATAAAAGGTATGTTTTCATATTTTATCCACATACCTTTACTTTGTCTCTGTGCCCTGAAATATTTCCACCTTCCTGCTCATCAGTTCTGTCCAACTTAGCAAAATAAGTCAGGGAGGATTGGCTAAACAAAAGAAGAAAACATCAAATACTGCCTGTCAGATTATGTGGTCCTTCCAGTACTGGTGCCCCCATAATGCAGAGTTCAAAGCAAACCATGGTGGAGGGGTATTGGTATAGATGAATCTCCTGCAATCCTCCATTGCAGCTGATGAGTCTACGTAGTTTATCCACTGCATGCATCCAGACAATGTCCTCTGAGCTACCCTGGCTAGGGTTATATATATATATGTATATATATAAAACCAAAAAGCTTTTTCTTGAGGGGCAGGTAAGTTGTCTAGACCTTTACCTGCATTCTTCTAACTGTACTCTCGGAAGACCAGTAGCACGTTAGCGGTTGGTAATGATAAGCACCAACAATGAAACTGTTTGCTTGGAGGGGACCCCAATACTGAGACATAGAGATGGGCTTTAAAGAATATGTCTGACAACTAAAAACAAATGCAGTACATCCCTGCAATACATGCACATTTGCCCATATTTTATCTCCAGAATGACAATGCAAACAAAAAAACAATACCTGTTGTTCTGCCAAAAATCTAGTTTGCGCCTACCTGCCTGTTGTTGAATGACAAGGTTGCCTACATTGATTTATGTCCTGAGAAAGCAATTGATGCTGTACAGTGTACAGGTAAAGGTTTTATGGCAGATGTTGGGGAAGGAGCACGTCTGCATCAACAGCAAATAGCATCAGACACCCTTCAAGATCTTTACTCTCAGCAGCTGTCTTTGCAAAAAGATTGCAAGGCTGAAGATGAGATCACAGGAAACATAAAAGCTGTTTTAACTATTATGTTGTATCCTTATTTTGCAGTTATAATTACTTACTATGTACTGACACAATCTTAAAATCTCAAATCCTATAACATGTTTTCTACCAAAAACCACCTTCCTGGTCCTGTAATTGTCCATTAACATTTTCTGAATGTATTTTTGCTTGCAATATTTATATTTTATTACTAAGCAGCTAGAGCCCTAATAATCATTTAAATATAATCCAGAGTGGGATCCAAATAAAGGTATGAGGCTGATGCATTAAAAACTGGAAGAACTAGAGGGAGCACAAGGGATAAATGTTAATCGCAACCCAACTCTTTAACAGGGAGGGAGGGAGACAGACAGACAGACAGACAGACAGACAGACAGACAGACAGACCAGACAGATCTTATATTTTATAAAATGGTCAGTAAAGTAAGTAAAGGAATAATAAAAAAGAAAGCCCACCAACCTAGTGCATTACAGGAAAACTATTTTCTTTGAATAAAACAACTTATTGCACTTACAATATGTGGCAAATTAGGGGCAGATGGCCAGTAGAGTTTGTGGTTGGGGCCTGTACATGTGGGCCAGTGGTGTACAGTCCTGGAGTGCACAGTTTAAATGTAAGTTTAGCCACAAAGATTGTTTTCAGGGACACTTCTCAAGGGGTAAGAGGTTGCATCAGCGGTGGGCAAACTTTTTTGGCTCAGGGGCCACAATAAGTTTTAAAATTTGACAAACGGGCAGAGCCAGTATCAGATGCTTGGAGAGTGTTTGTATGAACTGATATGAATTGGACATTTCACTGAGATGTTACGTAAGACACCAATGCTAACTTGATTGTAAAATAAATACATACCTGCTAATTAGTGTTCTGATCTTCTGCTTTCAATACCTTCTTATTCACTGACCCAGAATGAGTATGCAGCTCAGGTGTTCAGATAATTGACATACAACATGTGTGTGACAGGAGCTACTGAAACCAAAAGATCAGCTTTACATTCAGGAGTGAGCATACTAAAAAATTAATTCAGCATGGCAGCTTCCATCACTTCCCAGTAGGAGGTCTGCGTTGAATCACCGTTATCTAATCATATATTGTAATAAGTAATAAGCGTCCTTTTCCTTTCCTAGTGTCACGTGTTCCTGTAGAGCAGAGCTCCACGTCTGAACAATAAACCTTGATCCCTATAAAGTAGCTAAATAGATATTATGAAACACTAGCTCTCCGTAGCAAGCATGCAATAAAATAATGACCCTTAATTAAGTTATAGGAAGCGTTAAAACACCTAATTGTAGCCATAAAAAAAATGCTTGTGACATCATTTTTATAAGTAAGGCTTATGTTAATGCAAATGCTTTCACAAGAGAAATACGTGGGCTGCCACCGTTCACCTCTTTCCAATAATGACTGCTGCAAGTCTGCCTTTCAGCCAAATGATGCAAATGCAAACAGCAAGCATGTAGCAAGTAAAACCAGGACTCCTAATTGGCATACTTGGTTAGTGAATGTAAAGAAGGAAAATATCCATTGATGGCACATGAACTGCAAAATAGTTTAGAAACAACCATCCAAGATCTTTTTCCTTCCTTTTGCTTCAAATCAGTTTTTGTTTTTTTTCATACAAATAAAATATAGTACTTGCAGTATAAAGAAACATTTTTACTTTTAGAGAATGTAATGATTACATAATATTTATATTTTCACCTCATTTTAAAGCTTAATATACTTACTTAGTCTGAGGATGACTCCAGAGCAGAGAGGTCCACTGAGCTCGGTCTATCCTACTAACAGCCTTATGTAACCTCCTAGCAATTGATTATGCATAGAATAAATATATAAAAGAATTGCAAATGTACGGATACACCATAATACAATGTTCAGGTATTGGTCCTTTGATTGGCTTATGAAGTCTGTATTTTGCCCCTCTTTCCTTGTAAACCCTTATTGTAAACAATTATCTTTAATGTAAAATGAGATGACTGGCTCTCATTTCACCTAAAAATCAAATTATTGTAATTAAAATAAAAATACATTTGTCTTTGAAATCACTTCACAGCTGCTGACACACAAACACACAGAAAAATACACAAAAACTGTCCACACTTATAACCTCTTCCCATGCATGGCTCTAATACTTCTCTAGAGCTGACCCCCACCTTTTGAACACCCCCCCCCCCCCCCCCCCTCCACCCATCTCTTAGATTCCAAGATTAATTAGGCAGAGTCATTTTTCTCTTGTAGTACAATACACTAATTTACACTAAAATAGGTATAATGGTAATACTAGGTTTTATTCAGCATCTTCACATTCTAAAACAATACCCTGCTTTTTGGTTATAGCAGTAATTTAGGGTTAATAAACACTGCACTAGAAGGTCTTGGTCTTAAATTATTTGATTAGCTACAACACATCAGAACCAGCACATCCAAATGCAACTTCAAGCAAAGGCTCTTCCTCACACCTACAGACAGTAATCACTGATAAACCTTATCAGCGCATAGGTGAAAACTGCACATAACGAAATACTGCAAATCTCATATGATGAAAAGACTAACCCTGTACACACACTAGATGTCTTTTGCTGAAAATGATCTTTTGGGCACCAGTCCAGTGACAGGAAAATGAATGAGCCCTCTACACACATTGCTGTTCTGCTCTATGGAAAGGATGAGCAAGTGGCACCCTGCTATGCCGTTTTCCATAGGAATGTACAGCAGTCATCTATGCTTGGTCCTTCATTGATCCACTAGCACAAAATTATGAAAAACATCAGGGGGTCAATGTACACAAGCTTGATTTCACCTGGGGTGATCACGACTGTTTGTTTCAGGTGACAATAATTTAGAGCAGTGTTTCTTGAACTTTTTAACACATGGGGACCCTTTTAAATACCTTTCAGGACTTCAGGGAACCCCTACTATAATTACTATATCCACAGCTTACAGTACATTAGTGTGGTGGTCAGTGGGAAGAATGCCTCTTACATTGCTTGGCAATGAGAATGTAAACCCTTACAGATAGCCGAAAAGATCATTGGCGTCAGTTAAACTGACCTGGGGTCACCAACTGCTCATTGCTCAAGGAAACCCTCAGCTACCTCTGGAGGGACCCTCGGATTCTCACATTTTAACTTATGAACCCGCTTTTTAGAAGAATGGGTGAGCTTAGCCAATGACACTCCCTGGGCTTGGGTTCAGGTTGGCCTTGGCCCACAGGAAGTGGGTTGGATAACTCTGGGTGTGAGAAATGTAAAATGAAAAGACTAATAAAAATGACCAGAATACATCTAAGTGGTTAGCACCCTAACCTTGCTCTTGCTGTCATGCAAAGTTCCAGACTTCTGGAGTTATAGTTTAAAGCTCAACACCAGCCAAAACTTTTTTTATTTTAGTTTGGATAGAACAGAAAAAGGTTAAAACCTGTAAGGTTTCCACTTGCTGTCTGTGTCCCCAAACATTTCCGCTCACTTCATGTTCTATCTGGTGCTCATCACTAGCAGAGGGGATGTCTAACAAACAGCAATAAAAACCTATAAGGGTTTGGACCATTCCTTCCAAAAATATTTTTTATTGTTCTCTGTATCCCCACTGCAGAACCTCTCCTTTCACCTTTTGCTCAATGTTACGATGTTTGTCAAATGGAGATTACCTTCGGACCCATCTAAAAGGATAATTTGCAAAAGAACACTTAAGATTACCACTTTTAGAAGATCACAGCTTTTACTTATAAAAGATGGCAGTCAATATATTTATTAAGTAGAGATGGGCTTGATCGCCTCTTTATAGTTTCCCTGATAGCATTTGTCAGTGCAGAATTCCTTAAGCCACAATGGAGGTGAGTTTATGGCTGCCGATCATTACTTTTGAAAGAGGTGATCACAGCCTAGTGCTCAGTCACTGCTTTCAAGTTAATAGAATTTCTATTCACCAATTTAGGGTGAAAGTCATAAGCCAAAAAAGCCATATTAGCAGTCAAAGCTCTAATTGCCAACATGTATAATCTGCTTACCATTGAAAGAAAATATCAACATTATAAACAAGGTTATTATACACAAAATGAAAATTTGCCATGATCTGTTATCTGATCACCATTTCCTTATAAATAGGCTCCAACAGTAAAAAAAAAGTTCTAAACACTTTCTAATTCTGCACAAACTTACAATTATTATTTTTGCTGGAGTTGGGCTTTAACTGCTGTATACATTGGCCCCAGCATGCATTACCAGCCTGGAAGATAGTCATGGACATCTGCTTCTCTATCTTGCCAAATAAAAACCGAACGGATAGTCACAACGAGACGACTATCCAAAGGTTTGACGGTACAAGATGAACAGAAATTACATATTAGTCAAAGCAAAATAAGCTGTAAAACATTTGTGGTTGAACAAATAAATGTTTTGGTAAATGATCAGCTCAGACAACATTACAAAAAACGTTGATACACGGGACAGCAATATTTTCAGATTTGTCTTGCAGACATTCTATGTTAGAAAACAACCGATTGTCATTCTGGTGCCAACCACATTTGCCAACCATGCTAGCTAACACAGAGCGATGCGCTGTACAACAAAGTAACAATAAAATGAATTTTGTATTGATCTCACAATATTACAGTATCTATAATCACAATATTAAATTATGAATGTTGTTAGCAACTCTTTTCTGTGGGTTACATTTTCCAATTGGGGTTGTTGTTTCATTTAAGTGTTTGTATACACAAAACATTTATCTTTCAGTTTTGTAAAAGATGGGGAACGAGTAGACCTCTTTCTCAGGTTATCATCGGTATTGGTGTCCCCTCTGGGGGGATTTACCTTCTCTGCTTGTCCCGGTGACCAATTTCAGCAGGAAGGTATGAGGCTGATTTACAAAGTGGGCAACTCAAACCACAGTTCAGTTATCCAGTCTTGTAGAAAGCAAATTCCTGTTTGTATCATTTGCACAAAATTGGGGTTTTAGAGAGAACAAAGCTACATTTTATCACATAAAGACTCTCAACTTCTTTAGTAAATTTGCTTCAAAGTGAAGGAAATCCAAAACTATACAATTCCCACTAGAACTGGAGGGGAGGGAAAATCTTGTAACAGGGATACCTGTTGCTGGTGACAAAAGTCTTGGGGAATTCTGTTCAAGCTAGAAAGATTTCCTCCAGGGAAGGGAAACACCCTGAACGATACTAAGACAGAAAAAAGAGGAATTTTAACCCTTTCTTACTTTTTCCAATTTTTTTTAACTTGTTTGACTACAGTACAGAGAAATCTAATTGCACTTTGCACATTACCAGTGCTCTTTGCATTACTGTAATGGACCAGCCTGATTTTTCATCTATTCACCTATGTTGTACATATAACAGATATGAAAACTAGCAATGCATATCAAAGGCTGGCAATTTCAAATTAAGCGCAAACCTTGCCATGCCACACCCTCCGTTATGAAGACATTAAAAATATAGTACAGAGACTTCCCTTCTTGATTAGGTTACTTGTAATCACCCAACCTTTACCTTAGTTAAAGGATACCTCCCAATCTGCATACATTACCATCGCTTTGCATGATTTCACAGCAATTAACCTTTTCTGCTGAGATCCCTCAACAAAGAAATGTGCTGAACACAATTAGAACATTAACAGATGGCAACGCCCAACCAAACTGGGCTATATACAACCTCAATTTTACTATAGTCACAACTTTTGCATTCATTGTTCTAAAATAAAATTGAAACAGCACCGATAAACTGTAAATGTAAAAGAAAAATAAGGAAATAATGCTGTATATACAAACAATTTTCTTTAGATTAAATATTCACAGCTGATTGTTACAACTTAACTTGGATGATGAAGTGATAGTGTAAATTTCAGATTTTACTGTAGAAAACATATAACGGGTTGTGTGAAAGGCCTTTTCTATGTAAAGAAGAAAAAATATCCCTGAGGCCTATAGGATGTGTCTTTTTTCCTAGCAAAATAGCAACAGATCTAATAAACAGAAGCTTCCAATAAGAGGTCTGATCTGGATGTGTGATAAGCCTGTTGTATCTGGGAAGCAGGCAGAAAGAAAGCTTGATTATTCTCTTATAGGGTGCAGATTATAAAGTGTTAAATAATGATGTGCTGATTGTTAAAAGCACAAAAACAAAAGAGAACTAAAATGAGAAAAAAAAAAAACAACAAACAATGCATTTGGCTGACTTGCAACAGATAGCTTTTCAATACACAGAGGAGTATTGGCGAGGAAGCTGTGCAAATCAGCTAATTTAAAATGACAATTGCAATGATTTTCAGTAAGGAGCTCCAGACCATGTGTTGGAGGTGGCAGCAATAGCAGAAAGACACAGTGATCTTACCTGATGAGGGGAACTGAGATAATATAGCACAAGGTAAAGACAGCCAGGCACCCAGCTCCTGCTGCTCTTCTTATACCAGGCTGTCTGCTCACAAGCACCAGGCTTGTTATATTCTTCCCATGCTGCTTGACAAGCAGAACACACAAGTCTCCTTAATGTTCTCCATCCCTGGTACTGGTCCTTTCTCTCTGTGAGCCGAAATGCATGAAACTGCAGAATAAATATATAAAAAACACATGCAACACCTTAATATGGCAGCTCCATCTGCTGGTAAAAGTATAATAAGGACACAAGGAGCAGACTGTGCTGAGCAATGAGTGTAGAAGACTGGGCTTAAAGGAAGACTTTGCTTCAAGAAAACCCAAACCAAGAAGGATATGGAAGTCTGGTACGTGTTGCTCTTGTTCTGTTCCGGAATACACATTTTGGTAAATTTGGTTCAACAAATGGCATGACGTTATGAACACTTAAAAGCTTTCCATGGAACCTTGCCAGGTACGCTGGTGGAGAAGAATATAACCTAATCATGAGAATTCCCTAAAATCCTAGTTTCCTAATCCTAATTTCCAGTCCTCATTCTAATAGTCAATAAAGATAATAGGAACACAATCACATAGGGAGTGATAAAAACATAAAATTGTTCTTTAAAAAACTTTTTAGGCTGCTGGTGGTTTTCACATTTCTGGCTGAACACTAGAGGGCAGCAGAGGGGCTGCATTATCAGCTTGCTGCCTTTCAAAAAAAAAACGTTTCGCAATTCCTTGCATTGTGTATTATGGGGTATGTACACTTCTCAGGAGGCCACAGCACAATAGGGTGGCTACAAATGAAGACATTATGAATGGAGCATGAATTGTAGCCATAGACATCAGTTTTCTGCAAAGAAAAGAAGGTATGTAGAGGTATTGATAAAATAGCAATAGAACTGCAGAATGAAAGATTGTATCATTTATTTTAATATTTTCTTTAACTTTAGTGGCACATCAAAGGTTCATCCAGGTCAAAACACCCCACCTGTTCATTGCTTAAATCATTTCAGCTCTTGTACCTGTGTACCTATTACTGGAATCATTTTACATTTCTGCTATGGCCTTGTTTATTTGGAAATAGCCTTTTCAACATTTTGGATAAAGTAATACATTCTTTTTTAGGGGGATGAACTAGGCTTGTTTTTTTGGCAATGTTGTTTTGTAGTGAAATAAAAATATTTTTAATTTCTATGTAAACTATAAACAAAAATAATGAAAAATGTTTATTTTTATTTTCTTTGTAAACTTTAAACACAAATAATTAAAAAGGTTTCTTTTTATATTCTATGTAAACTATAAACAAAAAAAAAACTAAAAATGTTTTTGTTTTTTCATGTTTTTCATGTTTTGATCCATGTTAGTTCAGACCAGTGGTAAAAATATGCAGCTTTTACTGTTCCCAAGCACCTACTGACAATTGTAACTGGGAGCAGTAACCAGAGATATCCGCTAGACTTTTTCAGTTATCTGCAAACGCTTGTGCTGGCTTTTGCAAACATTTGCAAAGTGGTGATTTTTTTTCCCTTTTTCTTTTTAGTTTTTTTTTTTTTTTTTTTTTAATGAAACACAAAAAACATTAAAAAGTGGTTTTAATTCAAGTCTAAAGTCCAAGTTTATAGAACCACTCTTGCTGCTGGTGCTAAAAAACAATGTACATAAAGCTACAACAAGCAAAAAAAATAAAAATAAAAATAAAAATTATATATATATATATATATATATATATAATATAACCAATATTTACCTTTTTTCAAGCAGTACCAATACATTTTATAATTTGTCCCATTAAAATGATTTTCTTGTAGAAAGCATGGCAATGTCAGGTAATGTGATCTGTGCTGTGCCCATTCCATCCATTGTTTCATAGTCACCACACTGAGGACCTCCCCTCATCTGGCATTCTGGTGACAAACACAAAATGTTGGTTTTCCCATCACTTTCTAACTTTTTGACAATAAAGGAGCTAAAATGTTAGCTGGAATTCACTATAATATGGAAGTATAGTTCTGCTTTGAAAATTTGCAGGCAGGAGTTCTAGGACAGGAGATATCCCTTCTTCAATAGAACATATTTACCTGTCTGGTCTGGTTGCTGTATCCTGGCACAGCCTGGAGTTGGCAGGACTGAATGAAGACCTGCACCCAAGTACGGAAGTTACATTATCTGGGCACGATCAGGATAGCTGAGGATCAGGAACTCAGAAGAGGAGCAGAAGATGGCGGTGTCCACGATGGAACAGGTAAGTTAATTTTAAAAAATTGCAATCAGGCAGGTAAATTAATATTATTGTAGAAGAGACATCACCTGTCCCTTCTGCAATAAAGGACCTGCCTTGCTGAAATGTTCAGGATTTAGTTCCACTTAAATACATAAGAGAATGAATTCCTATGTAATTCACCTATGTATTTCATTACAGGCATTATGGTGGTATGGTTGGACTAACATTTCAGAGAATGCAGAGGCACCAAGATCCCATGAACATATCAGATGAATGCTGAGTGAATGGCATTCTCATTATGTATGGATGACAGCAGCATTTTGGTTCCTATCATAGTGCCACTGTTATCGCTTGCAGGTGCCCCAGGGACAATGAAGAGAGCAACTTGGAGGCATTGTCTGTGTTGAAGTCTTCATCCATAAACATGACGGGGACTGGCTTAATGTATTATACATTATGGCTGGTCTGGTAATTTATAAGTTGTTTTGTTCTCCAGAGATCCTGAAGTCTCTAAATAAACTTAGTCAGTTTCTCTGTAACTATTGCTGTTTATGTCTTGTAACATATGAATTACATTATATTTTGCTTCATATGGTTCTAAATTTATACTCAAGGAAGATAAACAAAACATAAAATAATGCAGCTCTGTATTCACATCAAATGTTGAAAGCTCATTCCATTATTAATAGATAGGATTACAGAAAAACAAGGCAAGGGGTTAATAAGGAACAGCAACTTATTAGATACAAATGTGAAAACTACGTCCAAAGCCAATTGGGTGAAACGCGTTGGGTGTTGAGATGATTACCTATAACTTATATTTCTTTGGACTTATAACCCTTCTCCCCCATGACTTAATGGGCAGTTTATGTTTAACTTAGAATGGAGGTTGTTTTTACTTTCTTGTCTAATATCTAATAAATTGTTGTTCTTTAATGACCCCCTTGTCTTCTTTTTCTAAAAGCTCATTAAGTGATAATCGAATGAGCTTTCTACCTGTTTTATGTTTAATCTTAGGGATTGGCAACATTAATCTCCTCTTGGATAGAAGACTATTATCCCCCCCCCCCCTTATCTAATAAGATCATCATTAAAGGGAGACTAAATCTGAAAAAGATAGATATTGATGGTGGATTTTTTCTTTTAGCATTTTTGATAGCAATGCATGTGCACTAAAAGAGGGGGGTTCTGACATGAATGAATACCTGTGCAAATGTGTGTGAGTTATTAGTTCAACTAATCAAGGAGGTGGAATGTAGGAGGAAAGGGAGGAAATCCAAGCACCTAAAAAGGGTGATTAAGGAGTTTGCTAACTTCACAGCACTAAAGTGGGAATTTTTTTTGGCACAACTTTCAAATTTCAGTTCCTCTTTAAGAGACCCACAATGTTTCTAAAAGGCAAGAGTGCCATAGTGTGCTGGATGTCAGAATGAATAAATACCTGTATACATGTGTGTAACATATTCTGACCCAACCAATTAAGGAGACT
Organism: Pyxicephalus adspersus; assembly: GCF_032062135.1. NCBI lineage: Eukaryota > Metazoa > Chordata > Amphibia > Anura > Pyxicephalidae > Pyxicephalus > Pyxicephalus adspersus. The sequence continues at coordinate 44,789,254 of NC_092864.1, read as the reverse complement.
GAATACTCCTGGAAGAAGACAAGGAAGAAATGGAAGCACCTGAAGGATAGCTACCTTTGCAGCATTGGTGTAGGGCACTTTACATGGCAAGTATGCCATAATGTGCAAGTATACGCTGCATTGTGACAAAAGCTTCCAGAGGACTCAAAAAGTTTATTTGTATTTTAAATGTATTTTTTAACGGCATCCCATGTTGGCATTACCTTAATTTGGCCCTGTACAACATAAGTGTGGAGGAAGGAAGCAATACAAGGTAATAACTGATAAGAAGAGAAAGCAAAGAGAGAGAGAGAGAGAGATCAGAGAGATGAGCTTATCACTATACTGCTTCTCTTTTAATGTCCAATGCCAGGTTTGGGTGGGTCCATGACTGCCTAGATTCACAAGACATAGGTTCAATACATTTGACCATGAGACTGAGGACATCTAGTGATAGAAAAGAATTACTGCAGGAGACTGCTTTGATTGATGGGAAGCAGGATCTACAAGCAATAGTCCGAAAATCAGCTAAAGCTAACCGCTACATTTTATTTTGAACTACAGGCAAACAGGTGGTACAAGGATGTTTCTTACTTGCAAAAGATTTGTAGTTCTGATCCATCAAGTCCCATGATATACACTGTATAGTAGAAAATAAGTTTTTTTTTTTTTTGCTGCAGAAGATGTATAGATCTTGTCCCACCCTGTGAATGGACAGTGAATAATATAGCAGCTGAATGACAGACTCATATCTGTGTCACTGTGCTTCCTCTTCTTACCAACATGCTGCTTGTTAGCACATGAACACAGGTTCCCTGGCTTCCTATCTTAATCTGAGCTCTGATCTCTGTTGTACAAATACAGGTACTGCAAAATGCATTTACTAATTAATGAATGAATTCAGAGCTTAATTACTATTATATTTCTCTCTCTCTCTCTCTCTCTCTGTATATATATATATATATATATATATATATATATATATATATATATATATATTTTACTTTCCTATAAAAGTCAAGCTTTACCAAGTCTTCTTCCACCTTTCTGACATATACCATTCCCAAAATAAATAGAATAAAACTTTATTGTGGTATTTTTGCCAGAATGCTTTAATTAGGAAAAGATAAATTCCATTGCTGGAGGCTAGAGAACACTCCAAAATTAATGAGCATTCTTTGACATTTTCATCTGCAGAACAATTCTTATCTTATTTCTGGTTTTCCTGCAGGGCTTGATTAAATGCAGAATGCCACGAGGACACTTATTGTGTATTATTTATAGAGTTCTAAAATGACATTAGCCTATATTAATACAGCATCCGCGTGTTTTGTGCACCAAGGTAGACAGGTATTAATGAAAGCAGGGCACAGGGCAAAACCAAAGCGAAAAGTGTTGTAATCCATAGAAACCAGCCAGCATGTCATCATTTATGATGGGGTCAGTATATTCACTTGTCGTGCAACACTGCAGTTTTCCCGTTGCTCCTTGCACTGTTTATTTTTAAATATTTATTTATTTTTTATGGAAGTCCAATAATGTCAGGCATGTAATGTCTTCATAGACTCCGCAGTTACTTTCACACCAGCAGTTCCTTCATTGCCCTCGGAATGTTTAGACCACTATGTCTGGCTAATTACCCAAAATGTTATTATTTATTTATTTAAATAATATGGCAAAACTGCAGACATTTCTAATTTTTATAATTTCAGCAGGAGGAGTTAGAACCTCTCTTAGGTTTCCATTGCCACCTGTTTTCATGTTAGAAATGTTCTCAATTCTTGTTGTAGTCATTGGGAGCAAAGGTGCCATGGAACCATGAAATCATACAGTCCAATACGGAATAATGAAACTTAAACTTCTGTAAACCATCACCACCACAAATAATGGTGTATCTCAGTGCAGGTCTGTCATCCACCAAAGGAAGGGAATTGGGAGTAAAGCTACGTACACACTTCCAATTATTATCGTTGGAAAACGAACGACGAACGATCCTGCACAATATATATGAATGATCGTATAGCACCGATCCTGCACATAGAGATAACGACACGATCGTTCGTAGATATTGTACACACAATAGCTACGATCGTTTGAGCGATAGAGGAACTATGTGCACGACCGGAAAGTGAACGAACGTTCGTTCATTACGCATGCTCAGACCATGGACGATCAACGAACGACCGTACACACGAACGATGTTCAACGATCGTCGTCCAATCCGATCCGCCGGTCCGGTCGTTCGTTTCCAACGACTTTCCTCGTTCGTCGGCGTCGTTGGTTACTTTTTTAGGAACGATTTTTTGCCCAATTGATCGTTCGTCGTTCGATTGGAACGATAAAAATTGGAAGTGTGTACGCACCTTAAAGCAAGGCCAGACCCTATCAAGCACTTCCCCGCCCTATCTATGTCTAAGTAAAGCAAGGCCAGACCCTTAGATAGGATGGAGACACTTGAACTGTTGTTGAGTTAAAAGTAAAAGTTAAAAGTAACACACAAAGGGTAGGCGAATGATATAACTGTGCTCATGTCAATGGATCTGGTTGTAAAACCAACCCCATAAACCCCAACTAAAGATCCAATTTTTCATTCCAGGACTATATGAAGCAGAAGGTGGCTTTGCACATTTTAAAATCTAACTCCAATTTGCTACCTTTGAAGCCCTGCACCATTCTTTATGCTGGTGATGGTTTACAGTTTGGGTTTCATAATTTTGTATTACACTTCATGATTAAATAGATTAAATACGTTGCATGGTTAAATAAATGATAATTAAAAATGATAATTATTTTTAATTAAGGTCTCTTACATATAACATAAGAGCACAGAGACATATGCCTATGAATTCAGATTATCAACCTTTAAATGGGAACAAAATTGCATATTGTTACCCAGAGCTCTGTTAAAACAATGACAGACGGAACAATGAAAGCTAGAGCCAGGATTTTCCCATGTATATTTATTTCATGCTGTTACACTACGGCTTGTATTTTAATACTGAAAGGCTGAACATACTTAAACCTTCTATCCACAGATATATGTCCCAAACAGTAACAAAGACATGACTATTCCCAAGAATAATTAGGAAATGTTATGGAGATAGCATACACCTAGGGACTCAAAGCCTACGGAGGTGTGGAACCCCAATTTATTCACTTACTACTGTACATCAAGTTGTGAACTCTTCTAGCTCTCGCTTCTAGTGTTGTCCTAACTATTCTGCTGCATGCATAGGAATAAAAAAACTCAAATCCACTGTGGTCCTTAAAACCTGTTTGAATTTTAAAGCAGAACTATACTCAGTCGTGGGTGGTAAGCCACAGCCATAATCAACAAATATGTATTAAGTATACCTGCGGATTATGGCACAGACTTCCTTATGTACAGTCAGGGCCAGTCATTGCTGCACCAGAGGAAGCCACCATCTTTGCCTGAAACACCATGGTGGACTTCTGAGACTATGATTATACTTTGTAGTCATTGGATGGCCACTGATGTTTCACAGCCACACAAGAGCAGAGCCACCAACAGAGCCAAGCTCTAAACTACATGGCGCATATTTCAGCTGTTGCATATTAAACCTAATATTTAGATGTTAAGACATTGTGGTAAAAGCAATGTTCTAAACCAAAAAACATTTTTTTTAATTGCAGCTCACCTTCCCAGGCACAAGCACAAAAGACCAAGAGGCAGAGACATGTCAGGAGAGCTGTCATCCAATGATCTTTGTGGGATATCAGACATTGCAGGATGGAATATCTTCATGGCACATCAAACTTCCCCATGAATGGATCATTGTGGAATCTTTAGCCATTGCAGGATCCTGCAAGGATAAATATTAGCTTAAAGATATTATTAGTATTAAACAGGATTTATATAGCGCCAACATATTACGCAGCGTGTACAATAGATAGGGATTGCAAATGACAGACTAATACAGACAGTGATACAGGAGGAGAGGACCCTGCCCCGAAGAGCTTACAATCTAGTAGGTGAGGGAATTTCACACACAATAGGATGGGAAATATGTAGTGTGGGAAGTAGTGATGGTTTCATTTGACAGAAGAAAACGGGTAGGCAAGTTTGAAAAAATGGGTTTTGAGCGCTCTTTTAAATGAGCAGAAAGTAGGAGCAAGCCGAATAGGACGAGGAAGACCATTCCAGAGAGTTGGAGCAGCTCTAGAAAAGTCTTGTAACCGTGCGTGTGATGAGGTTATGAGTGAGGAAGTCATTAGTAGGTCATTGGAGGAGCAGAGAGAGCGGCAGGGGGAGTATTTTTTAACCATGTCAGAAATGTAAGTGGGACAATAACTCTGTAGGGATTTGAAGGCAAAGCACAGGAGCTTAAATTTGATTCTAAGGTGAAAAGGAAGCCAATGGAGAGATCTGCTAAGAGATGTGGCGGAAGAGGAGCGGAGGGAAGGATGGATGAGTCTGGCTGCAGCATTCATGATAGATTGTAGAGGAGAGAGTCGGGTTAGTGGAATACCAGCGAGAAGAATGTTACAGTAGTCCAGACGGGAGATGATAAGAGCATGTACAAGGAGTTTGGTGGTCTCAGGGGACAGGTAGGGGCGGATTTTGGAGATGTTGCGTAGGTGAAAGTGACAGGACCTGGAAATGTTCTGAATATGGGGGGTAAATGAGAGGGCTGAGTCAAAGGTGACACCAAGACAACGTGCCTGAGGGGGGGGCCGAATAACAGTGTTGTTAACAGTTAGATATATGTCAGGGGGAGATTTGGAATTTGATGGGGGGATGATGATGAGTTCAGTTTTATCCAGGTTGAGTTTCAGGAATCGGTCAGACATCCATGATGAGATGGCTGACAGACAGCATGAGACCTTATCCAGGACTGAGGGAGACAGGTCAGGGGTGGACAGATAGATTTGAGTGTCATCAGCATACAGATGGTAGTGCAAGCCAAAGGAGGATATGAGACTACGGAGAGAGGAGGTGTACAGAGAAAAGAGAACCGGTCCAAGGACTGACCCTTGGGGAACACCAACAGGGAAGAGAATGGGTGAGGAGGAGTTACCATTGAAAGAAACTTGAAAGGAGCGGCCAGACAGATAGGAAGCAAACCAAGAGAGAGCAGTGTCACAGATACCAAGATATTAAAGATATTAAAAGATTTTTTCTATGGTCTGGTCCTGTTTATTTTTAGGGATTTTTTTAACCTATTCAGGGAATGGGTAAGGGGTACTATGCACCCCTGTATGGATTACTCAGTGTGAGGGTGCAGATATCTGGGGTCACCTTATTAATGGGGGTTTCCATATTCTAAATAAACCCACAGACTCCACAAAATGGAGGTCATCTTGTGGGGATAAAGTCATCTCTTCCAACAATGTCACCATTGGGGACAGGCTGGAAACTGTTTTTTTGCCAAAAGGGGACAGGCTACCTTTTGTCCCCTTCCTTTTTAGGAAAAACAGATTCCTGAGGACTTTTTATGGATAGGAGATGGGGGCACACATGTTTGCTTCTCACTTTCTTATCCAAGATGGTCCCCAGCCTATTGAATGGTCTAGTTTTAATGTTGTGGGGGGATGGAGACACCCAGTTTTATTTAATTTAATCTTTAAAATTTAGCAAATCTGGCTATGCTGGGTGAATTTTCCTTTGTCATTGAGTTCAATGGGATTCAGTTTTGAATCAGCCTAAGCTCTGGGGTCAATTTGGGCACACTGTCAGTGAAACCAAACAGAGGAAACTTTGAGAAACAATAGTCTTTAGCTACCTGTATTAGTTACACTTTTTTGACAGATAATGTCTGGCAAGATGAACTGGTGGTTTCTGTACATGCGGAAAATGTTCTTAGCCTGAAACATAAACTGATGCAGCCACCACATCTAAGGACCGATAAGATACATAAATCTTTTTAGCTGTTTCTCTGGAATTGCCCTTTATTTTCTGCTGCTTTCTGAGTCTAAGTTACTGTTAAAGATGTGTAAAGAGTAAAGACACACAGATCCTTAAATGGTTGTTTTTCAGCAGTTCCTACCACCCACATTGCAGAGTGTGGGAAGTGATAAACTGATATGCATTACCAAATATACATTGAGCATGCCACAACTTTCTAAACTGCAGCCAGTATTTCTATTCTATGTTATTATTTTGGCAATCTTTAATAATAAAACAGATTTATTAGCATGTGTTTAATAAGATTTTAAAAGTGGGAAAAGATGAAAAACATGTAAAGCTGAACCTACAGACAAACATCAATATTTAAAGCAGAACTTCACTTACCTTTACAAAAAAGTCTTGAGCATGTACAAACCATGCCCAACGAATCCTGTCCTGGCTTACCTCTTTATTTCGGGACTCCACCGAGTCATTTTCTTTCTTCCAGGTTCTTCCTGACATCTTCCACTTTCACTGCACATGCATGAGATTGAGTGCTTAGTTTTTTACATTTGAGGAAAGCCCTTGATGCATGCCCAATCTCCGTCATGCATAGAAGGAGCAGCCTGCAGCATCCTGGAATTTGTAACAGAGGTATCGCAGGAGGCTGTGGGTTTCCCCTTCCATATTTAGCGTTGTGGCAGTAAAGATGGAAGGGGAGAGGATGTACACAAGGATATGCAGTTCTGTGCACTGAAATAAAATGACATTTTCAGCTGTTAGGAGAAGCATATTGCCCAGTAAGCCACCACAGACCAGCATGCCATGTTCACTCCCTCGGAGGGCATCACTTGCAGGAGACTGGATTCAAGCAATTAACTGTCAATCTTGCTCTGTCATTGGCTGCTGGTCCTTTAAAGCTTCTCAGCTGCAAGGCAACAGTTGCCTGGTGAAACTTTAACATAGTTACATAGTTAATCAGGTTGAAAAACATATATCAGGTAAAAAAAAAAACCTTATGGACATAGTCCATAGTTTAGCTAGTCTGATCTTATGGTGGTGTGGTCGATGCTGTTTGATTACCTGTTGCTGACTGGTTTTCTGGACCAACTATCTGGAGATAGTTGGAGCCTGGACTGGCCTTTGCTTATGACCCCAACTCTGCTTATCTTAACCCCTGGGTACATTATTTTGTGGACTGATACCTGTTAATGTTTTGCTTTTGCTGGAGTCTTCTGTACTGCACATCTGTGGAACACCGGGACTGTCTGACTTTCATTGTGTCCCCTGTCCTTCTTGATGGGTATCCTGGTCCTGTGCCACTCCCTTTGCACATTAAAGTCCTGGGGGCAACCATGTACTGGGATGGTGCAACTAGCCTCCCAAGGATAAGTGGGGGTTACTATAGGTAAAGAGTGTGGAATTAGATTAGGTTAAACAATACATCTTGGTTCCCTCCCTGCCATCATTCAAAAACAATGACAAAGCATACCATATAGAAATGTCAATATCACAATAAAGCTGCATACACACATGGAATTATTGTCATTGGAAAGGATCTTTTACGATCCTTTCCAACGACTAAGGACTGCACCATGCATGAAAGAGCGCTGTACATAAAGCACCACTCTGCTTTATAGAGAGGGGAGGGGGAGAGAGACAGAGCGGCACCCTGCTGCACACTCTCCACCTTCCCTTGAATTAGGATTGTTCGTTGTCTATCGTACATGGATCTGCCAGGACAGTGGTTCAGACAATGGATGATGGACGCTGTACACACACCAGATTCTTGTCCAATATCGGCCTTGAGCTTCTTATCGGGCGAGAACCATTGGACGTGTGTACATAGCTTAAGATTCATTGAAACTCCAAATAGGAAGTTAGTTCATAAATGATTAGCAGAAGGTGAGTAGCCCAATTAATGGAGAATCTAGTAAAGTTCTACTACTTCTTCTTCTTCTACTAAGGTGCCCATGATTAGGTAGGTAATTAATGCAGAAATGGACAGACAATGTTCCTTCTGCAATAATCTGTCTTACCTGCTTGATTACTCTGGGTTTCTGGGGGCAAGGCTGATCTGGGCATGTGCAGTGTACAAATCGCACCCAACTATCTTGGCTTCGATCTTCTTTCCAGGGCTCAAGGTTCTGTCCAACACTGTCAGCTTCTTTTTTCTAGGTTCTTCCGGACATCCTGGGAGCTTTGGAAAGGATTTATTTAAACCTGTCCAGCCCTGACCCTGGGCACCTGCTCTTTCTGCCATCAGGCCGGTGCAGCACTATCTTCACAGGAGGTCCTTGAAAATGTCCTTTTTTGAGGGGGAAGCTACGACTTACACACAAGATTTTAAATTATGAATATTTGATAAATATGCATATAATTCAGATCACACAAAATATCACTGGGTGTTCACTAGGCTGTAACTTGCATTGGAGGTGTTAATGACTGCAGAAATTTGAACCATTTGGGTAGAGAAAAAATGTTTCATAAGAAAACACAACACACAAAGACAATATCAAAATAATAGTTTAAATACAATATGCAAAAAGTATGTAGGTTATATTTAGGTTTGGATATGTGAACTGAATGTTTTGGCAAAGACATTTTTAATGTAAAATAAAAAACACAATTTAATGCTATGAGTGTGTTTTATAATATGCAGGTTGCCATTGTTCAGCAATGTGCAGAATGAATAACAAGTTTATTTACTGCCCTCATGTGGTCATATCTAGTAATAGCATGCTAATTAAAAATACCTTTTCTGGTCTATTGAACTTATATATATATATAACACACACACACACACACATATATATATATATATATTTATTTATTTAATTGGCTTTTAAAGCAGAAAAGTATTAAGCACTATGCCTATAGGTTAGAAATTTCTGAGTTTCTGAGATGTTCAGCTCAATGTACAGACTCAGTAGGATTCTGTTTTGGGAACAAGTAACACAAGTAAACATGCATGGGACTTACACCATCCTTACTCAATGAAGGTGGCCAAAGGTAGCAAACCTTGAAAAGAACCACGCAAAGTTGTTGCAGCAGTGCTAAATTTGGTTACCTTATCCCTTTGCCATTATGTGCAAATATGCTGAGTTTAATTTAATGTTTTATTTTATTTCAATACATTTCCCCTTCTATAGATATACCATTAAATATTTATTAAATGACTAAGGGTTTTTAGAATGAAAAACCATTGGGGTTTCTAATGCAAGAGTACAGAAAAACTGACTTGTGTGTTTGACTGAAAACCCGGAAAGGGCTGGTAGCAGAGCATTAGTTGACTTCACTTACTCAGTTAAGGGTGAAAATTTCACTTTGACCTACTGAGTGCTATAAACACCAGGAGATAAGGAGAAATTTAAAAAACTGAAAACAAGCATGAAGCCCCCTCCCTACCTGCTGACTAAATATGACAATACACCATATCAATATGTAATGTTTCTTATAATGCTAATGAAAATATTTATTCTATTTAGCAAGAATTTTAGTCCTAACTATAATAAAAAATATTTACAAAATTTGGGATTAGGTAAAGTCACTACTAAATTTACCACTCAGACTAGGTGGGGTGTGGTGGGGTTGTGGTGCATTGCCACTTATGCCAGGATTCACTGCCTTTCAGCAGACACTGGGCCTGGTTTTTTTAAGCTCTGCAAGGCTCTACACGATACACTTTCATCAGTGAAGCTGGGTGATCCAGAACACCTGGAATGGATCTGGTCCAGGATTGAAAACCTTTGCAAATTGCTGAAAACTTTTAGGAAATCCATTTCAGATTTGCTGGATCACCCAGCTTCACTGGTGAAAGTTTATCATCTCCAGCCTTGGGGAGTTTTAATAAATCAGGCCCTATATGGTAGTATCCCCCTATGGCAGCCCCATAGGGATTGAATAGAGACAGTACTGAGGGGTACTACTCAGCAATCCGATTCCAATAAATCCTGTAATTCTAATCTTGGTGCTTCAGGGGTGAGAAGGTGAGAGGACTGGGAAGGACCTGAGTTCAAAGTTGCCCTTTATGACTCCTTGTTTGAGATGTTGAAAACTGCAGGCTGCTGTGTGCTCAATGATGCAGAAAACACTGTGTTAACAGGAGACACATCATATGATTCTGACAGGTCATTGAAAAGGGATCACTCATTCCTGACTCATTTTTTCCTCGTTCATTATTTGGAATTAAGCTGTATGTGCTTTGGAACTCTCATGTACATTGTAAAGCAGATTGCAGTGCAATAAAGTTTGGGACAAAACACATTTTTCTTTGATAAACCCCTCTGCTTTTAGGCATAAAGTTATAAATTCCATGTTAACATTTCAGTTCACCATGGAGAAATTGCAACACACATGGAGAAATTTTTATACATAGCCACTCCTTATTCAGGGCATCATAATGTTTGGGGCAAAATAATAGTTGGATTAATATAGCAGTCATGTTGGGTACTTTGTTGCAAACCCCCTGCATGCAATGACTGCTTGAAGTTTGCATAGTCATCTGAAGTCTTCATAGACATAACCAGGTGCTGAGTATCTTATCTGGAGATGTTCTGCCAAGCCTCCACGGCAGCCACCATCAGCCCCTGCTTGTTCCAGGAGTTTGCTCTTTAGGTTTTATCTTTAGCAAATGGAAGGTATGCTCAGTTGGATTTATATCAGGTTACTAGCTTGGCCATTCAAGAATTTTCCATTTTTTAGCTTCCCATGTTGCCTTAGCACTATATTTGGGATTATTATCTTGTTGCTGGATGAAGCGCAGTCCAATGAGTTTGGAGGCATGTACTGGAACTTGAGCAGATACCTTTATTCTATACACCTTAGAATGGAGATAAGTGTGCCAGTACCCAGGGTAGCCATACATACCCAAACCATAACACCCCCACCACCATGTTTAACAGATGTGCTGCTAGGCTTTGGATCTTGGGCATTTCCAACTACAGAAAATACATTCACTGACACCCCACACTATCCTTTTGCCACCACTACAGGTTAACCAATCAATACAGGTTAATCTGGTCTCCGCCGTCCATAACACCTTTCTCCAGATTTCAGCAGGATTGGCAAGTACTTTTTTGCCAGCTGTAATATGGCTATTTTGTTTTGTGGCTAACTAGTTGTTTTCATCCTGCAGGGAAGCCTCTGTATTTCTGTTCATCAAATCTTCGGCATATATTAGTTTCTGACAAAGACACACCTGCCTCTTCAAGACTGTTTCCAATCTGCTGGAGAGGACTTTGAGTTTTTTTTTTTTTACCATACTGAGGATTCTTGTGTCATAAGCAGTGAAGATCTTCCTTGCCCTACCAGCCCCTTTGCGAATATAGAACTCACCAGTGCATTCTTTCTTCTTAATAATATTCCATACAGTTAATTTTGGAATTCCTAAAGTTTGACTGATGTCTCCAATGGTTTTATTCTTGTTTTTCAGCTTCATAATAGTTCCTTAACTTTCATTGGCACAGGTTTTCTCCTCTAGTTGATTACACCGGGGAACAATTTTGAAGAAATTTTTAGTTGACTTCAATCTTTAAGCTTTTTTTACATTAAATTGGGTATGCTGATTCTGAAAGTGCAGTTAGTTTTCTTCTATCACATTAGGTTTTTCTCTACTGATTATATTAATGCAATTACTGTAGCGTGGATTTGTATAGGCTATTAATATACACGCAAGACAATGTGGTCAGAGGTTGTGCGCTGCTCTACTTAGTGAATAAGCAAAACTTTTATTTCATTTTGCTACTTACACACGTATTTCCTTTCTTTCAGATCATGTCTGGCTCTGCTGTTTCTCATCGTAAGTGCCCAAACCACCCTGATTCATTTTGGTATGTCTGTGGCAGTTTCACCATTCCCAGTCAAAGGGCGAATATCAGCACATTTGTAGAGCAAGCCTATTTGGCATATTTCAAAGTTAAACTTGGTGATCAAGATAAGTCTTGGGCCCCTCATAAGGTGTGCAAACAGTGTGCTGAGGGTTTACGGATGTGGACAAAGGGAACACGTTATAGGATGCCATTTGGTACACCTATGGTTTGGGGAGAGCCAGGAGATTATTTCAGTGACTGTTACTTTTGTATAGTGAAAACTTCAGGATATAACAAGAAAAATAAATGTAACATAGAGTATCCTAGTCTACCATCGGCTATATGCCCAATGGCTCATTGAGATGAAATCCTAGTGCCGGTTTTTGTTACACTATCCTCTCTTGAAGGACATGATTATGGCGATAAACTAGGTGACAACAATGATGAAGAATTTGAAATTGAAGTGAGTTGAGTGATTTGGCACGTGATTTGGGACTACCAAAGAAGGCTTCAGAACTCCTAGTATCAAGACTGCGTGAGAAAAACCTACTTGGAAAAGGAACAAAAGGTATCGTACTTTCGAACCAGAGAAATTGCATTTCTGCAGTACTTTAGAACTGACAGTGGCTTTGTGTATTGCCATAACATACCTAGTTTAATGGAGGAATTCGGAATTCCAATCTAAAACTCAACTGAATGGCAACTATTCATCAATAGTCCAAAGCGGAACTTGAAGTGTGTCCTCCTTCACAATGGCAATATATTTGGGTCAGTCCCAATTGGCCATTCAGTTTCTCTTTGTGAAGAATATGCAGACATAAAGAAATTTATTGAGTTGTTCCAATATCACCAGCACAATTGGGTCATCTGCGTTGACCTTAAAATGGTATGCTTCCTCCTTGGTCAGCAACGTGGATACACCAAGAATCCCTGTTATCTGTGCATGTGGGCCAGCAGAGCTCGTGAGAGGCATTGGGTGGAAAGGAATTGGTCTCCAAGATCTGCCCTGAAACCAGGTGATCAAAACATTCTACATGAGCCACTTGTTGATAGAAAGAATATTATATTCCCGCCTCTGCACATGAAACTGGGTCTGATAAGGCAGTTCGTTAAAGCTTTGCCAACTGAAGGAGACAGTTTCAAGTACCACATTTTGGCATTTCCTAGCCTGTCATTTGAAAAAATAAATGCCGGTGTGTTTGATGGTCCACAGATTCGGCAGCTCATTAAACATGAACATTCCATCAGGACAATGTCAGAAGTTGAAAAAAATGCTTGGTTATCATTCAAAGTCATTGTCAAGGACTTTCTTGGAAACACACGAGCAAATAATTACACAGAAATTGTCAAGAAACTCTTGGAGAGCTACAAAATGCTTGGTTGCAATATGAGCATGAAAGTGCATTTTCTGCATAGCCATCCTTCTAACTTCCCGGAAAACTTTGGTGCAGTCAGTGATAAGCAAGGTGAATGATTCCACCAAGATTTTAAGGTCATGGAAGGGCGGTATCAGAGTAGATGGAATGTACATATAATGGCTAACTATTGTTGGAGCATCCAGCGGGATTATCCTAACACTGAACACTCCTGGAAAAGCTATAAGCCTAAATTTTTACCTTAACCGCTTACCCGATTCATTTTCAAATGTTTTACTGTAAAAAAAAATGTCATAGAGTAACAATAAATCCTTTGTATGAACAAAAGAAATTTAAATAAACAGAACATTCAAGTTGTTATTTCATTATTTTTTCATTGTATGTAAAATTTGTATGTTTTTTTACATAAATGGAGGGTACCCTGTATTGTATGAACTGGATGTGATAGCAAAAAACTGGGGTCATTTCTGGATTAACCACCCAAAAATTAGTGAAAAACAAGTGTAAGATCTAACTCAACAAAAAATGCGTTCCCCGGTGTTAATGACAAACACAGACTCCAAATGGTAGAAGCAAGATATCTTATCCCTGCACTAATACCATGAAACACACCTGGATGATCACAAAACATGAAAAAAAGTGATCATAAACACTTGTGAAGCCAACTGTCCTAAACATTATGGTGCCATGGAGTGTTGTAACTTCTAAATGGTATGCTTATATTTAATATTTATATTGAAGAGATGGTGGAGACCACATGGTCAATAGTCGCTTTTTAAAAAACAGTTACATATTAAGGTTGAAAAAAGACAAGTCAACCAAGTTCAACCACTAGGGAAATAAACATATTCCAGTTAAAAGATCATAAAAGACATAGATCCAGAGGAAGGCAAAAAAACCTTATAAAGCATTGTTTAATTTTCTCCAACAAGGAGAACAAATTCCTTTCTGATCCTTTGGTGCAGTTGTTTCCTGGATGTTCCCTGGATCCGCAGTCTCTGTTGTTTTACTTTAAAATTTTACACCGTTATAATCTGTGCTTCTAAAAAATGATCTAGCTTTTTCCTAATCTACAGAACTTGCTGAAACCACTTCCTGAGGGAGCCTATTCAACATTTTCTGTGAAGAATCCCTACCGTATGCAGGGATTAAACTTCTTTACCTCCAGATGCTAAGCGTGCCCTCTTGTTCTTTTTAATGACCTTAAAGTGAATAATTGGGAAGTGAGTTCTCTATATGGACCATTATTATTTCCTCTATTATTTAAACATAATGGAGGATGATCGACATTTGCATTCCCTGCTTTCAAATAACCAAGATTATTGCCTGCACTCAATTTTACTGCTCTACTTGCTTAGCTGAAAAGAGTTAATTCTTAGAATTCCAATTTATGAGATGCTAGCATCTAAATTAACAGCATAGCATTATTCTAATCCTACACATTGTAGAAATCCTTTCTGTTATACTCAAGGCAATTTTTTGCTAAAGTATGTTTATTTGAGGCATCCAATTATACCAGCGAGGTTCTGTTATCTCTAAGGTTAGGTACACACGTGCAATAGTTCTCGTCTGATAATCAGCTCAGGGCCGATATCATACAACATCTTGCGGATCCATGGTTGATGGACGATTGTAATGCAAGTGAAGGAGAGTAGCGCACAGCGGAGTGCCACTCCGTCGTTCTTCCCTCTCCATAGAACAGAACGATGCTGTATGTACAGCACTCGTTCATGCATGGTGCAGTCTTAGTCATAGGAAAGGATTGTGGAAGATCCCTTCCAATGACAATTATTGCATGTGTGTACATAGCCTTAAGTTCCCTGAGCATACATTAGTAAAAGAAGGTCCTTGGTTTTTGTGGGGTTCTGATATCCAAAGGGACATAGCAACACCAAAACATAGTTGTCACATTAAGAGTAAACGTTTTACTTGGGGACATTTTATGGGAGATATTAGTACCAAAAGCCCAAACTTAGAATGATCAGAGCCAAAATTTACTGAACCATAGAAAAGATTTCCTACAGCAAACATGTTATCAAGAAAACTAGTCAAGCTGGTGTAGACCTGTTATGGGGGGGGGGGGTCATGTAAACCAGACTATGGCGCTAACCTGTAGATAACAGAGAGGATCCTGAGCCTTCGCTATGTGGAAGAGTGAGGATACTAATAAAGTTGGCAGTGCCTCCACCCAGGACAGGGTCTCTGTTAGCAGAGGGGGCTCCCTTCCTGGGACATTAACCAGAAATAATAACAGAAATATAAAACAGCATCCGAGGAACCACTGCACCCAGCATGCAACATTAACCTTTGCCCGTAAATGAACACACAGGTTGGAGTATTTGTAAGCTTTATATCTCAAAATAGTAATAACAATATATACAATCAATAAACATCAATGAATACATATATCAAGCACATAGCAGAGTCCTGAGGAGAATTGTGCACAGATATACCCGGGTCTTATACAGTCTATAACCACAAATACCTCCAGTACTGATCAGTGTCAGGATGAGTTGCAGAGGCCTCTGGAGCTGATTGTAGCAAAGATGTCCTGATGAGATGATCCTGAAAATAGCAGCAAGGAAATCCTCCAACCGGCAATTGGGCTGTGTGTGCTGTGATCCTGTATTGCAGGGATGCAGGCAAAGTCTCTGGAGTTCAGGAACAATCTATCTGCGCTACCACTTAGACCCTAGCAATCACACTAATCTGCCAATGCAACCGGACCTCTGCTACCTATGGGCCATCGGATGCATACGAATATCGAACCTATGCTAGATGTAACTAGACAGAGGGTGCAGATCAGCAAAGATAACTGAAAGTGCAGAGACAATATATATTTGTGTATGTAGCTGATACAGTGACAGTAGGGATTTCCCAAAGTGATCTCTGATAACAGAATTGCATATACCCCATTAATACAGAGGGTAATAATATCATACTGCACTACACACAGACACCACATGTTCTCATGTCTGCCCCTTCACTTCCTGCATTTCCTAAGTGATCTCTGATGGGGTTTCTAAGGCCACTATCAGGGGCAGGTAACACTTCAACAACTTTATTTGCAATTTACAAAGTTACAACTCAGCTAGCAGATAGAAAATGGCAGTCCCCTGCACTGGCTTTAATGCTTGGTGTGGATCCAGCAAATCAAACCCTGTTAGTATATGGTCTGTAGTCATGCTTACACACATATAGTCTGGCAGATTAAAGGATTAACCTCCCACCTTCTTGGCTCCATGCAGGACAGAGTGCAGATGGAAATCTTTGCAGGACAGCTGGGATTTGTGGTACTTCCATTGCTGAGAGCTGCTGGATTTGTAGTCTTCTCTCTTTTGCTGGATGTTGCTAAAGTGCCAATGGACTTGTGTCAGTGAACTCATCTGAGGTCCAGGATTGACTGACCGCTGGTTTTGCTGGAACTGTTAGTTATCTTAGTCGTATTACTGGGAGGCACCCAGAATCCTGTTGTGTGCATTTCTGAACCTGTAGCCCTTTTTGTATGTCTTCAGCTCACACTATTCCATTCTATTTATTTCATGTGTGTATATCTAAAAAACTTTATTAAGCCCCTGGCCTGTTCCTCCTTGTGATTGGTCTCTGTGTGCTCTTCTTATTTCCCTTAGTAACCTTATTTACTCCAATCATTACAAAACTAATAAATGCTATATTTTTCATAATTTGGACCGCCATGTTTTTATTCAGGTGGACTAAATGAGGTATTTTAAAAACTCAATCATGTATTAAAGCTGAATTCCAGCCTACTGACATATTTTACATCAGGCTTTCCATATATGGGAGAGATGGAGGAACTGACAGTTGATGTGTTTGAGAAGACTTCTGCTTTACAAAAAGTTTAGTAAAGGGGTTCCAAATCACTGCCTTGAGGGTGAAGGGGAACACACTACAGCAATGCATGTGTGAACATATGAAGCCTTCAACAGGTATGCTGTGTTGTCTGTATAGTAAAAATGTTATGCAAGAATGACTCTAACCTTATCAGCACTCTATAGCAGTGATTTTCAACCACTGTGCCGCGGCACACTAGTGTGCCATGAGGGATCTTTAGGTGTACCGTGGGAAATTATCCAATTACCATTGTCGAGTGTCTGTGCTGTAGTGACTGGCAGAGTAATGTAAAGCTACGTACACACGGCAGATTTTTATCGCCCGATAATCGGCATCGGCCAATTATCGGGCGAAAATCTTCCGTGTGTACAGTCGGTGTCGTCCATCGTCCGGACGACCGACCTGCCGGATCCACGGACGATGGACGACAGCCGATCGTAATGAAAGGGAAGGGGAGAGCGCGCAGCAGGGTGCCGCTCCGTCGCTCTCCCCCCTCCCCTCTCCATAGAGCATGAACGGTGCTGTATGTACAGCATCGTTCATGCATCTTGCAGCCCCTTGTCAAAAATTGCAAGTGTGTACGCAGCTTAATACTCTTCCATGTCAGTGGGTGGCAGTAGGTAACATAGTTTTCTTGTTTATTCTTAGAGACAAAAGAATTAGCTACAGAGTGTCATTTTGTAACATTTTTGATTTGTGGTGTGCCGCAGGATTTTTTCAATGTAAAAAAATGTGCCGTGGCTCAAAAAAAGTTGAAAAACACTGCTCTATAGGGTCTATACGATTGGAGAAGCAACTGCTCTGAGTGCTCCAGCAGGGTTTAAAATCTAATCCTAATATATAGCAAGTGGTAGACTGTCCTCTTACAGCATAGAAAAAGCCTAATGGCCATGAGCAATGTTTAATATTTGTAAAATCTTTTGCTCTTATTGAGCTTTATGACGATTTGTGGAAGATCTTCTAAACATGAAAGGCTTTCCAGCTGGCATAACAGGTATGATGGGTAACAGGTAACATAACAGGTATTTCCTTTCCTGCCTTGCTGCCGCTTCTGCTTTGCCAGCATGCCATCAGCCAGACCCCAGGAATAGGTGGGATTGGTTGGATTTAATGCATCTAGGATTTAATAATTCAAACTGATAGCAAGAAAGTCAACACAGAGAACAATGTATGCTAAGAAGTGGACAAAATGATTGTTGTTGCTGTTTCTCTGAGGGTGACACTTTGGTATTTTTATCTTGTTTCCCAAAGGACCTTGTACTAGGTGATGTGCATTTGCACCCAAAGTCCCAGGTGATGGATACAAACACTGTCTGGTGGAAGTATTGGTAGCTAGAGCTCAAAGAAACTATTGTTCCTGGTGTACAGGAATACAGGGATTCATACTTGATGGGCAATGTGTGCGTGTTACCTGATTGGAAATTAGTTCTCAGGTGTGGTAACCAGGTTTGGAGTACAGGCTTTAGGACGATGGTGGAATGCACCTATCCAGTGGAAGCGACAAACAAAAAATTATGGGACTGCTATCCTATGTGACTTTTGTCAGTTTGAGACTTTGTTTGTTTGATGTCTGGAGACTTGTGTTTTGTTACTATTCTGCTGAAGAAAGGCATAGTTTTCTGTTTCCATGTTGAAGAAAGCTAATTTTAGTTTAATAAAAGGCATGATTTTGATTATATGACTGTGTAATGTATGCTTTACTGAATCCTGGTACCCCAAATATCACAATGGATGTTTTATTATGGAGCCAGATCACACCTGCCATTTTACTGCTGGAAACCTCTGCACCTACTAATAAATGCACATGCAGCACCACCAACATCTGACCTACTCTCCCCATTGTCCACACCCAACACACCGCTCATCTCTTATTTAGATATGATAAACGATTTGGTGACAGTAATAACAACCTGGTGAAGTTTGGGTACCACTAAAATATGGTTTCTCTAAATAAGCAATAAAATAATAAATAAAAAACAGTGTGTAATTACTTACTGTAAAAATGTTAAACATCATGAAATGATCTATAGGCTGAATGATCCTAGAGAATGGTGGCCAAGATATGCAGGCACACTTAGGAGGAAATTAGAAGAGTAAAATGCTTGTCCTGGGACTGGACTGTTTTAACAAGCAAGGATAATGTGTGCATTATACATCATTAGCAAGACAAGTGCTTTTAATCACCTGGGAGAGCCCAGCCCAAGTGCCATAGCTAAAGTAGGAACATTACTTATCATCTGATGTATTGTCTGCTTTTCCATCTTCTTCTCACTATAGGCATTCCTCATTGTCCAGTCCATAAAGCAGTATTCCCTAGATCTAATATTACCTCAATAGTAAGTTATCTAGTGATGACATTTAAATGATATTTTACAATGTCTTTAATACTATTAGTATAGGAATCCTTTAAAAGATAAATGCACATATGTTTAAGTTCTTCAAGCATGTTAGGGAACCCAAATCTCAAGCAACTCCTTCTAGCAGGTCCAGACAATAATGGGAGACCTAGATAGGCATATAGAATGGTAGAGAGATTGGCCAACTTTGAAACTCTTGGGTGGTGAAATTAGGAATTTCTGGGCCCCATACTAGGTAAATTTCTTGAGCCCTGCTTCCCCATGTCTAAAAGTTTTGCTGGTTCAAAAGTACCCCTTGTACCCTCTTGGCTGCAACATGGCAGCCCTGGGTGAGGAAAGTATACATTTATGCATATCCTGGGTGGCATATTTAGAGCTAAGCTAAATTCTCATGACTCTCCCATCCTTTTTCCACTGCAGGGTGCTGCCATCTTTCTTTTCCTATTCCTGCTGCAGCTGATCTTTGGCCATCTTGATTGGCCGTGTCAGGGTGGCCTAACACCCATGCATTAGTTCCACTTTCAAATGAGCTGCATTTGCTATGGTCCTGGGGGTAATTAACAGGGCGATATTACACCGCGGGCATATCAGCTAAAATTTGTACATTAGTGGATGAGTCAAAGTATACTCGCCTCATATTTTTTTCCCAAGGTTTAATTCAGACAAAGATAGTTAAAAAGCAAACCTTTTTCTGCATCACACTTAACCCACAGAACTCTGGGAATTCTTTGTCATGTATTAAATGTTTATTTTTTTTAAAAGAAAGATTGTATATATATATTTAAAGTGTATTAAACATCCACCTAAAAACTTTTAAATGGTAAATTAAATACAATCATTAAAATTGGTCTTCAAAAAATCTGCTTCTATTTTATGAATAAATCCCAAAATAACTTTTAAAGTTGTTAAATACCATTTAGGTGCGTGATTATTTACCATACAACAACCTAGCTGCTGCTTATTGTTTCTTTGCATTAAGGGCCGGACACTAAGGAGATGGAAATGTAGACAATACATCTGATAAGTAATGCACCACTGTACTTTAGCTATGGCACTTGGGCTGAGCTCTCCCAGGTGACTGAAAGCACTCGTCTTACTAATGATGTATAATGCACACATTATCCTTGCTTGTTAAAACAGTCCGATCTCAGGACAAGCTTTTTATTTTTTATTTGCATATCATATCTTCTCAGGGTTCAAGGCCCCTGGGACTGTGGAATAGAAATGTAAAGGTCGGGGTACTGCTTGGTATTTTAGTTCTGCGTCCAGGTAATGAATTTATATATAAAACTGACAAGTGTGTTTAAATATCAGAGTGTAACACGTAGTATCATTGGCATCAGTTACATTTTACTTTTTCATGTTTTATTGTAAACTGAAACCTAAATATGTTACAATGGTCATAAAGGAGATGCTTTTGTAACATTAAGTCTACTTTCAGATCTGCCTCAGGATCAAGCCATCCCGCACGACTCCCAGTGGCTAGCACCTGGCCAGTGGATCAATTACTTGCACCACAGCGCTAGTTTCTAAAGAACTTGTACGTATAGATTTGGCAGCGGGCACAGTAAGTGGTACTATACCCCTCATTATTATTATATAGAGCTGCTGTGGGCAGAGGCTCTTTGTAGCATCTCACCCTGGGGTAGCGGTTCACTGGCATAAGGAAGCGGTAACCACACTACAACCTCAATGCCAGTCTGAAAATAACCGGACCAGTACAGTATTTTTAAAACACAACCCAACCCCCTTTCATGGCCTGCTAAAAGGAGTATATTCAAGCAACTCCTCCAAGCCCAAATTGATGGGACAATAATGCACAGACATAGGTAGCCCAGCATTGGAGTTGTAGTGCTAGGGCAGTAAGCAATACCATTGGAGAGGGTAAACATCTTGATCCGATTGCCTCACATAATCAGGAAGGTTTTTTTCCCCTGTTGGAGCAAATTGTACCAGTGTTTTTTTTGCCTTCCTCTGGATAAACTATGTCTATAGAGTATTTTATCTGGGATCAGTTTATTTATCTAGTGTTTGCACTTGATTGACCTATGTCTTTTTTCAACCTAACTAACTATGTAACTATCTGTATGTGTGTAGGGAACGGGGGCAATAAGCATATTTAGGGGGTAATAAGTTGGGTGCTGTTTTTTTAATACTGAATATGTTAACACACACCTAAGAAATTCAAGTTTTTAGGGTGGAAGGACTGCATACAACCAACTGAAATACATGACATCTACCAAAATGTTTCAGTAGACTTGAAAATGTCTACATACACAGTCATTCCATATTGGTACCTCAAAAAGTGAATTTGTACAGTAAATATTGTGAACCAGTAAAACAATGCATTTAAGTGAATGCAGATCTGGAATTTAAAAATTGCCTACTTTTTGCAGATCATAAAGGTTTAAATGCAAAGGTTTTAAACAAAGAAAAAAGTGATGAATGATTTGAACATTCCTAATTACGAGTGTGCAGTGTTCCATAAAGTGTCTTGATAATAAGAGCTTAACAAGTGGAAATAACAGTTCACGCCAAAAACATCGAAATTTTCTTCTTTTGTTCTCATATTGCTCCAGATTCCATGTGAAGATTACTTTTTTTTGCAGTATTATTATTGGCATTCCCACAAATGTGATACAAAAATGTTTTACTACTTGATGAATGTATATAACAAAATTCTGAATTTTAGTACTGTAAAGTACTGTTAGCATCCTAATTAATTAATTAATTTAATTAATTTGAAATTTAATTAATTATTTGCACAGTTAAATATTTGCACACCTGTGGAACAACATTCAACAATCTGACCACTCTGTACAAGACATAAATGTTTTAGTAAAACAAGATAAAATATCCAGGGCAGTAAAACCTTGAACTAGAAACAATGACAATTATGTTTGACACAGGAGGCATTAAGGTATTTGCACAATGCCTCCCATGAGTCAGCCCACTGCTTGTATCAATGCTGGGGCCATTTGAGAGTACTGAGGATGGGTGCTGGGATGATTTCAGGAAGCTGTGTACAGCAGCTTGCTGCACCCTCCCTCCAACTGTGATCTTCCTGCAGAGTTCGCAGACAAGCACAGTAATCCAGTGATGACTTTTAAAAAATGTTTAAAATAAGGTATGTAATAAAAAAATAGAAATGTTTTAATAAAATGTTCTGATTAGAATGGAAGACGAAAAAATCATTTTAAACTTCAACAGTATTCCCACTTATTTTGCTGTCAACATTAACTCTGGTTAAACTTTGCAGGTGCAATTGACCCCTTTCCTTAGATGACCACTTAGATGACCAAAATGTTACACAGCCTCATTTTCCAAGGTGCAGCAACGAAAAGACATCTTAGGCACCCATGTAGTGGCCTCATAGAATGTAAGTGGCAGTGCTAGTGTGATAGCGGCACATTTATCCAGTAGTGAAGATTGTGAAGCTGGGAGTCACAGCAAGAAAGATGTTTGAACAGGCTTCATAGTATGAAGGTAACATGACTTGAGGACAAACAGAAAACTGCAGTCAGTTTCCCACCAACAAAATTACACCACACCAGATTTTGCTAAATGGCCCGTAGGCCTTTTATTACATTAATAAATTAACCAATTAAAAAAAAAATTACAAAAAAAAATAACAAAATAACAAATAATAAAACAATACCAAATCAAATAAACATATTAAATCAATAACCTACCCAAAATTAAAAAACATTTTAATAACATTTTCCCACACATTAACATCTGGTTACTGGTCCTCGAAGTTCCCCCTTTTTATTACATCCTTTTGGGATCTCCGCCACAGAAAAGGTAATGATGCACAGAGATGATAGGCAATTCATGGAAACAATGCTGTGCTATAGAATCTGTCATATTCTTTCCATACGAAGCTGACATTTCCTTTTTGTCTTCAGTATATAATTATTAGGTTAAAAAGTACATTTGCTTTATCCATGGTTCCGGGTTCGCTCAAAACCATCAAAAGTGGGGTCCTACGTCATTTTCTTACGGCAGCAAGGGCCACTATTCCGAGATTGTGGAAGCAATCTGCTGCTCCTTCTATAGCCAAATGGGTCTCCGAACTTGAACCTTCTCCCCTGGGCTGATTTGTTATATGCGTCTGTCTTTGTTTTTATTTTATCTGTTGTTTAAGAATATTGGTTTACACCCTATGCCATACGCTTCCGCTAGCAGATATGTAGCTGTTTTTGTACAGGTTTATTATGTGCTATATGATCCCTTTAGAACTGTTATGTTTTTTTGCCATATTTTTTGGGTATATGCAGCTCCCTGGTATTATATGTCTGTTAATTCGAAGCCTACAATGTTATGTTTGTTATGATGTATGTGTTGTATACCTGATTCTTTTTATTATGTTTACCGGTATTTTTTTTTTCTCTGAAAACTTAATAAAACTGATTGAAACAAAAAGTACATTTGCCATAATTTGTCATTAAAGGAAAAAATTTTACTTTTATGATAAGTTAAAATATTTGGTCTAAAAAATTAGGTTTAAGAAGTTTTTCCAACAAAGTTTATTTGCCCCATATTGAGACATTTTTCAGATTGGATTCAACTAGATGGAAGTTGTGTGAATCAAGTGTAAAATATATTCTTAAAGTGCATCTCTAAGTAAGTTTTTGGGAGATACAGCAGGGAAATATCAAAATTCCTACAAGCTTATTTATATATTTTGCATTATGAAGTTAAAGGAAATCAACCAATGTGAGATTATTTATTCACTAAAACTGATGTCCTTGGAACAGGTGTCCCCATTTGAATATTACCCCCTATACATTTCCCCTGACTTACTTGCAGACAATATTTACCAGTACAAATTAAAAGGTAAAACTCCACAATAGGAATACAGGCAACAAAAAATAAATTGACAAGGGCTCTAACCTCTCCCCCACACTGTCTAAAGCAAAAAAAGAAAGGTTTCCCCTAGGGATGAATAGATTTTTTTTTATTTCCTCATTAAAAGTGTCCATAATTATAAAATGTAACATCTGAAAAAATGTAATTGCATTATTACCAAATTTACCTCCTTAGCTTTTAACATTAACTTCCTTGTGTTTAAATCAGCTCCCGTGCATCCACCCATGCATTTGGCAAGCACTACTGAAAAAGCTGGAACCCTGCAGTGCGCACCACCATTATTTTACCTTATGATCTGGTATGAGGATGTATTTTACATCATTTTTACAGAGAGCCAGCCCTTGTTCGAAAAAACAAAAATAAAGCTCCAACATGAAGACAACAAGGGACATCTGAAAAGGGATTTTATCCAACTTGATTATAGTTTAGTTTGTCCCCCTTTTCAAAAAAAAGGAAAAAACTGGAGTAGTTTTGATTCAACCAAACATGGAATGAAAGTTGATCTGAACAAACATTTTTGGCCAGCATTATGTGACAGTAAGTGTCTAGGTGACATATGTGACAGTTAATTAAGGGGTTTAAGTGACGTAGGTGACAGTTGATATAGGGAAAAGGTAGCTGTATATTGATAAGGCAATACTTAAATATCTGTCTCTGCCTTTAAGACATTTAGAAGTGAAGTACTGCAATGTCTTATAGCTGATATTTATTTTTCAGGATCACATTCTTGCACTTTCCTGATATCAAAGCAACTCATTCATTATAAAAATTCAGAATCATAAATTTGCTTCTTTCTTACACAATGAGCCTCATTTATTAAAGCTATCTATTAAAGCTATCTAAGGATAGAGATGACACACTTTCATCAGTGAAGCTGGGTGATCCAGAAAACCTGGCAAAGATTATTAAAATAATTTACTATTTGTTAACAAATGTTTTCAATCCTGGACTCTTTATTTTCCTATGTCCATGTCTTTAACTGTTCTTTACACCTCCTTTTGAAACTCTCTTCTACATCATAGTGTCATGCTTATAGCCTTAAAAACTTTCCCTTGTACCCAGAAAATGCACCTCATTATACAATCATATAATTTGTTATAATCCCGCTCCAGACACATATTCACATCTGCTCTCCTTTACAAATCTACATCCATTGCTCCAGCTATGCCACCTTACTTAGAATTAACACCTTTCTTACCTCAACCTTTTAGTCCTCAACCTCAGGAAGCCTTGAATTAATTTTCAGGTCTCAGGGAACCCATTTTATTGGGGATTAGTTGGGAAGCAAGTGGAAAGGTTGCCCTCTCTTCCAGTGGTGGCTAAAATTCCACCTTTCTAATTAACTAAAAGCATCATTAGAGTCAAGCAGCTGTCTCTACCAAGTGGCGTTGGCCCCAAAACTAAGCAGGTGTCATGATATTGGAGGTCAATCAGCCACAGTTTGAGGAACCCCAAGCAACGTCTAAATTAGTGTTTCCCAACCAGGGTTCCATGAAACCCCAGAGTTCATCTAGAGGTTGCTAGGGGTTCCTTGATCAATGAGCAATTTGTGGTTCTCAGTCTTTTTGGCTCTATATAGGGATGACATGTTTTACACTAGCCAGAAATGTAAGATGAACTCTTCCCACTGGTCACCACTCTAATATGTTGTGAGCTATAGATATAGTAATTGTAGCAGGGATTCCCTGAAGAACTAAAAGTTTTTTTTTTAAAGTTTCCCATGTTAAAGCTACGTACACACTTCCAATGGATCTCGCCCGATAATCAGCTAAGGGCCGATATCAGACGAGAATCTGGTGTGTGTACATCGCCCGTCATCCATTGTCCAAACGACTGTTCTGGCAGTTCCACGGACAATGAACAATCCTCATGCAAGGGAAGGGGGCGAGCGCGCAGCAGGGTACCGTTACATTGTTCTCCCCCTCCCCTCTCCATAGAGCAGAACAATGCTGTATGTACAGAACTCGTTCATGCATCGTGCAGTGCTTAGTCGTTGGAAAGGATTGTGAAAGATCCTTTCCAATGACAATAATTGCACGTGTGTATGCGGCTTAAGAAGGTGGGCAAGGCTGTTCTAGAGGAATCATCACCATTGAACTCTGGTTTGGAGTGATTGGTCCACATAGTACCATTCTACTGAAAATGATGGTGCCTTATAAATAATCAAATGTTAATTATGATTATACCATTTTTAATTGAGTTAGTTGCTGCTATTCTTTTGATTTTTTTTAGGAAAGACAAAATGTAAAGATAAGGTAAGATAAAGAATAAAATTGGGGACATTTTCTAGTTCTTGTCATCTAAACCTTGCATGGTGGTTTCTTATGTATTTCTGCAGCCTCCAAGTAGTTGCCTAATGCTAACAAATGCCTTCCTACCCTGATCCAAATTGTCTGTACCTACTCCCAGCAGAGTACATCCCTGACATCATCCATTCAAACACCAAATGCCCACACCCTCTCCTGTGCCATCCACACTAGTCATCCTGGCACAAGTGTTTGTTTATAAACAGTATAGCAGTGTGTCAGTTACAGTTTAATACTTACTCCCTGCAATGATTTATCATGCATCAGCAATGCATGTATGCAGAATTAGTAGCAGTCCCTTTAAATCTGTACATAGGGGCAGATCTCCAAATAGCATCCTTCTGTTCTCTGTGCAACCCCCTATTTCCAACATCAAATGTTCTGTTACAAATGATTGCATATACCGTCCCTTTCTTTAAAGTATTTAGCATCACGATCTTGTCAGTCATGCGGCAAAGCCTTTGCAGGAAAAAAATGACAATGTAGCTGTATTGTGCTAACTGCATGGTGCACTTAGACGATCGTCCAGCAGATGGAGCTAGTGTCCACGTTTGCTTGTGTCTGCCTCTGTAAGCCTTTTCCTGGGATATATTAGCCACTGTAGAGTGATGCTCAGAGCAGGAAGCAAGGGGAAGAAATGAAGAGGGGTTGTGAAGGAGCTTCACGGTCTTTTTCAGTCATAATGGATTAAGGACAAATGCTTTGTCAGCTTTTGTGGCTTAGGGATCTCAGCATCTTGTAGCAGGAGCTCCATTTCATTCTGAATATTCTTGGTGCAGGTTCCCTCTGCTGACATGGTTTGCATACTTTCTCCTATATCAGGTAAGCCTGCAGCATTCTCTAGCCTCCCTAGTAAGCCTGGCTGATTTATTAATAAGCATTGCACATTGCAGCATTCTCCGCATTGGGTGCAGCACATAGCACTTGCTGTAGATGTGACAAGGCAGAATATGCAACATTGCATGAATAGCTATTTCTTTTCTCTGTCTGATCACTAGCTGACACTAAAAAAAAATATTGCCTGGCATTGCTGAATTTTCACTCTATCCTGACTTACTGGCCTAAGGTGGCATATTTCATTGGAGGTTGCTGTGAAGGCATCTGAATGAAGAATGAAAGGGAAACTGATTCACTTTAATCTGGAGCCTTTTAGGAAGTTTTTGCATATGTGGAGGTCATATGTTTTTTGCGCACATAGTAAATGCAATGTTTGCAGGAGAAGCCCCAGGATAGGGCTGGGGATACAATGCAGAGATCAACACATCTGTATGTGCTATGGTCAGTGGAGCTCACCTTGTAGGAATTTCAAGATTCCTAATACTTCATCTGGTTCTGCTGGAATTTAGCAAAGACATCCAGCACCTTGCAATGCCAAAGGCAGGTAGACTCCAAAGAGGCAACCGCTCCGCCGTAATAGCTCTTATCATATCAATATGGATTTTTAATTTAAGTGGACATTTTGCTGTATTAAGCATCAAGAACTTGATGAAGTTGTCATCTCTTTTAAATGTGTGATAATATCCAAAGCAAAAGGGGTTAATTATAAGTCAGTAAGGCCTTTGATAAAAATAGCAATCATATACAGCTTATGATTGTTTTTTTTATTTTAGTGGTTTGTCTTTACCTTATTTATGTTATTATAAATGAATAAAAATAAATTTGGGGCAAAGTTTACAAATTAAGGAAAGACAATAAACAAAAAAGCAGGTTGCTGTAAAATGCAGGTTGATTCACAGCTTGTGACTTTATATACAATATTTTTATGTATGTATATACATATAATATATTAACATATATATATATATATATATATATATATATATATATATATATATATATATGTGCATATATGAATACATTTATATATATAAATATTATTGTTATCAAACGATACATAAAAAGCAATAATATTAGATTTATTCAAGAACTGTGAAATGGATTTGGCGATGATGTGTGTAGGGATTGCAGGTAAAGTGATAAGCCTCTGTGCCCAGTTGGAACACCTTAGCCCTGGAAAATTGATGGGGGCTGATCAGGATGCGGTCCATTCCCATTCCTTGTCAATGCTTGGCGTGTCATCATGTTTTCATACCATTAGATGGCACTGTGTGGTCTCACAAACTCGCAGAATGCTGCATATTGGAGCTAATGTGACACCATTGATCTCCTTTGCGCATTTTCCAAAATGTATGGGCTAGCGTACAGTCTAAATACAGACATCACATCCCACCAGGTTTACGTTCCTTGCATAAATGTGCAGCGGAGCTTTATACAACCTCCGAGTGGGCCTACAATGGAAAGATCCATCAATATAATAAAATATGTCTACTGGAGAATATAGGCAGTTACTTTTTTCTTTGATTTTACAAAGCTTTTTGTACCATTAAAATTATCTTTGGCTTTTATTCCAGCATGCATTGTACTATGTTTATTTTAGGATTAGGCGATCAGAGCGTTCCTTCCTCAAATCACTGATGTGCTGCTCCATATATTGGGTCTAGCTGTAGACTAAGGGCCTGCTGTTTTGTTTTGCAACATCAAAGGACACATTAGTTTGCGTGTGCCTTTATATGGGATCTTTTCATTATCTTGAAGAACAAAGGGAAGATTTGTGTTGGCAGTGGTAAAGGATTTTTTTTTCTTTTTGCTGCAGTTGTCTACATTATCCAATTCACCTTACTCATCATAACATGGTCACTTCCTTTGAAATGGTCATTAATTATACAGTAGTTCCTGTCAGCATCCTTTAGCATGATATGAAGTCTCAACTAGAGCTGTGTTGTGTGGCTTTTATGGAGCGGGCATATGGAAGACCATTTGTATAATGACCTTGTCGTACTGACGTTGGTTATAAACTGCTGACTTTCACTAATATTTGGTGCAATTACTTTAGAAATCCAGAAAAGAGTTTAATTGGTTTTTTAGAGATTTTACCAGAATTGTTGAATTTTGAATGGTATTACATGATCTAGCATATTTGGTTTATAATCTTGTTACATAATCTTGTATTTGGTTTAAAGACAAGAGGTGGAAAGCAGAAACCATCTTGAAAAAAAAGAAACGTCTGTGTTGTTGAGAAAAGAACAGCTTATGAACAAAGTGTTAAAGATATCTAATTACTGTAAAATTTGCAGTTATTTGTAGTACTTTGTAGTTACTTGATAATATATATGGTAATATTCATTGGTAATACCAAGAATGGAAGTTTTGCAGCCATAAGGTTGTAGGCCAGTTAGAGCAATACATAATCGTTAACGTTTCACAAAGGCAAAGATCAATACCATCTATAATATGTAGGTATGAGTAAGGTGTCATACTCATTAGGATTATTATTATTTGTTATTAGACTGTATTTATAAAGGGACAACCTATTTTGTACTGCTGTACATTAAATAGGAGTTGCAAATTACAGACAAATACAAAACAATGACACAGTAGGAGGAGAGGACCCTGTCCAAAAGAGCTTAAAGTCTAAGAGACCATACAATAATAAGTAGATGTTTAGGTTTGATAAAGGCTTAATGCATCTTAGAGGAATGATTACATTACTTTTTTTATGGATTTTATATGCACTGTCCTGCCCTGCATCATTTACCAACCCCCTACTCCATGATCAGCTTACCTCGAGATCAATGTAGTGAAATAGCACACTTGACCAAAAAAGAAAAAAAGTATTGTCTGGATGGCCATTAATGTTTACTAGTATATTAAATCAGAAGAGGCTAAAAACTAAAATATATATATATAGAGTATTAATCATGTTAATGCCATGCTAATGAAAAGCCACCCTCTGCATATACAAATCACATTAGTATTCACAACTGCTCTCAATGAGGAAACATAATAGTGTATTTGCCATTCCCATAGGACTCTACGCTAGATTTCCCTGCTTTATTTAGATATGCCAGATTAAAGCTGAGCAGCCACCCAAAAGTTGTCTTTGGTCTATAGATGTTTTCAGATATAAGACACCTTGGGATCTGCTAGTGTAATTATTCTGGTGGTGATTGGAGGGACTCATTTCAGCTTTCTTTATGTTTCCAAATTGCTGATTACTGCCTGGATCTGCTTGGATGCACATTTTTACTCTACCTAATCAGTACTATAGAAGTTGGCAGCTGCTGTAATATAAAAAGGCTTGCATATATGAGATATGAGATTTGCCATTTGTCCACTTACTCATTTTTTTTTTTGCATTCAAAGAATGTTTGAGATATTGGTAAATATAATTGTCAGAAGATAATTCAAGGGACAGCTCTGCCTTTGTTTTAACTTTACCTAAATTCCTTTGTCTACCTTTCTTTAAGCTGCACTGCATTAGTTACCCCTCCCTAGCTGCTTTCCTATTAGCATTCCAGTGCTTTGTTTGCGTCTCTTCCAACAAAATCTTTTCAGATTGCAAATCGTGTCCCCATAGGTTTGAATGGACCATGTACAAGACTGGCCTATCTAGGAGCAAGGTTATCAGAGATACCCTTACTAGGCCATGATCCTGAGAGTCTTTGGCACAGAAACTGACTTTGTTGTGTTGTTCTTTCTTTGCATATATGGAAATATAATTTATTATTTACAGAAACTTTTTTAAGCTTGGTGGGAAGAAGCTGTGGGTGGGTGGGTGGTGGCCCCTGTATTGTAACTCAACTTTTAGGTAACCAGCCAAAAACAACCGGGTGGATACTGAAAAGATCCAGGTGGTGTGTCTGCCTAAAAGGGAGAACACTGATCTACCATCTGCTGATTGTTTAGAAGAAACTTTGTTTTCTGGTCATGAGTGCTTTAGATTCCAAAGATGTTTCTTTGTATGATATGTAACATAAGTATATAATAATATAAGGAGATGTGATAGAGTTCACATTTTATCCTAGTGCTTAGTGGAAAAAAATCCATGCCCAAGAATGCAGCTTGTACTTCAAAAAAAAGGAAATGTGTAATGTTATCAGACCAAGCCAGTAACACAGCTGCCGCACAGCAGGCACCAATACTGTCTCTCCAATATGCTATTGGACCCGCCAAAAAATCCAAATTTTGGCTATGGGTGCACATGTAGAATATTCCTCTGCCTCTCACAGTATAGTTGGCAGTTTGTGCAATTACCTGGGCTGAGCATTGTCAGCTAAGGTCTAGGGCAAATCGAAACTCTCAAAAAACAATCAGAAACCCTTCAGGGGTATATTGGGAATGTGGGGAGACTTTGATGGTAGTACACACCATAGGTGACCTGCTGTTACCAGTTGTGTTACATGGTCTGAGTAGGTTACAGGCATTTTTAGTTAATCACATCATTACCTAGGTAAACAAGAAATATCATGTCAAGAATGTATTTCTGTTTAGCCCAAAATAAATCCAGTGACCTAAAATGCCCCAATATTAGGAAGATTTGTTTGCAATTTTGAACATTACTTTTATTGATATGTGTGAATGTCACACTGCAGCAGGGAATAGAAATGTGTTATGGTATTTTGATGACTAGCTGGAGGTTTGGGAGATATCCTCCCATTTTAAGCAATTACCTAAAATACAATAAACACAACACAGAAGAATATAACTTAATGAAGTTAAAACTATAACCTACAGCCAAAAGTTTGTGATCACCCTTCCAAATGATTGATATCTCAGTTCAAGTTCACAAAGCCAGGGGGGCACAAAACCCTAAACTCAACCCTACTAAACACCACTGGTATTAATACTGGCATGCCTAACCTTAAGAACATTTGGTTGTTGATAAGGTACAATTTCCTTGGAGGTTATTTTATCTAAAAGAGCACCAACTTGATGTTAATGCTCATGGTTTTGGAAAGGGATGTCACGGTAAGGTGTACATGCACATATTGGCCACACATTGTATTTTACATACATGGAAGAAATGTGTAGAAGTCCTATAATGCAAGTTTGATTTCCCATCCCACCTATTACACTAATACAAAGCGATATTTGCAGATTTGTCCTTACTAGATCTATCCAACATAACCGCAAACTTTATTACTAACCCTAATTCCAATCTTAACCTTGAACTAACCTTAACCTGCACTTAACTCCGCTCCTGCACAGAGTTCACAATGGCAAAACAAACAACAGCCTATAGCTGGGCCAATCCATAATGTGGACTGTGTCTTTGTGGTCCTGGGGAATATCTTTGTGCAAAATGGAATGTATCAGATACTTCTAGGGGTCAATTTACTAACAGAGTAGAGACTGTTAATGGACTGTTGGCAATGTGAATGTTCACTTGGATTAGTGAATTGTGTGCGTAAATTTTTTTTTTTCAAGACTGCTGGAGAAGATAGATTATCATGGAAGGTCCATCTCGTCCAGGATTGAAAACATTTGCCAAGTAATAGCAAATGATTTTTAGGAATACCATTCAAGATTTGCTGGATCACCAAGATTCTCCGACGATATTCTCTATTCTACAGTCTTGGAGAGCTTTAATAAATCAGCCCTATTGCGTACATGACTACATATTCTGTTTGCATAAACATCCGATCGTCTTAATGACTAGGCTAAGTGAACATTCACTATGTAAAGCAAGCATACACTTAATGATCAATCTCTAATGCTTTAGGGAATCAATTCCTTATTATGTGATTTAATTCGAGATTTCTAAACAAATGTAGTCTTTAGAGAGCAACAATATAGAGAAAAAAGTAGATATTTCTTGAACGCGTGTTCTCTTATAATAAAGAAAGGTCATTCTTAAATTGATACCCACATTAGATTTTTAAATAAGACAATTAGCCTAAAATAGCGACATAAATAATTGTTGCAGCTTACTCTCGGAATGTCATTTCCATTTGTGAGATGAAAGTGGTTTTATTTTCATAACGGTGGTAACAATGAGACAAGCTGTCTCCAAAGCAGCATTGAGTCACAGCAAGTTGCGTCATGGGATAGACGAGATTCGAGTGAATGTCAGCGGAAAAAAGAGAAGCCAAATTCACATGATTCTCTCTAGACCCATTGTGAACTCTACACTGCTGAGAGGACAAGGGCAAACCAGATGGATATCAGTTTACAAAGAAGACATGGTGATGTCAAGGTCCACTTACTGTCATTCCTTGTGTACAGAAAATGTGTTTAATGGTAAAGATAAGAAGTGATGGTATGATGGCTACATGAAGATGATACATTTCAACAAATAAACAGAAACATCTATAATAGCTCAGAGCTTGAGTACAGAATACCCAATGAATGCATCAAGAAGTATAAGCAGACAGATTTGCAAGACCCATGCATTCTTCATTACTTAAATCTAAACCTAAATTTAATTTGGTATCAGCTTTTTACTATCCTTATACAGCAAAACTCAAAGTAGGGTAAGAGCAAGTAGCACAGCGAGCCAAGAAAAGAGCAGATAAATTAATTATTCACCCATTTTTAGAAATCATCTTTTTCTCCTTTACTGTTCATTTATAGCCTGTGGGAAGGAAAAGACCTGTAAATGTTACTTAAAGGCAATAGAGAAAAAACAGGTCTTCATCTACTGTCAGACAGAGCTGACAAAACAGCAGAGTAAATCCGCCCCCAAATGACTGCTTGAACCTAAGGATTGATAACTTAGGTGCTAAGCATTGATTAAAGGGAGTTAGAAGAGAGGGTCTCATGCCACCCCATATCTAAACACGCTGGGTGTTTTGTACAATATAGCAGAATGCTTTCATTTAGTGTTGACAGATCTGGTATACCTATCACCAATCTGCTCACACTTGCAATCTTCTCCATCACGTTTTAGGTTTTGGCTGTTCTTGACCATTGGATGGTCACTGATGAAATAACTGAGAATATGGAGTGGATTTGTATTGTCTAGGGCCCGGAATCAATTCTTAGCATCTTACAAATGCTGGAAATGAGTGCACATGTACCACAGGCAATACAGGTAGTGTTTCCTGGGTAAAAGAAATACATTTCAGGTCTTCAGGGAACCCCCTACTGTAATTACTATATCCACAGCTCACAGTATATTAGTGTAATGGTCAGTAATATAAATGCCTCTTACATTGCTGGCCTTTGGGAAGAATGTCACCTTTATAAATAGCCAAAGCAATCATTGTTTTCTGTTAAACTGGCCTAAGAGTCACAAACTACTTATTTCTGAAGGAACCCCTAGCAAACTCTGGTGAAACCCTGGTTGAGAAACACTGGACTAATGAATTATGTTGGTAAAGAGGTGCAAAGTCTATCCCACTTCTTTTCATTTTTAAAGAGTTTAGTTCTGAGATAAATATCTGAAAAGCACAACAGTACCAAGAGTTTGACTGTTCACAGTTTCTGCCGTATTTGTTCTATAATGACACAGAAAAAGACATAAAGTCACAACCTCAGTCAGGAGGATATGATCATTTATATCTGAGTGCTTACCTATGAAGTTATATTTTGCCTATACTGGATCCTGAATCTGCACTATTGGTTTTCTGCAGCCGATGCTTTACATTTTGTGTTTTCATTCTTAGTTAGTATTTAATGTACATCACAGTATATGTTGGCACTATGTAAATACTGTTTATTAATATTAGTAGTAATAATATCTCTTTATTATTGAATGTATGTCAACTAGCTTGGCAGTCCAGACATAAAACATATGGCTTGTATTGGAAGAATACTTAATTTACCTTTGAAACATATCTGTGGAGGAGTGTGGTTATTGAGGCAGTAAAAAGTCAAATTAGAAAAATGTGATACATTTTTTGATTACTTTTCATTTGCACTGCTCATAGTTTTTTCTACTGCTCTTGGAAACATTCTATATAATTGTACGTCTCTTTTTTGTACAGCACAATGGCCACTAATTGCACTCAGTAATCAATAAAAATAAATATACAAAGCTGACCTGCTGAGTGTTAGTAATTTTATCCTGACATTTATTTTCTGTAGCTGACTGTCCCATTAACAAAAAAGGTAAAAGCTCAACCTTACAATATGCAGGCCACTTTGCTTCTTTACTCCAGTAATGCCCTGACTCTAGACCCATTGCATTTTGCCTCTGACATATTTGAACAGCAGAATGCAGTGAATAAAATCCAAGGAGGATGCAATGTAATTTAAGAAGCTTTGTGAAAAGGATTTAAAATTTAACACATTAAAGAAAACTCACATAAAAGTGTATCTTTTGACTTGCATCTGTGCCATGATTATGCACAATAAATTAATAAAAATTAAGTACTCTGAACAATCAGTATAAACATGTTAAGTCCAAATTACCCTTGTAGCCTTGTAGGTGTATCAAAAAAAATTCATCTTCAAAATTTGACACAATGGCCTTCTTCTCCACCTCTCTATTTAGTTTTCATGAAAGCAGAAGCTTGGCAGCTTTCTAATGTAAACAAACAGCAGGTGCTGTAGACTGTTGGAAACCTCCACAAATTATACCTCAAAATCTTTTGATTTTTAAGGATTCATTTTTTACTACATTTTTATTGAGAATACAGAATAGGATTGCACAATTTGGAGTAAACCATATTTTTGAAATATTATTATTATAATTATGAATAATAATATTAATAATAATAAACTGTATTTATATAATGCCAACATATTATGAAGCTCCGTAATGTAAAAAAGGGTTACAAATGACAGACAGATACAAAAAATGTGACAGGAGGAGGAGAGGACCCTGCCCAAAATAGCTTACAATCTAGGAGGTGGGGAAGTAACACACAATAGGAGAGGGGGTTTGAATGGGTTTAAGGGGTCTTTCAAATGAGCAGAAAATAGGAACAAGCCAAATAGGATGTAGAAGAGCATTGCAGAGAGTTGAGGTGGCCCTAGAAACATCTTGAAGTCATGCATGTGATGAGGTTATGAGTGAGGAGGACATTAGTTACTTATATAACAATAGTAACAAAAAACAAGAAAAAAAGTGGTGGACATAATTTATCTAGAAAATAAAAATGCAAAATATAACAGATCACACACTGCAAAGTAGTCCTGCTCTTTGGGGGGGAATGGTCCCTGAATTTTTTAACAAAGAAAAATTAAAACAGTCACTTGTGTGGTAGAAAACAAAAATAAACCTAAATCAGATCATAAGAATGTGAGAAGCGAAATGGGGGAGGGGAGTGTAAAGGGAGTAAAAAGTCCTTGGAGTGTATATACCACACAGTAAAAAGTGAGGGGAGAGAAGGAATGGACACAGTAGCGTAATATTGGAGGCTCTATCCTGCAGAATTTTTCCTCCAAAGTCCCAAGGTCTTGAGGAACTATTTTGTGCACAATACAAGCAGCTAGAGAGGCCAGTAAGGGTTGTTGTAAAAGTTGTTTATGTTAAAAAAATGTAAATACTCTAAAGTTATAGACCACATGTGACCACATTTAAAAGAGCATTGAATTGCCTATACTTATCCCTTTATTTATTTCAACTCTCCACTGTGTGCTAGGACATAAAGTTTGACAAAATCCCCAAAAAGTGTGGAAAAAACACCTTTAAGACAGCTATCAATAAAATGATTGGCAAAATAAAGATTTCCTTTAATTGCTGATAAAAACTAATATTTGGGATTTTCAAATTTGTTAGCATTGGTAACACACTACAAATACAAAGACTCTCCTTAATGGGGTCCTGGACAGAAATAAAAATATGACAAAAGCTCTAACCATTCTCAAATTTTTCTAAAAGCAAAAACCAATTGCCTGCATTTGTTGTTTAATAAATGACACTACAACTTTCTACACTGCTTTTTAACATATACAGTAACAACAGAGCAGAACGCTATGTTATACAACAGCAGATGGCATCAAAGAATACCACAGAATAAAATAATAGCAGGTTTGCTTCTATCACAGCAGACAGTCCAAATGTAGTGCTAAACTGTAGTAATATTGAAATGCAATTGTTCTACAACCTGCTAAATAATTAAGTAACTCAAGTCATTATTTAGCAAGGATGCCAAGTGCCATTCTTTAATTAATGTGTGTTAATTCTTATTCATTATTGAAATAAAACCAAATACAGGTTCAACATTAGAAAAATGTAGCCAAAATGCCCAAAAATTGTCCCAACATGGAAAAATGGCTGACATAGGTAAATCGTAAACATCTGATAAAGAATCACTCTGGTTCCCAAAATGTGGTTGGTGGCGTCTATCAGGATGCAGTCTTGCAGCCTTGAAACTAATTTTTCACACCCCACACCAGCATGGATCTGCCTAAGATTGGAAGGGTTCACTACTCTTGATGAAAGACCTCTGTTGGGTGGAATAAAATATAACTTTTGAAAAAAAATGCCAGGCAAATATTGCATATTTAGCCACCCTTGTATGGCTAACTTGTGATAACCCTATCTCCTTATGATACAAGCATTTATATATATTAATCCTTTATCCTCAGTGTAGGATGTAGAATGTGGCTATAAAATAGCAGCAGTGTCTGTGGGTCTTTGACTAATAAAACCTCACTGAGTAGAACCCAGTCAAGGTTGCACAACTCACCATTTTAACCCTCCATTGTTTTGCTGTACCTAAAGTTCATTAAATGGATACCAAAGTCCGGCTGTAATGTAATTAGGATGGTTTATAGTATGTGTACATTAAAACTTTGAGTAGATACAGGTTAAAACTTTTCTTAATGACTTTTTTTCTGTCTGTGTTACGTTAGTTTCACCCCAATTTACTGTTCTGGAGATACAATAGATGGGAGAAAGAAAAAATCTTTGTAAAGTGGGAATGTTTTCCCTCCTTGGTAGTTACCAAATAACCTCAATCCAAAAATAAAGTTTTTGGTCACCAGAATGAATCCCACAAGTGAAGATACAAAAAGCAAATAAAACCTAATCGGTTTTCAAATCCTTCCCTACTTTACCCAAAACTAAGAATACAGCTTTGGCAGTGGACACACTTTTAATACATAATTTGTAACCTTATACACTCTGATTCGTGACTGTTATCTTTTGCTGTAATAAAAAAACAAATATACAATTTTTTAAGTTAAAATGCCTTAAGTATTCAAAACAAAATTACATTACATTAACAAAACCTCAGCTTATGCTACAACTCCTCCACAACTCCACTGCACCATACACATACCATATGTAGTGTTTCTGCCAAATACAAGTAATTTTGGATTTAAATATTTTTATCGCATCTGAAACAATGATAGGAACAGACAGAACAGTCTGAATCTGGCTTATCTGAGCTGTCGGAGGGGCTGGGTCGCTATATGTAACCATTACTATTCTCTATTATCATGCATAACACAATTTAAAATCATTTCTCATTATTGGAGCTCAAGTAATAAAACTATATTGGGCTATATTATGTTTCATAACTGGCAGCAAATGAAAAATGCTTTTGATATGTCAAGGTCATTTTTCCATTGTAACAAAACATTAGTAGTGAAAGATAACGTTCCAAGGCTTTTTTTCACATAATGTTGTCGTAAGTTCAGGTCTGTCATCAGTTTTCAAAGGTCTGTGCAGAAAGATGCCGACCCATGCATGTTAGCCTGATCTCTTTTAATTTTTAAACATTATCCTGAAACCCAAACTTGAATCCAACTTTTTAGTACACAGAACTTGGTTTATGAGAACCTGTATTATTTATATCAACAGGATATATGTGTTTATGTTTGTGTGTGTGCATCTCTGGTTGATGATTTGTATTCATGCTATGGATGTCAACCCGATCCCTTTCAGTTTTTTAATAAATTTTCTGTTTCTGTAACCCAAACTATGAACCAATTTTTCGGTGCAGGAAACTTGCTATATGGAAATCTGTAACAATATTATTCATATATAAAAAAATTTGGTTTGGTGTTAGTTTTTTTTTCAGTTGTTTTTGCAGATTGTCATGAACTTCGTACTTTGTCATGCATTTACACATTGGGCACAATTTATTGAAGTTCTCCAAGACTGGACAAGATAGACCTGGGTGATCCAGCAAACTTGGAATTGATCTGGTCCAACATTTGCCAAAAATGGCAAATGATTTTATTAAATCCATTTCAGGTTTGTTTCATCACTTGGGTTTTCCCAATGAAGTCTTATTTTATCCAGTCTTGGAGAGCTTTAATTAATCAGGCCCATTGGCATGGATTGTCATACATTTACAGTTTGAATGTGTCTGACTTCAAGAAATGTAGAGCCCAGTTAATCTTTATGGAAAACATTTAGCTAGCTTGATTGGTTAGTTATATATGAAAAAAGTTTAAAACTATTACAAAATAATTTTGCTATATCTGCTAAAGATAAATGTACAGAATGTCTGTTAGATGCACCTACCCCATCTAAGCCAATGCTCTGACTGCAAAATGATTATTTCTCAATTGTTAAAAGGTCAGTCTACTGATTATTGTAAAAAAAAGGCCTATTGGCTTATACTTGGATATAGCTCTGTCTCCATCCTCAACCAGTGGGCAGTCCATTAACCATGATACTACTAAATAAAATATTGATCTACAGCTGGCATAGTCCCTGTTCCTGATTCAACCTTGTTGTTGGTCTTTTCACTGGTAGTAATATACTGTAGCTTTAGAACCCCAATGGTTTCCTCCTGACTATTGTTCATGTTACTGCCAACTATCAGCCAGTACAAAGACACAGAAAGGTCATCTTGTCATTGCTGCAACAAAAGGACATTTAAAGGACAAAGCTATTTTACTAAAATACAAAGGATAGTGCTCAAAATCTGGACTATATTGGGAATTAATTAACCATGTGAACAGGTATTTGTGTTATTTTGTAAACCAAACTTACTGCAGAAATACATTTTTTTGCAATTTGGTCACCATGGCTTTTCTTGTTTTCTGGAACTGTTGCCCTAAAATACAGAATGATAAGAGTGTCCATTCGCTACAACATTTTACTAAGCAATTCTATTGCTTTGAAAGACTAATACTAGGTACAACTACCATCTTGTTTCCAGTCATCTGGCACACCCTGCTTTTAAATATTCTGTTTGGACAAGCTTTGCTGCCATCACCATATACTTCATTTCTAGTAAATACCCTTAGTGGTAGCTGTACTTATACCTCTGAACTTTCTAGTATGCAAAATTGGGGTACTGTCAGTATATGACCTGTAAATTTTGGAGCCCTATATCAAATTGTCAATAGTCCTATCTCACTAACTCAGAGAATAGTATTTAGAGTAATGAGTGGGCTGTGCGATTTAAGGAGAACTGTCCTGGGAGTTCTACACGTGGGAAGACTGCCACGCAGAAGCTACAATGGATTGCTTTAGAAAGTGATATAGAAAGAAAGACTGTAAAATGAAAAACTATCCTCAAGAGACTGACTTTGAATGAGAACCCAGCTGTCCTGTTAATGATTCCTAGATGGGTATCTGCCCCAGAGAGAGAGAGGAAGGCAATGCCATAAAACATACACAGTGATTAGGAGACTTCTGAAATTTTTTCAGGGGATTAAATTACTGCAGTCAATCACAACTTTAGGGTAAAGATTGCTTAATTCTTCAGTTCTGCCGGTCAGTAATTTCCACTATTCCACTTTTTAAAAGTACCACCAGCCATTTTCCCCACACGTAGCCCAACCCCTGGATTTACAGTGGCTTCTGTTCAGGGACATTGCCTTGCTTTTGTGTAGAAGCATAAACAGGCAGTAAATGCACGGTTAGCAGCATAAACTCCTTGTCTTGATTCCGTTTTTTTTTGTTTGTAGCCATGAGCTGAACTGAAGCTAGCCTTCATAGAGATGCTTTGATATAAGCAGCTAGCAAAGATTTTATTTCCCCAGTTACATTCATTAAACTGTTACAAAGATGCACTGCATGCTGTACCTGTGCCCTCTGTTCTATAACAAGATATAAAGTCTCCTGCTGCTATTCAGTTAAAGAAGAAAGCAGCCACCATTCTATGTGCGCTCGTTTTAGAATCTTCAGATCATTCTTCAGAATATGTTCTAGAATATATTGTATCTTCTGTGCCCATTGTGCCATTAGGAAGTTGAATTTTCAGATAAAAGTTGGAGAATTATAAACTCATTGAGTGTCTTAAGGCATTCGGTTTCTAAGGAAATGTAAAATCACTTTTCTGAGTTCAAACCATTTACCAGCAATATTTCTGTTAAACATTTACTCCACAGGTTTAAAAAAGGACTCTGGTGGAAACATTTCTAAAGCATTCCTAATGTTGCACTCTTACTACCATGTGGTGTGACCATTTTTTTTTTACTTATTAGATTTTTATATGTTCAGTGTACATCATGTACACTTTAGCATGTAGGTGTGGTAGGAGCGGTAAGGTAAAATTATTAATTATGATATATTTGCCAGCTCAGATTCCCAAATGGGTTCTGGGAGAAAAGGGGTCAAAGGCTGCTACTATCTCATATATGCTATTGTCTGGGCACTTTTAGCTTGGCTGCTTGTGCCATCAGCTAGCACCTTTCTATCTTACTATTGTTGGTGGAATTTTTAATGTAAGTGGCTTAGTCTGTTTTTATCTTACCAGGAAGGACTTCCTATACTATTCTGCACTACATTGCATCATTTACTGCTTTGAAGTATGCAGCTTGACTCAGATTCCTATTGACTTTAACAAGACTTCAGGTTCTGACTTTTAGAGGCTGGTGAAGGGTCACAATTTTTTAACTGAATTTTAATTGAACTTTTTAAGAGTTCACTCATCTCTACTGAGCACATGGATAAGATATGAATTAACAGAAATTAAGATTCCCCAAAAGCTATGTCAAAGCTAGATGTTCCTAAAACATTCTAGCTTGGCTTAACCGGATCCCTTCTTGCCTCCAAGACCCCTTGTTGGTCTGAGAAAAAATTGATGGATTTCAGATCAACTTCAACTGCAGAAAAAGTAAGCATTTGCATACAGATTTAGTTTTAGCAAGCTACAGGGCCACCTTTTTTTCATCATACACTCAGAAACAAGAGTTTCCTAAAGCTGTAGGTACACTATATAGTCAAAAGTTTGGACATTGATCAAGATGGCCATCAAAATGGAGTTGGACACTTTACCAGCTAGAACAACCACCATTCATCTGGAAAGGATATTTTACAAAATTGTTCAGTGTCTGTGGAAGTATTTGCCT
Organism: Pyxicephalus adspersus; assembly: GCF_032062135.1. Lineage (NCBI taxonomy): Eukaryota > Metazoa > Chordata > Amphibia > Anura > Pyxicephalidae > Pyxicephalus > Pyxicephalus adspersus. The sequence continues at coordinate 44,746,864 of NC_092864.1, read as the reverse complement.
ATTTTTCCAAACGAGTAGCAGTCCTAGTGCCCAGGAGCGCAGCACTTTCTGCAACATCATATAACAGACAGAATAAAACAGGAAGCACAAAGAATTCAGTTAAGTACTAACTGGGGATTTAAGCATTTTACTAATGCCTACTTGTTTTTGCTGTTCTGTCCATCAGAAAAACGATGTTTCACTCCAGTTTTCAAGCTGAAATAGACTGTGATTCATAGGTTCAACTATTCATTGCAGAGAGCGGAAGGCAATCCAAAAGTGAACTCCCCCATGCTGTTCCAAGCTGATTTAAACAGCTGCAGGGCATTATTACCATTCAGTACTGGGACTACATTTTAAAAAAGAAAAATAAACAGAGACAGGTCATTTTCTGTATCGGAGCTTCTGACTTTGTCCGAACTTTTTAAGAATAACACAATTTACAGAAGAAATACATAAATGAGAAATGTTTTACCTACCAAAATAATTTGTAATTTTGTTCATCCAGTCTCAAGATTAGCCACACATTGTGTTCTTACCTGGTCTTTTGACAAAAATAAACAAAAGGAACCTATTTCTGTAGGGTTCAGGCTTTTATTGCAGCATTCACACTAAATAACTATTCGCATTTCTTGGCTTCATAGTGGGTAGGTAGCTTGAACATTATGAATGTCAGGAAATATAGTCATTCCTTATTTCCCAATGAATGGTAGCAATTGTAAGTTGCAAAACAAACTGCATTAAGTGATATGATATCTTATACTATCCCTAAGTAATCAATATTTTTACGCTGGAGTGATCTCTAAAGACTTAGAGGCTCAAATCTTCTTAGACAGAAGAAAAATCACCAAAGGCAAATAAATCAGCCTAATACAAGCTTCAGAGAAATTAAAAAATAAATTTTAATAGTAAAAAACCAATTGAAATGTTTTGCTACAATAGTGCAAATGACTAAAAAGAAGCTTAATTTTCTGTATCTTTGTTGTAGTAACAAACACAGACTCGTAGATCAGCCACTGGACGTAAACCCCATTACCCATATGGTTGGTTCTTTACTTAATGTTTATTTACACCACTAAATGTTTACTTACTCCTGGATAGTGTTAGTCAGGTTTCAACTGTTATCTGGGACTTCATTAACAACAATTACCCTCACTTCCTGTCCAGGGACAACTTTTTGTTAGAGAGGAAGTTAAGGGAACTCAGCAAGGGGATTTTTTTACCGTGGAAGGCTACAACCTCTCCCAGGTGCTGTCCTTGTTCCATTATTGGATTTTTTTTTCTTGCTGTCAGTGTGGTGAATCCATTGTCAGCAGGACAAGTGAGGTTCTTTCCCACTGAGGGTTGGGTGAGAGTTGCAGACACCTCTGAGTTACATCTGGGGTTGAGATGCCACATGTAGTGTCTCACCCATGGTCATCTATAAAGTGACAAACTTAGTACTGCCTGCTACTGCCCACTGTAAAATGTTGAAACTCTCTTCTTTTATTAGGAAATAACGTAGATTGGTCACTGAAAGCACTCATGGAGCCCTATTGTATTTTCCTTAGACAAACAGACCTGCGTGTTAAAGCAAAATTTATCCTAAGAACAAAAATAAAATTGCAGATCACCAGCTCTAAGATACACTACCTGTCTTATGGTGGCTACACTCCCTGCACTGTATCTGTGGAATAGGCATGTAGCCACCTTTGGACAGCGGAACATGTGGAAAGGGGAGTGATTTAAAAAATAGTTGATTTAGATGGACCTTCACTTATGTGAATAACAAATTCATACCTAACTCTAGATAGCACTTTTAGGCAGGTATAGCAACTATTTTTGTTTCTCCTTTTAGGATAAAGGTTTTATTAAAAACCTGAAAAGCTGAAAACTATAAGCACCCCTGTCAGTGTTAACTGGTTTGTCTCAACCTTCGAACTGTTACTTTAGTGAACAGTTTGGCTTGGTAAAGATGTTAAGAGAAAATGTTACTGGCAAAATTTCCAGGTAATACAACTATGTTACAGGACACGTCAAATTTAGTTGTGCTGTGGTAATGGTACTTGCAGACTGCATCATATACATTATGGTAATTTAGTTTTTTTTGCCTACAGTTAAATTCAAATAAAACCTTTATATATCACTAATTTACTTATTTGCATTGAAACAAAATGTTAATTATAAAAATATTATTATTAATAATAAGGCTTTAAATATTGATATTTCTCTTTTTTTTGTAATTCCTTCATGTGTGAAAGGCTGATTGGGATATAGTGCAGGATGAGAAGATGGAACAGCCACTTTTACCCCCACCAGGACCTGACAGCCTTCGCCTCTTCACCAGAGAATCACTTGTTGCTATCGAGAAGCGTATCGCAGAAGAAAAAGCCAAGAAACCAGCAAAGGACCGCAGAGATGATGATGACGAAAATGGACCCAAGCCGAACTCGGACTTGGAAGCAGGCAAAGGCTTGCCTTTTATATATGGAGACATACCACCCGAAATGGTCTCGGAACCGATGGAGGACCTCGACCCCTATTACAGAAACAAAAAGGTATGTGATTTGGTGGTCATTACAGCTTCCATGTTAACATCAAATGTCACTGTAAAAGGTTTTCAACCTCCCTTAAGAATGTTGATATAATCTTCCCAGGGTGGAACCCTTTTTTATAGTAAATTATTTTTTGTACTTTATTACTTTTTTAGATTGAAGTACTACAGATCTTAAGAGCTGTTTTCTAAGTTGTTATTTGATTTAGTGTGCTTGGTGTAAAAAAGAAGAGGTGCAGGATTTATGTAAAGATAGACTTTCCAATGCAGCTTTGGTAACTGTTTTACCTGCCAAAAGACTGAAAATTGTCATTGTAGCTTCCTGTGTCAAATTGTATTTCAAACTACTGAGAAGACAACCTCCCTGCTCCTCCAGTTTGGTGGGACCTTTTGCCCTCTTTCTCCTCAACTGTCCCTTTTTATAGGTGGATATATATACACCTATGTCATTGTATTATTTAGCCATTAAAAGTGTTACTTTTCAATAAGCCTTTCATCCAGCATCTGAATGATTCAATATGTTATTTTGTAAAGCTAATATAAAGGTATATTTTGTGGAAAAAAAGCACTTTAACCAGATTTGTGTATGCATTTTTTATGGCCCACAATATGGGGATATGGCAGGGTGTGTCATTTGCCTATATACTGCCTAACTATCTTTTTCCCCAAAATAGTTGGGATGTATGTGAATCAGAATTGTCACATTTACTATTGATATACCATCTACTAACCATGTCATTTTCCTGGTTATGCAGAGGTATGTGACTCAATGAACTAAGCAAAATTACAAATTACATGTAACAGTTCACATCATGTCAACAGCATATTTAGCTGATTGCCCAAAGTTCCTAATTGAAGCAAATATGAGTTCAGAAAACAAAGAATAAAAAGAGGAATGTACAGCTGAACTGCTCAGTCTAGACCAGGCATAGGCAAACTACGGCCTGCGGGCGGTATATGGCTCAATAGAGTTGTTTCTTTGGCCCTATGGGTGGTCCATGGCTCTGGAACACGTCCCCCATTTGTATCCTGGCTCGTGGAGGTGGGCAGGCTGTGTCACTGCATATAACCCGCCCACTCTCCTATTGCAGGCTCAGATCTGAAATCGAAGAGTGGGCGTGGTTATTTCATCATGACGTCACGTTCAGTGCCGTCATGAGGGCATAACCCCCCCCCCCACTCTCCCATCGGCCTGGCCACTCTGTCAAACTTTATATCAGATTGTGGCCCCTGATTGAAAAGTTTGCCCACCGCTGGTCTAGACACACTCGAAGCACAACCACTGGCAGTGGCAGGTCTGAAGAGCAGGGTATATGTAGTCCCATTTCAGCAGGGTACAGTTCTGCATCATGAAATGCAACTGCAAGCTTGATCAGGAAGTTTTATACCAATTACGAAAGGAAACTGCAGGCCACAAAGGTTGAAAAAAGAAATGGATATTTCCTTTATTCTAATAGAATGTGCATGTTTTTCTTTTGTTCTAAAGGTTTGGTTTGGTTATGCTTGTAGTCTATTTCCTAATTAAAATATATATGCCATATATAAATGGTATTGCTGTAATGGATTTTACATCCCATCTAATGCACAGATGGGGACTGATGTACTGTGGAGATGCCATGGCTGTGTATTCCCCATCGATAGAGGGTTAGGAATGTGTCAGTTTTTTTTGACAGCCATCCATCTTCAGGCCATGCAACTAGGGCACAAGACGAGCTTAAATTCCAACCTCTCTCAAGCTCCAACCCATTGTTTGCATGAGAGTATAAGGGCTCTTGAGGCAGGACACTATGATGTTTTACATAGAGCAGCACAGAGCCTAACATAAAGGTTTGTAATGAAAAAGGAAAGGCTTTATTTAAAACTGTTGTTACCATACTGATGAGGAAGAAAGAAGGAACCAAGAGAAGCCAAAATAAAAGCAAAGATACCTTCAATTATATTGCTGTCTCCGTTATAATTGGGGACGTTCAATCTCTGTACTTGTTCAGGTGACCATTGTTTCTGAGACAGAAAGTGTAAGCAAATCGAAAAATTTACTGGTTTCGCTAACACCAGAGGAGAAGGAAAAACAGGATGATTGGAGATTGGACACTGGGGAAGCTGGCCACACATATCTTTCATAAAATTCTTCAATACCCTTTAAAATCCAGCTATTGGATAGGCTCCTCGAAAGAAAAATTATAGAGCTTGCATGGCAGGCTTACTGTGCTTTAAACAAAAAAGAGAGATGCATTTAGATTGCATCCACATTGATATCACCTTCTTAGTGGGTTGGCTATACCCCCTACTTTACCCTTTTTTTCTTTCTTTGCACTGACTTTCTTATATTAGATAGTCTGACAGCAAACAGTGTCTGGTGTTCTCTCCCTTTAGGAAAAACTCATAAGGCCAATGTCATGGGAACATCCTAGATGATGTGAAAGTATAGGCTAAAAAACAACTTGATGCTAAACCATTGATATTTCACTTATTATAACTATAACTGTTTGTATTATATCATTTATTATACCCTAAATTTAAAAATTAGTACGGTGATGTGTAGAAAGTAGATCTAGCAGAGAGTAAGCAGATATATATCTGTAGTTATATAATATTGCACTTTGTCACAGTGAGAAGCACAGTTTACATAGTAATTTAGCTGTAGAGAAATTATTATTTGTAAGATGTTCTACTGTAAAATAATAATGGTAGTTTTCAGTATAGCACAATTACAGGTATTAGAAAATACATAATCATTTTCAGAGTTCGGTATTGAAGTTTTCACGTGTTAAGTTTGATTTTCTATTCTGTGTGTTTCAGGGTTCTTTAGGTGTATGTACAGGCAACTTTATATATAGGTTTGAAAAAAGTTGGTAAGAGTTAGAATTGGTAGAGTTTTTTTTTGCTGTGTCCTGGTGGGGGATTCATCCCTGTCAATGGTATAATAAAGTGGGAACAAATTCAAGTATTTTAAGTTATCACTAGAGAAATTGATGATTCTAAAGGATCTCCTGAGAGATTTTCTGCTGCGTCTTCTGGACAGTAAGTGAAGGGAAATCTCCCCAGCAGGATACAGGTAACAAACAATCACCTGATAGGTGTTTAACTCTTCTTTGCTTTCTTATTTAAAACTAAAAAAAAACTTTTTGGCTTTACATACACAATAAAGTAAACCTGTCTCCTGCACAAAAAAAAATTCCACTTCTCCTGTTCCACAATGCAGTGTTTGGTCAACTGGAGGACAGAACATTGGACTTTCTTTCAAGATATTCTAAGATACTGGGCAAAATCCCTACTTATGCTATGTTGGGTGGGTTATAGTTGGATAAAAGCTTGCTGTAAAATGTAAATTAAATTTTAGGACAGATTCAGACAGTTGTGTGCAACAATTCCTGTGTTAAAGGGCTAGTGGTGGCCCAGATAGTGGTGTGGAGGATATTTTCTTGGCACGCTGCACTTTGGGCTTCTTAGTACCAATTAAGCATAATTTAAATGCCACAATCTATCTTAGTATTGTTGCTGACCATATCCATCCCTTTATGATTGAAATGTACCAATCTTCTAATTCCATTCCCATTTCTAGCAGAGTAATGGTTCCTAAAGCCCTACTGCAGTTTTGCCCAACATGGTGCACTTGCTTTATGTGTTTAGATGGTTCCACAACTCATTGCAACTTTTTAAGACAAAAATTTGGACTAAAAATGTATATGTAAAAATGTAAAATTCACCCAAAATTAATTTCAGTTCAAATACTTTTAAACATGTGATTGGTTTCACAAGAGCCAAATATCCTAACCTCAATAAGTAAATGCAGGAAATTAACTGGGGGTGGGTTGGAGTTTTCATCCTTTAATGAAAAAGGTCAATGGGGCCTATAGGTCACATAACATGCCATTTTCCCACTAATTACAGCATATAAACAAAAATGATTTGCCTGTGGAAGTTTATGAAAAGAAATGAAACTAAGGGACCCTCAATTGGTTGTATATGTATTATTCTAAGTAATAAAGTCAATGATTTATTTAGATTTGTTACTTCAGGTGCTCCAGTTTCTTAACACAATAAAACATAGGATTGAAGACCCTAAGACTAGGATTAATAAAAGTAAAAGCCATCATTACTGATCCTAATTCGGGAGCCTGTCTGGGTCTGTATGATTGTGGTAGGAAAGTTACACTATAAGCTTCATAGCCTGAATGTTGTGAGTGCCTCTGAGTTTCTTGTAAAACACTGCAGACAATGTGAGTGCTATATATGGTAGTCAAGGAATTAATCACTCGATCTTCAAAGATCTCTGTATTCCATGAGAAATAAATTAGCACTTAATTATTCTTAAACAATACACTTGATCAACCGCAGCACAGAAAGCAATTAACCAACTCAGAACAAATATTAGCATCTGCCATTGTAATAAAGTGAATGGGAAGCAAAGGTTTTTAAAGTGGTTACTGGCAATGCATTGCAACCCAAAATTGACAAACTCCATCACCGACCTCCTCTTTGCTACAGCCTAGCACTGCCTTTTCTTCCAACATTAGACATAAGTTAGAGGTGTTATACATTTGCTGACTTTAAAGTTTGGCAATATGAAGCAGGAATACTGGCAACCCCCATGGAGAGTATACAGCAAATTAAACCTAGACCCCATGTTTCACCTCTGCTGGCATCAATAACCTCCAAACACCCTTTTATCATATGTCGGAAGAGGAAAAACTTCTGCCATGTCCTCAGTTATGCAGTCCATCAAGAATATACAAATGAATGGTTGAACCCACAAGTGTTTATATTTCATCAATAGTTTAGCTTATTCAGAGATTAGATAAAAGACATAATTAGTGGATTCAGGAGCATGTCGAAAGAGATTCTTTTTTGCAGGATATTTTGCAGTGTTTTTCTCCTTGTCACGTGGAAAAGGGATAAAGGACCTGGATAAGGCCGAAGGTAATTCTACAACAGATTTGTGGCTCTTTATTTGGTATTAAAATCTGGTGTACCCTAAAAAGTTTGGGTGGGGCAAACACTCAATGCCTCGACCAGGACAGCTTATGGAATAGACCCTGGAGCACCTGGTTTATCAAAATAAAAGGATAGATTGGAAGTGAAGCTTTGTGAAGCCAGCATGAGTTTTGCTAAGAGCAATAGCTAAGCAGAGTGAAGAAAACTCTTACTGTTATGCTTGGAATTTAATACTGATGGATAAATATTCTGAAATGCAACACAGTCCTACCTCAATCCCATCCCATTTTGAGCTAACTTTCCCATAGTGCCTATTTAATAGTAGAGTGGATGTGAGTTTGACCTCACAGTTTTTACTACACATACTTACTTACATACTTTTTATGGGTGATTCATAAAATTCTGGGTATTGTTACCGTTTTTTCATGATGTTGCAGAAGGTTTTGTGCGTATGTAGGTATCATAGGCCTTGGAGTTTGGCATAAACTCCCTTTCTAGCAAGATTTCCAGGTACCTTATGGCAATAATAAAAGGTTTAACTAATAAATAAGGGGATATATTACAAATATAAATGTAATGGTTTGAATTTTGAAGGATAGAGAAAGGAGAGAGAAATATGATTTCATATGAATAGACAGGCCTTTCAATGATGAAAAGAGGAATATGGTTCCATAAAAATAGAAAGGCCTTCAAAAGAGGAACAGAGGATTATGGTTTTGTAAAGATAGTTGGGCCTTTTGCAAGGAGGGACCAAAAAATAGGATTCCAGAAAGAGAGAAAGTCTTTCCAAGAGGGCCTGAGGATTATGATTCCAAAAGTCCTTCCAAGAACGGGCAGAGGAATATGGTTCCATAAGAATAGACAGTCTTTCCAAGGATGGATAAAAGAGTATGGCTCCATACAAATAGACAGGCCTTCAAAGAAGGGACAGAGGGGTATGGTTCTATAAAGATAGATGGGCATTTTCCAAGGAGGGAAATAGGATTCCATAAAGAGAGAAAGTCTTTCCAAGAAGGGGCCTAAGAATATGGCTCTATAAAGATAAATGGGCCTTCAAAGGAGGGACAGATTAATATGGTTCCATAAAGGGAAACAAGTCTTCCAAGGACAGACAAAGGAATATAGTTTCATAAAGAGTGATAGGCCTTCCAAGGAGGGACAAAAGAGTATAGTTCTGTCAAGAGAAACAGTACTTCCAAGAAGGGACAAAGAAATATGGTTCCATGAACAGAGAAAGCCCTTCATAGAAGGGTCAGATAGAAGCTATGTAAACATGTCAAACAAATTATTTCACCTAGTCATTACCATCTCTGTACTATGTAATCCTTGTTATTTGTTACATACTCCATATGGTTACTGCAGAGAAAAGGTTCCTCAGATCAGATCTAAATAAAATACTGCATCTTTGGCACAGCATGAAATGTTTTTAAAAAGCAAGGTTTCATTTGGCAATTGCTTCCAGAAAATTGCTTTGTCATCTTCTATTTATGGAGACATTACCGCAAATGTCTCTTGTAGCTACAGTGCGTATGACAGAGGACGCACTCCAAAACTCTAAATGTATACTTGGTTTGTGTTTAAGTGCTAAAATAGCTTCTGAAAATCACTATACCCTTCTGTTACTGAACAAGAGTTCATAAGAACACAATGGCGATAAAAGTGTCATCCAGCCAACAGTCTGCTGTATGCCAAAAAAGTTTTAGCTCAATGTAATTGATGTAGATCTTTTATTTATCGTTATTCTGAAAAAAAAAAAACATTTTTGTAAAAGTTCCAAAAGGATTTTAAAAATACATGCTATGTATTCAATAATTTATTATGAAATATGTGCAGCACAATGCAAGCAGTGTAAGTACGTGATCAAATATCATTCTCCCACCATCCTTGTTCAGCAGAACTCAATCTAGAAAAAGGAAAAATAAAACCAATCAGTTGTGTTGCAGTGCAAGGAACAACTTTAGCTCATCAATTTGCTGCCTCTGCCTTTACTTTCCAATTGCAGAATGAGGTTGAGGAACCTGTAGTTAAAAGTAACCCTTCAACATAGAAAGATAAGGCCCTATCCTCTGCTATGTAGGCCTTTGAGGATTGGTTGGAAAGGAATAAAAATACTTTGGCAGGAAAAACAGCTCCTATAAATATTTGTAATCCTTGTCTTTAGTTGTTTAATTGGAGTTTAGCTTTAAATCTGTTATTTCATGTAATGAGTAAAATTTAAAAAAATGATTACTGATCATTTACTAAATGTGACTGCATTGTATGTGTTCTTTTTTTCTTTTTTATAAGTATTTTATTATTAGTATTTTATAATGTTTTTTTTTTTTTTTTTGTAGAATTGTGATGCTTCGCATTTTGCACTGTTACTAATCAATCCTGTCTTTTCTCCTTCCAGACCTTTATAGTATTGAATAGAGGGAAGGCAATCTTCCGCTTCAGTGCCACGTCTGCCTTGTATATTTTAACTCCCTTCAACCCCATTAGAAAAATATCAATAAAGATTTTGGTACATTCATATCCTTTTCTGGTAAAAATCCAACAATGGAATATATGGTTTTGGGGCAGAAATGTTGTCTCCAGAGGCCATGAAATGTATAAGGGTCCAGTGAATTATGTATACGTGTATTTGCAATTTTAGCTATTGGTTTATTGCCCCTTTTAATATTTTATTTGTCAGTAGGGAATCTCCAACCCAGTGTAATGGAGCTGTGTGGCTAACACATAAGATTCCCTCCAGTGTGAATAAGAATTGACATTATGTTCAGAGATTTGTAGAATAGCTAAGCCCATTTTATTACATCCTTCTAGACTTGGAAATGGTGTTAGTTTACTAAAGGAACGGAAGATGTTCACTTGTCAAAGTGTATGTATGTTCACTATGCCAAATGAATGTTAGGCTATGTGCACAACAAGGATTTTTGTCACTGGAAACAATTTTTCATGATTGTTTCCATTGACAAATGATGACAGATGACAAGTAATAAATTTGTGCATGCAGCCTTAGTAAATATGGTTCATTCTGCATACTTATTAATGTAAACATTTATAGCAGATAATTGGTTCCTAAAAAGTGAACACATCCGCAAGCTGAATGGCTTTTACTTCTCACTGTACTAGGTAAATGTTCACCATGCAAAACAAAAAAGGGAACCTATGTTGACTTTAGCTACCTATATATTTTTAAGAAAAGTTTTTCAAAATTTCCTTTAACATATTTAAAGCATAGTGTACAAACATTTTCCAAAATTAATGTTAATTTGGCTAAGTGAACAATAGTCTATACTCCTTTAGTACATTAACCCCAATGCTACCATAAAAATCATTTTAGAGAGATTGGATGGGAAAAAATGTATTTATTTAATTCCCATGGTTATGTTTGACTGATTAAAACAAAAATTTATGGGCATCAGGATGCCAAGGAATAGAGTGCAATGTCATCACAATGAATTGTTTGCCATTGCTTTACATTGCAATTTAAAAAAGAAAAATGTTAATTCAGATATGTATTACATCTGTTGATCCATGATGATGTCTATATGGTATCTGTGACTGCAATAAATTGCCAATGTTGAACAGCATTGGGTACCCCCATTGTGTTGTTTAATAAATGAAGTGGAATGAAACCACCAGAGAAAATGACAAAGATAAAAGTCAGGAGGCTTTTGCTATAATGTACAAGTATATTTAGCAAATTTGCACATTATTGTAAGTTATATGGCAAAGCACTCTTCCTCCAGTGCTGCCAAGTCAGTGTTCCCCAGTTTTACCATTGCTTATTTATTTTCCTGGTCTTTTTCTGGATTTGAAGTCTTTAGCCACTTGACTAGCCAGGCCTGTATTATGTCCCACTTCCATACTTGCACACACATAGCTAATGATGAGCAAGACATCATCTTTGACAGAAGAGACAAAAGGAGTCTCTTTTGTATTTAAAAAAAAAAACTTGCTATCAGCATTTTTTATATTTCAGTTTAATTTTAGATCTGTGGACAGAAAGAGAACATCACCATTATTCAACCTGTATAGGTCAATGAGTGTTCGGACTTCTTTACACACTCTACATAAACCCACATTGTGAAGATTCTGTGTTACACTGATGCCAGTAATAGAACCTATGAATACATAGGAGTGCTGAGTGCACTTTCTACCATAAATTAGATCCACCATATAGATATGATTAGATTTTACATGGCGCCTGTATGACAAAAGAATGCACTATATGGAATTATTTTATCTCCATCTATTTCAGGAGGGTCTTTTAGGAAGTAGTGCAAGTGTAATGTTATTTATTTATGGTTTATGCATTACAGAGGGGAAAACAAATTATTGCAACAGCATAATGTGATATTAATTTAAAAGGCATTTTCCTTTCATTTAAATCATGTAAAATGATCTATTTATCGTTTTTCTATTTATCAATCTTTTCAGTAATTCATCCATCTCTGCATCTGTCTGTCATCTGTCTTTCTTTCTTTTCTCTGTCCCTCTACCTATTCATCCATCGCTCTTTCATACATAGAACTGGTTGATCCATTGCACCTGCCTCCACTTCAAACATGCCAGGCTTTTGATTCTGTATTAGTTTGTAATTCTGCCGTCCAGATGGCCATAATGAAGGTGTAATTCGTAAATTTGAGTCACTCCATTCATCCATCAGCTTTAAGGTGCCTGAAGCCATTAATTTTACTTTATTTTATTTTTTGTTTAAGTAGAGTGGTGAAAAGTAAGATTAACTTCCTAGGTTTCTCTTGCCGTTTTTCTTTCTATATGGAAAATTCTCCCGCTATGTCTTGGTGGCTTTCTTATTGATGACTTTCCTTTAATTTTGGGAGAAAACCTCCCCAATGCGACACATTCTTTAAAAAAATATTTAGAGTTTTTGACTATTCCATAACATCTATCCATACCCACAAAAAAAGTTTTTTTTTTTCCGACTTTTTTGGTAAAATGATTATCATTTTGTCCAATATTCTCTTAAAAAGCAAAATCAGTGGGGATTTATAAATGAATTTCAAAGATTTAGTACATTATCTAAAGATAGCTGATAATAAATATTTTGGGTGATGATTCTTACTTAAAAACTTCATCATAATGACCCCTTAAGACTTCATATAATGTGGATGCTTCATTTAAAATAAAGGTGATATTATGTGTGTGATAATTGTGATTAAAGATTTATGCATTATAAATTATTAATACATTTTAATCGTTGCTGTAACCAATAATAAAGGTCAGTATTGCAGAGAAAGACATTATATTTTTCTCACTTTTGAGAGAACCATTTTTGTAATTAGTTTGGCAACTAACAAGCAAAATTCATATAAAAAGCCATGACTTTACATGCTTTTTATATGAAATTAAGTCTACAAGTTTAATTGTGCTATTTTTACTATAACATATTATGTTACAATTTGATATCACCTGGAACTACACAGCATAATAAGTGAAATTTACATTGAATTACAGCAGACTTGGGTAAAACCTGGCAATTGTGATATGGATGGTTGTGGCCAACATTGATAAATCTGCCTCTAAAATTCCAATAGTGAAGTCCTATTTAGAAGGGTGATCCTGATGCCAGGGGTATGTTGGCAGTGCTAGGATCACTAAGCAACTTTCTGATAGTCTCTGTGTGTTTAGTTCTTCACTAGCGAGGCCAGCATCATCTTTTACCTGTCCCTAGCGAGTGTGATTCTTGAGTTTTCTGGGCCAGCTATGAGGCAGTTCCATCCACATCCATGAAACTCTCACACACAGGTAACCCATAAGACATGGTCCCAACAATTTAATGAATTTTTCCTTTAATGTTCTTTCTGTTGGCAATGGTATAGAACTAACCTGCCCTGCAATCTTGTAACTCCCTAGTCTGCACTCTGTAAATAAGTGTTTATATTTGCATAAAATATTTTTCCCAAGGTCAACACATAATTCAGCATGCAAATGTATCTCCTTCCTGTGTTTGGTACATAGTATATTTATACAAAAATGATCCAATGCAGCCATCAAAATGTAAATCATGTGCAAGTCAAGCGACTAACATCCTTTGTTTTATTATGTTTCCAGAAAAACAACACTTTTTTATTTTGTGTTAGTTTTTTTATGTTAAAGTAACAAAGCAATGTCAGATCTGAAAAGGAAGAAAGCCTATCAAGGTCAATCTGTTTTCATGTTTACTGGCCTAATCTTGCTGATACAGCACAAGGCAAGGCAGAACTTTAGTATGACAGCTACTAATTCATTCCTTACATGGGAATGAAATTCTTGCTTAACCCCAGCAATGACAGTCATATTAGCTTTCTGACATTCCCGGCAGATTTACCATAAATCATTATCTTGCTGAAAAACTTTAGCCAGACAGTAAGTAAGGAGCATACAAGGTTGTCGTCCTGTGTGTCCCCACATACCCCAGTTTTCTGCAGAAAGCCTAGAGTGGCAGGACCTACTGACACTACTTTTACAAAATAATGAGTGGGATTGCAAAGGCATTCAGTGCACACAGAGTGAATTTGTAACATTTGTAGCCATTTTTGGAATGTTTGAAAATAAAACATTTTGTGTATAGAGTTCATCTTTACAAGTTCCATCACGTTTTTATTATTTAGTAACCTAAGTAAACATTTATTGTATTGAGTGAAAAATTGCTAGTGCTTTAGTAAATGAAGCAGATGGAAGAATTTTGATTTCTGATTATACTGATATCGTTGGAGGAGGTACACTACATCTTTAGCCTTGATTATTTCATTTTGACATATGTTTCTTGTCAATGGCACCTTGTAAATATATGTAGGGTTTTATAGCATGATATTTTCTTTGTAATCATATTTTTGCTTTCAACATCAATGTCATGGCATAGATTTCACTTGATGAGATTAGTGTTCGGTTCTAATTAGCTGTTTAGTTTAGGGGGTTACATACAGGTTAGATGGGGGAATCATTGAAGAAATAGCTGTTAGGGATATATTAGTGTTGTCTGTGTCCCTAATGGGGTGGATTTTCATCTAAAAGGTAATTTCTTTACCTTTAGTGGTCTAGTGGTCGTCTGAGATCAACAACAACAACAGTTTAGTTGGGAAACCGTTCCCTCATTTCTGATGAATTTCTTTTCCAACAAGCTAGCTGTAGGCTTCCATATTTAGTAAAAAGATAGAGGAACAGGGAATGTCAGGAGGAAAATAGTTGGTTTAGAAGCTGCTCATGGAAGCTGCCTTTTTCTCACTCATGGGTATTAGATCAGGGGGAAAGAGTTTGCTTGCAGTAAAGCTAAATATGTCCTCAATTGCTCCAAATAGTCAGAGATTGAGCTGCTTTTATTCACTTCAATATTGTTTATTTTTTGTGAATGATTCTGTGTTTGTAGACATGGATTTTCAATTAGTTAGAAATTCTAACCAAGCAGTAAATGAAGTTTGCAATGAGCTACCATCAGTCTCTGTAACTGCAGAGACTTTGGAGCAATTCATCCTCAAAGTTCACAACAGAACAATTGAAGTTATTCAGGTCATTCTTTCAGTGGCTCATCATCCTGTCCACTCTCAAAACTTCTGATTTGTGTCTACTTCAGAGCTCCAAAAGCTTAAAGGCTTCTGTGGAAAGGGGATGCCGAGCTGCTGAGATGAAGGTTTTTATCTCATTTATTGCTAATAGATAACAGTGGAATTGTCACAGCCTGGCTATTATACAGATTCCCTTTAGTGTATACACACAAAGAAGGTCCTAGCAATCTTGTTTTGGGGGATTTACTAAAATCAACATATAAATGTCAGAATTGGGTGTTCTGTGCAATCCTATTGATATTTTTTGATTGATTAACTCTTTATACCAGTATACAATTGTGTGGACCCTTCTTACTTGCACTTTGTTTCTACAGCTGGGCAAAGGTTCTGTCCTGAAGTACACACAGGAGCGATTGTTAGCAAAATTCCCTTGGCAGGAGCAGTTTGTCTTTTGCATATATCTGTACGTTTTTTGTTGTTTTTTTTTTACCTCTGAACTGTATGTTCCTTAACACCATTTTACGTTATTCAGCATGCTCATTATGTGCACTATTTTGACCAACTGTGTGTTCATGACCATGAGTAATCCCCCAGAATGGACCAAGAATGTAGAGTAAGTAATACATCGACCTACACCAAATCCTTACCACAACTGTACCATTATAACCCAGTGTGAAACATTCTTCATATTGTGACTTCAGATACACTTTCACTGGGATTTATACCTTTGAATCTCTAATAAAAATTCTGGCAAGAGGATTTTGCTTAGAAGATTTTACTTTTCTGCGGGATCCATGGAACTGGCTCGACTTCAGTGTCATTGTCATGGCGTAAGTATTCATTTTTTTATACTTATTTCAAGTTTATTCTCTTCAGAAATAATTTTAAAGGAAAAGAGTTCAGTTTGTTAGATCAGATAGGTAGTTTAGGTGAATGTATAATGCTGTTGTTGAGGAAAGTGAGAATGAAAGATGCCACACTTAGGAATTTACTAATAGCAGTGGATATCACTATCTGCTCTCTGTTACATTGCCCTGCACTGTAGGAGAGTGTAACAAGAACAGGGGAGAGAGCTCTGTGATTGGAGAAGAACCCGCTCATGTGGGTTTGATGGGTCACACAACTCGTCTCTCCTCCAGTTTTTTTTTTTTTAATTTTTATTAACTTAGGCCATTAATTTTCAATGTGCTGTGCCAATCAGTCCTGAAGTCCTCTACATTTTTCACTACTGGTAATTAACACTTAGTGATTTTGCTTTTAGTGCATTTTGTCACAGTTACTTTTTTATGTATCTGACATTACATGGCAGTTCGATAACGTTAGTTTACAGAACAGTTAAGTTTTGGAGGCACCCAAGCCCAGTTCCCCCTATTTGACATCTGTCACTTTGATCACTTGTCATTTGGACAAAGTGGGGAGAGAAATCTCTACATTTGGACCCCAGACAGTGTTATAAATCTGAGGAGTCCTTACCATTCCCACACATACACCTGTATACTCATCAGGGACAGCTGCTTGCTAATATGAATCTAACAGTATCCATAATACAATATATTGATGTTGGAAACTCAGCTAAAGTTAAATCTTTGGTCAAACTATGGACTTTCTATATAGTTAAACAAGCCCACCCTGACCTCTGTAGCTGCATTTACTGTCATTAAAAGACTTGTGCGACCAGACAACATAGATAAGATGAACTGGGATGTTGGTGTCTCTTTCAGCTATCTTAGGAATGAATTGCTCCATAGTGCCTTCAGCTACAGAAGTCAGTGAAAGCTTTATTAAAGCTTACCATCCATCTTTGTAGCATTGTATAACTGCAAATTGAGTAGTGCACTTTAGAAGATAACAAGAGCTAAAACCAAAAGATGGCTTAATTTCAACAAACTTATTTTTTTTAAACATCCACGTGATAGGGCTTGAGATTTTGTATATTACATTGTATGTCTGCTGTGTATATACCAGCTTATTGTGTTATAAGCCAGTATAGTCCTCCAGTATGATCTCTGAAGTATAGGTTAGCTGTATGCAGCAAAATAAGTTTCCATACAGCCACACACATTTTACAAATAATTTCATTCCTGAGTCTCCTGACTAGGATCTCAAGCTTTGTCAGATATTAATCTCAATATTATTCATGTTTTTCACACATCAGCTTACTCCTTTGACTGGTACTGGCATTTTACTTGGACTGTCGCTTTGATTTATAAATAAAATTTAACAACAACAAGGGAACAAAGACTTAATAAATAGTTCAAAGTGACATAAAAGACATACATAAATAGGTCTCTAGTTTTCTATGCATTCAACTAAGGAGATGTGTAAGGTACCATGAGAAGTGTGTGCTAATATTCATTCAATATTACTGAACATTGATATGCAAACTTGTTTCCATGACAAGTGTTTTACTGGAGTGGTTACTAGGAATAAAAAAAATTTGGACATTTCAGCAAGCTGAAAAATCTGACTTTTGGGAAGCAAAAGTTTTCTTTATCCCTAATTGTCAACGAGCCCTAAAGAGAGACCGATGTTGTTCTTTGCTTTAAAATGGCTATATGAAATGATAACTCATAGCAAAGATCATTTAATAAATTTGCACACCTAGTTATAATTAAATTAGGTGCATAATGACCTAAAGTTGGACCCCAAGCATAAGTAACATTATTCCCCTCATCTCTAACATGTATTCATTTAAATTTCTTCTTGGAAGGGGTTAGGTGTGAGTGAGGGTTGGAGATTATCAATACAGGAGATGAAGCCAAAGGCATGTCCTTTACAGGGGCAGGAATTAATGTTAGGGGGTTGTTGTGGGTTGTGGTTTGAAGTTTTGGGGTACTTGAGGGTGCTTAGGGCCCAGATTGTTAATCTACATCACTGTTCAGAGAATGAGTACACACACAACACTTTTCATCACCTTCTATTCATATGTTGCCCTACTACTTACCTAACCTTATCAAAGCAGAATTATTGTAATTCATTACATTCATTTTTTCTTATACTGTAGCAATTCCAAAGAATGCAGTACATTTTCCTAAGCTGAAACAACTTAATTTTAAATAATATTCTGCTATCTTTTATCTTGTATGTTACTTCAACTACAATAGATAACTCCATGGTAACATACAACTGCAAAACAGACTCTACAGAGATATATAGTGTTCATACCAAACAATTAGGTATTTACAAAAACAAAATTTCAGCAAATCATTTTGTATTTTAGTTAATTTATTTTTAGATTATATTTTAGAGTATAGTGACATTTATGCATGAATTATGTATTATGTTTGTTCTATATATGAAGAACAGGATTCTTTATTAATGTATATTTTTAATGTTTGAAAACAATATGTACATATGACATGTTAAAGTGCATAGTAAGCTCTTAACTCAAAGGTACAAATAGAAAGAGGAATTAGATATATACCTAATAATTAATAATCACTGAAAACCTTTAGAAAAACCTTTTAGGAATCAATTATTCAAACTCAATACCAAATAAGTTACCATACTAGGCATTTGATGGTCTACATTGTAGTCAAAGAGTTGCCCCATTTAAATACTCCTGCTTAAACCTGGACTAGTTGTCAGTTCTGGTGTTTGCCAGATGGCCAGATACATACAAATGTGGATGCGATCTAGTGGTTTGCATCCTGTGGACTGCTTATTCTGAGCCAGTTTCACTTGTAGTCAGTTGGCAGAAATCCTTTAGGCTCATATGTGTTATGCAAGTGGTCTGACATCCTATATGAAGTTGGGCACCTTGGAAATACAGAAAGTTTATTGCCCCCTGAACCTAATGGCTAATGACTTAACACTTGTGGCCATTGTAGTTTATATGCTAGGGTTTTTGTCACATCAGAATTATTACCCAATCAGTCTTTAAAAACTGTAGCTTGACTTTGGCCAAGTCCCTACAGTTTAAATATTCTCTCTCCATAAACTTATTATTCAATAATGATTCATGGTTTTTAATTAAGCACCAAAGAAAAGGTCTTAAATGGAAGACCTTTGTAGATATCCTGAATAACTCTGATTTAATTCTACAGGTATGTAACAGAATTTGTAAACCTAGGCAATGTTTCAGCTCTTCGAACTTTCAGAGTATTAAGAGCTTTGAAAACTATTTCTGTAATTCCAGGTAAGAAGTAATTGGTGTGAGGTGTTAGGCCCCTTTGTACATCCAACTGTTTCTTTGTGTCTGTCATTGTGTTTGTGTGTGAACTCCCCTATTACAGATATGTCACAGAGTTTGTGGACCTGGGCAATGTCTCAGCATTGAGAACATTCAGAGTTCTCCGAGCATTGAAAACAATATCAGTCATTCCAGGTGAGAGACAGGTTAAACACGTAGGCTGATTTCACTTTTTTTCCGCTCATCTTTGATCTCACTTTGAGCCCAAAGCCTCGTTGCTTGCCATTGCAATGCAAGAAAGCACAACTGACAAGTTCAAAAGCACAAATCACTTGGCAAAAGCCTGATTTCCAAAGGATTTTGTGCTTTTAACCATACTGAAGCTTTTCATTTTTTTTTATTTTTTTTATTTTTTTTTTTTAAATCAGCCTTGGAGTTTAACGAAATTTTTGCATGGGACATCGCAATAAATACCCAGCCTGCGTGATGTTTGTTTTGTGTTTTTTTCTGTTTCCCATCCAACTAACCCTTTATGTGAATGTCTTTATGATTGTCTAATTCATGAAATGTACTCTACATTCCAGACAATGCTATGTGTTATGATTACATGCTCAATAAGTAAAAAAAAAAACATCATTGCTGTTTCTTTCTCATTTGGGAAAAAAGAAAAACAAACAAAAAATAAAACAAGAAATACAAATAAAAAGAAATAAAGAAAAGTTAAAAATAATGAAGTAGAATTTTGCAAAAAAGTACATTCTTGAAAACATGGGCATTGCATGGGAAATATTATTTTAGAAAAACAGCGATAACTATTGGCTTCTAAAACTTGAGCACAGTTTTATAATATACGATAATAACAATCTTTATCAATTATATGTTTGCAAAACTGTGAAGTATGTTATAAAATTGTCAGAAGATGTACCATCTAGGCTGCAGAAATGAATGCATATGTTAGATATCACCCGTAGCATGAAGGTATCTTGTTTTCTTACAAAACAAGCATTATTCTTTATTTCTTATGACAATCTTCAGCATCCATCATCACCCACTTTTCTTCAAGTAACTGTCATTATTACATTCATCTTCACCCTTGCTAAGTACTTGTCATAGCTCACAATTCCACGAACATCAAACTTTGTTTAGGCTGATGCATGGAATCTCAATACTTTTCTAGGGCACATGTTTCCTTCTGTGGTTTATTGGCCTGCAATAACCATTTGCCTGTTTTTCTAGGCCTGAAGACCATTGTGGGTGCCCTGATTCAGTCAGTAAAGAAGCTTTCGGATGTGATGATTCTCACAGTGTTTTGTCTAAGTGTGTTTGCACTAATAGGACTGCAGCTTTTCATGGGACACCTACGGAATAAATGTGTACGGTGGCCCCCAGAATATGAACCAAATATCACCTCCTACTTTAATGCCTCCTATGGCATGAATGGCTCCTATATCAACATCACTTTAAACCCATTTGACAAAGATGAATACATCCTAAATGATAGTAAGTATGCATGTTACAGTAATAGAAAACATTCTGTATTTACATATAGCTTTTGTTGGTTTTATTATATAAATATTGATAATATTATTATTATCAAGGCATAAAGATATTGGCTAAAATATGCAGTACGATGTTCTCTTACCCCCGCAAGTATGGGTATTACTGTTGACTAATCCAATTTGTTGGCATCCAAGACCCCCAAGACTGCTTTTGGGTGCTGCTACCTTGGATGTTTTAATAGCAAACCTGGAAGACTCAGAGTTTTCCCTCAAGTGACACTGTATAGCAGTATTTCTCAAGATTCAAAAATTTCTATTTCTTGTTGTTACTATTGTCTTTGGGACTGAATGAACTGGAAAATCCAAAATACTAAGTGGTGTACCTGGAACAAGAATAAAGGATTAATCTTTGTGTGTACAAAAAGTGGATTTACTTTACAAAAAGTAAATAGTAGAATTATTCCTAGTGGGACATAGGGAGCAGGAATGGATATTGGTATCTATGATATTCAAATACTTATATTAAGGTTTATATAAGACTGAGTAGGGTTTTAATAGAGCAGAGATAAGTAAAATTCTAAGCTCTGATGACTTTAATTAACTGGGACAAGAAGCTGCTAAACAACATTCCAGCATTGGTCTGTAAAGCTATATACTTAGGGGATATGTGACATTTATAATATTACATTTTTGATTAAAACTTTACTTTTCTATCTAACAGGAAACTTCTATTTTCTGCCTGGACAGAGGGATGCCCTTCTTTGTGGCAACAGCTCAGATGCAGGGTAAGAAGATAATGTACACACTTTGGTGGCATTTTTTAGCAGAACTGTCCTAAAATGTATCTCATCATCAATGAAACTACTGCTTCAATGAATGGCTGTAGTCTGACTATCCTATGCAATGACCTCAGCAGAATGCTTTGAACCAATGGTACTACTGTCAGATTAGGTATCTAGAGCCATTTATATTGCAAGATAGTAACATTTACATTTTTGCCAGTTTTAGAGAATTAAAAAAAAAAAAAACTTTAAAAACGTTCACTGCTTCATAAGCTCCTTATGTTGTTCTGCTGTTGTAGACATCCTAGGTGCCAGAGACATGGAGCCCGCTTGTTCTTAACACTGAGAGGAAAGGTCATGATGTCAACATTAACAATTTATTTATTCCATAGACAAAGTTTTCAAGGCAGTGTGCTCAAACATTACATATGGACCAAATAATTTGACATATTACACCCAACATGACCTTATCATAAAGCTTTACTATTAATCCCTGGGTTTAAAGTTATGTTTGGGAAACAGAAAAAAGTCAACAATACTTACCTTATGCCCTAGATTCCTGTAAGTTTACCTAGGTAAAGACACAAGTCCTTTTCTTTAGATACTGGGACAGCTGATTGTCCCATATCTCATGAGAAGTCATTCTATAAGTGATGTCTTATAAGATTTGAGCTCCTTGGTTTTCTCAGGATACCCGAAAAATGGTCCAGTGGCATCTCCTCTGCCTACAAAAAGCTTCAGAAAGTGAAAGAATGAGGAATATTTAACAATTTTAATCATACAGAACTTGGCAATTTAAATGTGTTTCCTATTGCACCAGTCTGCGTTTGTGTTTTCTCACCCATATCATGTTCCCCATAGATAACTTTAGCATCTGTTGTGACTGTTAACTTCCAATGAACTAATACAAATTAGGCATGCAGCATTTTAGTGCTATTAGCACTACTTTATTGTGGCAGTGTGGACTACCCCAGATATATAATAATATTAATAATAATAATGTATAATAAGCACTTGGTATTACTTTGACTGAATCCAGTGTATACATAGCCAGACTGGGACATCAGGTATATCATCCTGGGGACTTGTCTGTGCATAACCTAAAGTATGATTTGATGCATTATTCATATATCTATGAATTCATTTTTTAGCCAATGTCCCAAAGGATTTGTTTGTTTGAAAACTGGAAGGAATCCTAACTATGGCTACACAAGCTTTGATACCTTCAGCTGGGCCTTCCTGTCCCTGTTTCGACTGATGACTCAGGATTACTGGGAAAACCTTTATCAGTTGGTAAGCAACAAAGAACTTTAGCAACTTTTTTTGGCCAGTGGGCCATGTCAGTTGGGCCTGTCTGTGCATGGGGTGGGATTATTTTGGTCATTGGTGGTACATAAAGAAAACATGGTATGAGAAGAAAAAAGGTGAGGCCATTGTTGATCATCCTATAAAAATGCTAGTTACCTGTCCATCCATATATTCAATACTATGTATATCACATTCCTGAAACAGGGATGAAGAAGATGAAGTCAAAGAACTT
This sequence comes from Pyxicephalus adspersus, assembly GCF_032062135.1. NCBI lineage: Eukaryota > Metazoa > Chordata > Amphibia > Anura > Pyxicephalidae > Pyxicephalus > Pyxicephalus adspersus. The sequence goes on along the minus strand of NC_092864.1, from coordinate 44,723,974 downwards.
TATGTCATAAGATATTAAGACAGCTAGCATTTGTAGAAAGATATCGCCAATTAAGAGTGGGAAATTTTCTCCTCAGAGGTTTCTATTACTTATTACCTGTTTAGTACATATACTGTCCTCTATATTAAGCTATAGGATGGGGACCAGAATGTCTGTGAAGATTCTCAATCATCTAGTATGTTTCCAGTAGTAGTCACATTTAACTAAACTTGTTCTTTATTGTGTGAAGACATTTCACAACCCTTCCGGACTGCTTCTTTAGTTCCGAAGTTTGCAGCTTGGATAGGCTATGAAATGTCTTCAACATACCAAATATAAGTCCAGCTGGACTACTACTAGATATACTAGATTGTTAGTATTAGTATTATGTAGTCCACAATTTCTCAAAGAGCAAACATATAAAACAGGAATGTGGTCAGTAAATCCTCATTGTTATTAGTTATCATTAAAGTCTGTTACCAACCTTTGGCACCAAGATACCAAACATCTCTGGTTGTGTAAGGTGGGAAGCGAACTAAAATGTATCTGTAAAGAGAGTAATAATCAAACAAGCTGTATTTCTAACATAGTGAAGTATTAAAAAGTCAGTTCAGGGCAAAGCAGCAGGTATGCTTTAAATCCCCAGGATATGCCTATCATTCCTTTGCCACTCTATTCAGCATCTACAATAGATGGAAATACTCAGTACTTTTGAGTATGGAGTATGTGATCTATTCAAAGTGTAATTACACTGGACTTACTTTTCGGTACAAATGACTGGACAGAGTAAGAAAAGAAGGGCATAAGGGAGGTAAGTATATGCATCTTCAGAAGTCTGCATTTAAAGTAAACCTGTGCTTTTGGGGTCATGGGAAAAACATTGATCAACTAAAACTCCATTGAGTTTGTTCTGGACTTAAGATTTTTTCCTTCTCTAGACCCTGCGAGCTGCTGGCAAGACCTACATGATATTCTTTGTGCTGGTGATCTTCTTGGGCTCTTTCTATCTCATTAATCTGATCCTGGCTGTTGTGGCCATGGCTTATGAGGAACAGAACCAGGCAACATTAGAAGAAGCTGTGCAGAAAGAAGCTGAATTCCAGCAAATGATGGAGCAGTTAAGAAAGCATCAAGAGGACATTCAGGTAAAATTCTACAACATTATTTTAAAACAGAACTCTCACATAAGAAAATATTGTCAAAATTCAAGTGATATGTTAATTCTTACTTGAATCTTGGTGTGCTTTATTTATTTGGTTCTTACAGTTCTGTAGAGTTATCTAGTGGGGCTTCTTTATTAATGACCAGCCTGTTGTGCCTTGTTTTGTGTAGGGTACCTGGTCTTCCATTCCCCTGTAGTTTTCAACCTGTAGTGGGTTGACATACAGAATCTTACCCACAGCTCAGTTGAGGCTATGCCACCTACTTTATTTCCCCACTACATTTAGGACATTTTTTGTGTTCATAGATAAGGTTTATTGTCTATAGTCTAGACACCGGTGCACATTAAAGGCTACCTACCGTTAAACCTGCACTCAACTGAACCACCCCCTGGATGGCAACTTAAGCGGCAAGCTTTTTCACTAGCAGACTTTGCCCTTTCCAGCAACATGTTAGTTTGGTATCATTCTCTCATAGCTGGACAGGAGAAAATTTTTGTGACACCTGGGACTGTTGGAGAGAACTGAAAGTTTGCCTAGAACTGCAAAACTGAAATAATATTAATTGCCTTTAAGCAATTTTGAGTAGAGCACTTTTTGACTTTGCAAGCTTTGCTTGGTTGAATGAGGAAAGTGTGGATCCTGTGTTGGGTTTTATTGGTGTTTTCCTGTTTCCCTTACTATTATGTCACTGGGGCAGCATATTCTGATTGGATTTGTATTGAATGTTGATTGGCATTTAGAAATTAGTTCTTAAAAATTAAAACTTTTAATATTAAATAAGGCCTAATATCTGCTATTCAGTAACACTTTTTCATTATGACATGACATTTTATTTAAGGATATTTATGCAATTATTATATTGAGTAATGTCTTTTTCAATGACTGTTCTGAAATAATCTCAATCTTTCCACAGGCAGCAGCAGCGGCAGCACAGGAGGCAGCAATTGGGTCCAGAGAGTTTAGTGGCGGGACAGGTTATGGAGGCCTGTCAGAAAGTTCATCTTTAACATCCATGCTAAGCTCCAAAAGTGCCAAGGAAAGAAGAAACAGGAGAAAGAAACGGAAACAAAAAGAGCAGGGTGAAGAGAAGTGTGATGATGAGAAATTCCGCAAGTCAACATCAGAGAACAGTTTAAAAAAGTTCCGTTTTCCCTTAGATGGGATGCGGTTGCCCTATGACAAGAAATCCTCTCCCCATCAGGTACTTCTTATCAACAAATATTTCTAATATCCTAAAGGTACAAAATAAATTCAGCCAGTAAATATGAAAAAATATGACACTTTTTTGCATTGCATTTCTTGCAGAAAAAAACAAGTCATATGCTGTCTTTTTTTGTATATCAGTTTAAAACAGAACTATCCGTAAAAAAAAAAAAATACACTTACCTTTAAGGTGGAAAGCCGTCAATACCTCAGCGAACCTAATCCAGTCAGAATTCCTGTGCGGACTGTACACTGGGCGCTGCCATCTTCTTTCTCATCTTGTGGATTCTTCTGTCACTCGTTTTCGCACTGCACAGGAGCAGGATTGGATGACACACCTTCCTGAAAATGTAAAAAAAAACATGCCAATCTCACTGCGCGTGTGTGAAATCAGTACTTTTTTTACATTAGAAGAAAGCCCCTTCTGTGCATGCCCAAGTTCGGGCATGTGCAGAAGCAGCAGTCTGCTGCTTTCAGGGATATGTGACGTTAAATTAAAAAAAAATGTATTTAAAAATACACATATTTTCATTATATCAAAGGGTTAGCCTCCATTCTTTACAAAGTAATAAATGTGGTAATAGGTTCACTTTAAACTCATGGGTTTCGGTGCACTTTGTTTACATGAAAGAACAGCATTTGTCAACACTTCTGTCTATGTGAGCCCTAACAGTTGTTCCTATATTTCTCTGCTGACAAATAAACCTTCTTCCTCTCATCACCTTGCCTAATTATAACCTACACTTAAATTATTATTTGCTTTTCATTTAACAGTCCCTGCTTGATGTCCAGGAGGTCCTATTTTCACCAAGGCGGAATAGTAAAACCAGCCTATTCAGTTTTCGAGGCCGTGGGAAGGATGTGGGATCAGAGAATGACTTTGCGGATGATGAACACAGCACTTTTGAGGACAATGAGAGCAGGAGGGGCTCCTTATTTGTACCTCGCAGACATGGAGAGAGGCGCAACAGCAATATCAGCCAGGCCAGCAAGGTCTCGAGAACCCTGCCAGTGTTGCCAGTGAATGGAAAGATGCACAGCACCGTAGATTGCAACGGAGTGGTCTCTCTGCTGGGTGGGCCGTCACCAACATCGCCTGCTGGATTACTTCTGCCAGAGGTGATAATAGATAAACCAGCTTCTGATGACAATGTAAGGAAGTTTCAAATAGTTAAGGCATGGTAGCCTCTATTGAGTGATTCCCTCAGGAACACTCTCTATTTGGTTGGTCAAGCTTTGAATGTTACTGCTTTTTTTGCAATATACTAACAGCACAGTAACTATAACTTAGCCTATAAACTCCACTAATCCTGTTTTCAACTAACAAGGTATGGTATTGCAGAGTTTATAGCTCAATATATTTTCTATGTAACATAGTTAGGGATGAATTCAATTTTGTGATTCATTTTCATTAGCTTTCAGTAAAAATTGTTTGATTTTAGAAAAATGTTCTATTTTGGTAAAATGCATTGTGTTAATGGTAAAGGTAACATTAAGGAGATTTATTATGGTTTTTAAGCGTGCAGAAGGCTTTAAGTTGCTCTTGAGGAATACAAAAACATGTTTTCTATCCTAGACTTGTTCTTGTGCCAAAAATCGAAAAAAATGTGGAAAAAGCAAAAATAACATCAATGACAATCAATCATATCAAAGTAACAACATCAATTTTGATAAATACACTCACAAAAACACATCTAAAAAACTCATTAAGACCCTGTTAACTCATTAAGACCCCGTTTTACCAGAATGAGTTACTGTGCATTTAGGTGCACTGTAATAATGTAGCCCATTTGGTCTTAATAGAATGATTGTGTTGAGCTATCAACACAATCATACATTTAAAAAAAAAAAACATTTTTATGCATACCATATATACCCAAATATAAGCCACTCTCAAAATGTGCTGAAAAAGTCACCCTCGGCTTATACTCCAGTCAGGTGCATAGGTCCCTCCAGAAAAGCAACCCTCTGCCAGCCGATTCCCGCTCCTGCCCCCACAAACCCCCGTTGACAAGGTCTCCTACCTTGTCCCTGCACGTCCGCGGTGTCCTTCAACTGATCCGGCAGCCGCGTCAAGCAGTTTCCGTCCCCTTATGACAATGTCATCAGGCTGCAGCGGAAATACGCTGGCCGCCAAAGCCAGAAAGATTGCGAGGTACGCCGGAGTTAAGGTGGCTACACGCTGGCGTAACTCCCGGGCCAAATTCAAAAGTGTTAATGGTAGTAAATACCGTTACAGTGCAATCTGATTGTCATACAACATTGTATGACATTAGATTACTACTGTTTGCCCCTACAGCTATCCCTACAGCCCTGTCTGCCCTGCCTGCACTACACTGACACTACTACAGTGGCTGAATGCAGTACTGCTTTGTACCGCTTTCAGACACTTTTTCTGGACAGAATCAAATCACCAGGGAGGTTAAAGAGAATTTAGTAGTTAGGTACGGTAAGTAGTGTACCTACCTAACCACTAAATTCTGACTATGGTATTTGTTTACCCTATTATGGCTGTTGTTGAGCTGGAACTGTAAAGTTCTCTGCTAGTAGCTGCAGCATTTACCAACATGGGCTTATACTCAAGTCAGTCAAATTTCCCTGTTTTCCAAGGGTAAAAATAGGTACCTCGGCTTATACTCGGATCGACCTATACTCGCGTATATACGGTATGTGCTGTGGTGTGCTGCAGTGCAAGTTCATTGCTGCTACTGTAATAGTGCACTACGCAAATAGCAGCACATCACTGCTGCAATGGAACATTTAGAATGGTCCCTGAAGGAAACATACAAACTGACTTTAATACACACCTGAACCCTCTAAATAAAGAAAAAAAATAGTATTCTCTGGTGAGAATCAGTTATTGCTATTGAAACACATGGACCGGGATGTGCAAAAATGAGGGGTTAAGCAAAGTCTTGATGTCTGTGAAATTGGTGACTTTGTGGTGAAATCAGTTTAGCTGAACTCACTCCACTTTCCCTTATAGACTTACTCAATATTGTGAATTCTGTAATGTTTTCATTTTTACAACAACTCAAGTTGACAAGTATGTGCCATAAGTTCAGAAAAGTGCTGCTAGCGGCAGGTGCCCCAGTCAACATCCTAAGTAAAATGACAGGACATACTTAGCAGGCCATTTATTGCAGACACTCATTATGTGCCCATGGGGCTTTCCATTCTGAACCATACACTGATAGCCTACAGATGTAGAGTCAACATATGGAATTAATTTTTATTGCCAAATCATACTTCGAGCAATTTGCTGGGGCCTATCTTGCTTTTTCTAAGGTGATAAATGCTGGACAATTTTAGCTGTTTCGAAAAATTGTATAGGACACTAGAATTTGATTTTTGATATTTACTGAGAACAGAACCGCTAAATCTATTTATAACTTTCTTTTTTTAAGTAAATCCATTTAAAAAGCAAAAAAAAAAAAAAAAGAAAACGATTTTGCTTTGTTGGTTGCATCAGTTTATTGCCTGTTCACATCTGTGGTATAGCTTGGATGGATTGGCTATGGATTGGGGAAGGATGGATGGACAGTTAAAACCGTCCATGGGTCCATGGAAACTTTAATGCATGATCATGACAGTGAAGCCAAGCAACGTTCGGTAGAAACATACAGCATAACTGCTGACAGTTGATCTTACTACCTATCTACGGAGGGTAGGGGTGGGTAATTTAGTTTAGAGAAAAGGGGTATATAGTATAAGTGCACTTTGTTTTAATGTGCACATATTCTTTTTTATTTACCTGTTTTGCTGCCCAAGCTGCTAAACACCTCTGGGTTAAAAGATGAAGCTTATTTTAAGATCCTGGAGACACTTGGAGCATTAGCAGTGGATGGCATCCTCTGCTCCACCAACACCTACAGGACACAAGGGGCAGGAAATAGAACGCAGGCACCTTATAAAGCCAAAAATGTGCGGGTGGCTATTTTTTTACAGAATAGACTGGTTTGCAAGTTTTACAAATGGAAATACTTGTAATATCCTACATATTCCACATGATTTGGTATTTAACATGAATTCTAGCTTCTAGTTTATTAGTAAATGAACCTTATTGTTTTTAAAAAAGAATACAACAATCGGATGTAAACAGCTATTATTATTCTGTATGTGGGAATGTAATACATTTATAAAAAAGGGAAAAATAATTGTGGTATATTAATAATATAATAACAAGTGGTGAGTTTGGTTATACATTTTTATTTCAGTTGATAGTTTCAGACGTACGTCCTACATACAGTATATTTAACATTTGTACCAAAACTGATAGATCAAGGCTAATTTGTAAACTGTGGAAGGAAAATAACAGCTTTTTTTGCTAGTATCAGCCAATTTGATTATAGTTGCAGGTTGAGCAATGTAAAACATTTACTTTATGTTGTGTACAACCTAAGCCCTTGCCTTTCTTTCTGTCTTTTCCTGGATGAGCTTAACTCAAGTTTATTTAGTTAAAAGTATCTATAGGCTTTAACCCTTCCCAACAAATTAGATTTCAATTTACTGTAATAAAATAAGTAAACATGACATCTAATTGATTGATACAGTTTGAAATGTTGTGAAATTACTTTGACTTTTATATGAATGATTTCCAAAAATGGAGTTAGATCATAACCTAAGTCACATCAAAATAATAAAGATATATAAACCTAAGCACTAAACAAATGTGTGCAAAATGCTGATATTATATTATTTAATATAACTGTATAGTTATATTAGTTACTTAAAGTAATAAGTCAATGGCCCTAATTTATTAAAGCTCACCAAGGCTGGAAAGGATACACTTTCATCAGTGAAGCTGGCTGATCCAATAATTCTGATCCAGGATTCAAAACATTTGCTAGCAAAAAGCTAATGACTTAGAAGAGATCTATTCCAGGTTTTCTGGATCACTCAGCTTCACTGATGAAAGTTTATTCTCTCCAGCTTTAACAAATCAGACCAAATGTTGTTGGGATTTTCTTGGGGGTGGTTTGGGGCACCCCATTTATCAGGGCATATTATTAGCTCAACCAGTTTGTGGGGTCAGGAATTGTCTAGATTTCTGCTAACCATTGGGCAAGTCTTATGACTTATGAATCCATAAGGGCTTTACAGGTATAAAAGGTGGTTTATAAAGCCATTAAAACTTACAAAGCTTAAAGTTTACAGATTTTGTTTGCTTTTAAAGAAGAAGATTTCCCCAGGATTTATGGGACCTTCCTACAAGAGATCATTCAAGGGCATTCATAAACTTCTTTACTGTAACTGTATGTGTTACTGTGTTTTGCATAGAATCATCTTCATTTATTACTTATGTTCATTTATGATATATAACTGAGAAAATAGAAAAAAATCCTGAAGCCTGACATTACAGGTTTTTAGAAGATTTATGAATTCAAAAGATGTCAAACTTTTACAGCGCAAACAATAGTATATACTATTGTTTTATGCATCTCACTGATGCAAACTGATAATCATTTCAACCAGCACCTCTCGTTTCTGTTGTTTTTGGAGATTGTTTTCATAGCTTCCTCCTTTAATTCATTGGCTCTCTTGAACAATCAGCCATGTACATTCAGCAAAGGTAGCTTGCTTCCATGTGCATCAGTTGAAATGCTTCTGAGATCATTAAGAATTCATTGACAGGTTCATGTGGCCGGCAGTTGACCTCTTTCTGACTTCCATTTGTGACCTTCTTATAAAGTATTTCAACTTGTGCTGAGCTGCCTTAGCATCCCCATTACCTTGTTTGGGGGGAGAAAAGCAGTTTCCCAGCAACAAAACTCAATTTACAGCTCTTAGACGGTTACGGGTCACCTCTGGCAAGTGACACCACTTCACATGATACGTGGACACTGAGTGGTTCCTGATCTTCACCAGAGCACCAGAGCAGTGATGGGTCAGGGATCCTAGTGTCAGGGATCCTAGGGTCAGTGATCCTAGTGGCCACCAGACTACTTTGATGCACGGAGGTCACCAGGACACGATCCCTCAGCTCTCCCCACAAAGAGTGACAAGGATCAGATGGTTTCAGTCAATGGCTAATCAGACAGGAACACAGCAAGGCAAGGTGGACTAGTTAAAATGAGTTCAAGGCAGGCGGCAACCAAGGCAAAATGTATACAAGGTTGAGGTCAGGGCAGGCAGGCAAAGTTAAGATTGAGGTGAAACCAAGGTCAAAATCCAGAAAAATAGAACTAGGAGCTTACTGATGAACTAGAGAGGCTTAAATAGGACTAGCATCCAAAAGTAAGACAGGATCGTTTCCTGGAAGCAATCTGCTTATAGGCTGCAGGACATACTCACTAAAAACGTCCATCTGCACACAGGGTGCTTTGGGATGCAGAGATTGTCAGAATGAGTATAGATAAAGGGATGCTGGGGATGCTGCAAGGCTGCTAATTAGAGAAACTGCTGTAACATAGATATGGCTAGACATATATTTTAGGAAACCATAGGGCTCTGTTATAAAACAGGAAGGAAATCAGACATTCCCTCAAACATTCCCTTGTGGGAATCAATTACTGACAACATATGGACCTGGAAGATTGCCACAAGAAAAATATCTGATTTCCCATTTTACAAATAGAGGCCATACTATTGTGATAAATAATTTGAAATATATCAATTTTTGTGGGTTTTTTAGTGATATGACCAGCTAGAGAAATGCTTTAATGGGACGAAGAGTAATATAAAAATTATATAGAAATTATAAAAGTAATCCATCTTACCCAAATAGATCCCTTTTATAGATGTGGTTTGTTGCAGCCTTTTCACTATATGTGTTCTTTGTAATAAATGTTTTATTATTTTTCAAATAATAAGAAAACACCTGTACCAAGCTTTAAAGAAACCTATTAGCGTAAATGTATGAAATTGTTCACTGGTGACCTAGGTGCATGCTCGAGGCTGATATCCTTACAGTTGTTTCATTATTTAGGGCCATATTGATCTACTAGCAAAATACTGACTTACGGATGATTTCTTGGTTTTATTTTACCACCATATGCCAGAGTTCCACCTATAAGTCTACAGTGAACATTCATATGTTTGTATCCTGTTTTCTTTTCAACACATATCAGAAATGCTTTGAGACTCAACTGCATATGAGGTTTATAATCATCATGCTCATGACTTAATTGATTGAACTGAAATTGGAATTCCAGTCAACAAGGAACTAAATGTCATTGTAGTTGAGCTGGTAATACCTTGCATTTCTATTAATTTTTCCTCTATCTGTAAAAACCTGTTAAAAAAATACAAAAACTGCTTTATTTTATTTTTTTACACAGGTTTTTACATTTATAACATCATATTATACTTTATCTTAAAAATATTTTGCTTGAAATAAACATATGACCAGGCTATGGAATCAATTAATTTATATATATATATATATATATATATATATATATATATATATATATATATATACATATTCTTAACAAGAAGTAAATGGGCTACAAAACAACAGGCACTATGGAGGAACTTTATCAAAAATTTAACATTGAAACAGCTCAGCTCAACCTGCTCCTCTCTGCACCTCAATCAGTACTTTTGCTGTGAATTTTGAAGGTAAATTTTTCCATAGTGTCTTCATCTACATAGGCCATTGGGTGCCTATTCTAAAGCTCATTTATTGCTTGTTAAGCATATGTAAAAAATACTTGAATGTCCATACCCTGGCCACAGGTTCATTTCAAAGTTCAATTTCACCTATCATATTACCTCGATATGGTAGGTGAAAAAAATCAGCTTTACAACTCAAACCCGCTTTTATGAATTTACAGGCTCTTAAAGTACTAATTGTGCTCATTTGGGAATGTTCTCATGTTGTTGGATGCATTGTAGACACAGCTGTGAAAAGAAGTTTGGGAAGATCATTTTACTGTTGTATTGATTGATGCAGCTGTGTCTATATAATCCCTACAATGACTATAAAAGAAATAAATAATTTCAATCATGGGTCAAAATTATTACTTTAAAAACCTGTAACACATACAACAACAAAATAGGAAAAAAAAACATTATATTGCTGCATTGCCTTGTAATAGGTAAATTATAAATTTTAAGTCAGACCTTAGATTTAGAGCACTGGAATACAAAAATTGAATTTGTACAATTTTGGGACATGCACCCCCTGCTGTTTCAAAATGGGGACCCCTACTCTTCTTGCAATCATTTTCATAAATCAAAATAATAAATTGGGGAAGTAAAAAACCCCTAACCCACCGTAAAGTAATAAAGCACATCAGTGGCTGTTCTGGCTTGCTTACACCTACCCAGAACCAATGTGTTTCTACTGAGTGGACCAGTATTATATGAATGCCTGGTTAATGTAAGCTTTCAGTGCTATGATTGATTAAAGTGCACAAGCGATCTACACAGAGGAAGCCATTTTGTGGATTGAATCAATACTTAGACTGTAGTCAGTCATTTCCTGCATTTCAATGTGTAGTTCAATCCATTAAATGACGTAATAAGCAAGTACAGCCTGCAAATTTCTTGCACATGGCAGTGGCATGCCATCTTTTATTTTGTTACTGGCTGCCCTTTGCTGCGTTATAGGGAGAAAGGAACTGCTATTGCATGTAGTAGGCCAAGCAGTTGCTGAATATAAACACCAAACATAAATACATTTTTATCCAAAACTGACAATAGCTACATGCATGTTGCATGATCCTGCCAGAAATATTTTAGGAATTGTCTGATTCTTCATGCATTCTATTAACTTGTATTTTTTGCTTCTAGGGTACCAACACAGAAAATGAGTTGCGGAAGAGAAGATTAAGTTCTTATCATGTTTCAATGGATTTTTTGGAAGATCCTATTCTAAGACAAAGGGCTTTGAGTATAGCCAGCAATCTTACCAACACAATGGAGGGTAGGTTTACAGTGTATTTACATGGGGGCAATTGCATCAATGTGCTAGTTTCATTCACTGTCCTTTCATAGGCTGGTCTTAGACCAGGCTGTATACCGCAGTGTAATTGGCAGAATAGTTCTGGACTGGATGTGATGTCTCTTAGGGGTGGCCATGCAGATCTATGAATTTTTTCACAGACAACACATTTCATATACAGTATGTATTACAAAACTAGAAATGTGATCCTGGAAGAATGTGTGTTGTATGTGTTCTTCACAGGGTAAGGGCAAGCAATATTTGTGTTGGGTGGGGGGATGTGTCCAGTATGGGTAACCTACAATATTTCCCACATATGCCTCTGCTTTCATTACATCTGCAGTGTCAGATGGGAGAATATATTGAGGTTTGGTAAAATTTGTCATGGAATTTCCCATACCAGGACTCATTCTTATTAGTAAGGTTTTGGCTGTGACTGCAATGTGCAGAATATTCTAAGCTTTATTAGTTGTCCAGAGTTTTTTAAAAAATATAAATAAAAACTGACTTTCATAATAATTCCCAAGAAAATGTAAAAGTGGCTTTAAAATCTAAGCCCTTTCTAAACCAACATATTATTTTTTTATGACCACAGAACAGCTGGACCATCCAGCACCTCTCTCTATATGTCAGGGATTTCAGCTATGGGATCTCTTATGGATGTGTCTAGATTTCCTGTTGGCATTTAAAATAAAGTAAGAATAGTCTATTTCATTGCTGTATTGTCTATAAAAATAAAATAATTTAAAAATTAGAAAGTAACAACTATGAACCCCTTCCTAAAGGAAAATATTGGAGCCACAACTGGAGGTACAAGGATATTGCCACGGGGGTCATAGAGAGAGCAATTAGCTGATAGATACTACCCAAAGCTATGCAGACAGAATAAGGCAAAACGGTAACTTTTGTACCCCTGTCCACCTTTCCTAGTTGATATAGTCACCCTTTGCGTTCTCTTTAGTGGGATTGCCTATCCCATCTGACACCAACTGCCTACAAGTGAATCCTCCTTTGTGAAGAGATGGACAGGTGGAAGACTTTGACCAACTGCACATTCAGCCTGGTTTACTAGAAGAGCATAAAACTGATATATATGCCCCTTGCTCCAACCTTGGTTGCCTTGTGGTTAATCCGGCTCTGCAAAACATTAAGATTAGGTCTTGGTAACCTGTAATTTTCATTAAATCTAAACCAAATCTACTGTGAAACTTTTGAGATCTTGCACACTTGCTCTCCAGTGTGTTCTCTTCGAGTAACACAAGATCTCATTGTTTTGTCCACACCCTCTGACACCTTATTGTGTGTTCTTATTCTACCATTAGGCAGCCATTGAATTTAAAAACTCCTGCATATGTTCACTGGAGTTAAACATTTGATATCAGACGGCTAAAACAGTTGTTTGGAAGAAAAGACGTTAAGTCTATCCTGGAAAAAAAACTGCCTGCTATCGTCTTTTTAAAAAAAAATGCAACTCTTCATCCTAATTCTGCATGTCGGGAATAACTGCTGATTGAGGCAGTCTGTCATGTACATGGATTTACACCTTCCAGACACAGAGGAGCTAGATTCTGAGTCCGGTAGGCATGTCAGAGCTGGACCCACATAACGCTGTCCTATAGAAGGTGTCAATACATCATTTATGTATTTTGATGTTAATAGTATCTAGTGACTCTTAAATCTTTCCTGTCTCCCCATTAAAATGTAATTATTTCGGCAGGTTTTACCATTGAATTGATCACAGAAAGTGTCAATCACTGTCCAGTTTTAAAATGATGTATGCAATCATTTGATGCAGAGATTTTGCATGCGCTATCAGGATGTTTGGGGACTGCTATAGCTATGAATATGTGCCATTGTCACAATGTTGCAGTCAACTAAAAAACAAGCACTGGGTTCTTAAAAAAAGGAAAAAGCATACAAACAAAATATGGGGCATGTATTCCTGGCCACTTTGCCCTGCCTATAAGGACAAAAAAAGTGTAATATTTGAGATACCAGTGTTAAAATGTATTTTATATAAAGTTTACTGACCTTAGAAACGACGTTTTTAAAGTTGTTTTAGCCACAACAATATAGTTAACAATAAGCATTCAGACCACGAGATAATCTCAACACTTTGCTGCATCTTTGTTTGTTCTCCAGTCACTGGTTGTTATGTATGGCAGTTAAGGGTACTTCTGGTATGAGATATCAATCTAGGGACAGTGCATAGAGTTTCCTAGGTTCTCAGGGAACTAAATGGGAATTTAAAGCATAACATAGTACTTTTATAAATAATGTAAAACATCTCTGAAAGAAAATGTAATTAACACGCTTCCCTCTTCTCCTTCTATTCCAAAGCTGCATGTGCACTTTAAAAAAACAAGTTATTGGAGATGGGAAGCAGAAATATTTGTATTGCTACTTTTAAAGAGTTGATTAGATGTAACACTATAATTCTAATGTAAAAACAAAATGTTTCCACAGAATTAGAAGAATCCAGGCAAAAATGCCCACCTTGCTGGAACAAATTTGCCAACACCTACCTAATATGGGATTGCTCTGATACTTGGCTGAAAATAAAACATATTGTCAATTTGGTAGTAATGGACCCCTTCGTTGACCTTGCAATTACCATCTGCATTGTTTTAAACACCTTGTTTATGGCCATGGAGCATTATCCCATAACCGAACATTTTGCTAATGTGCTATATGTTGGAAATCTGGTAAGTTGTCATTCTTAATACATGTTGTGGTTTTGTGCATTTTTATAAACTTTTTCTTGAGTAAAACTGATTGTGTGAAGGAGAAACAATAAATTCTGTCCTCAAACACTTTATATACACGCTGCTATGTCGAGTGATAGTTACAGTACTTGTGGTGGGTCATCCTTTGCTTTTACTGTAGCTGAACTGCAAAGCTAAATGGAAACCAGCTGCAGTAAGTTCTGAGTTTTGCATGATCTCAGAGGACTGCAGTGTGCATAGGCTAAATTCCTCCCTTGTAACACTTTAGGGAACACTTGGACTGATTTATTACAGTCCTCAAAGACTGTAGAAGATAGACTATCACCCATGATATCAGGGTGATCCAGCACACCTGGAATGGAGCTAGTCCAGGATTGAAAACATTTCCAACTAATAGGAAATGATTTTAAGAAATCCAATCCATATTTGCTGGATCACCCACATTCACCCATCATAGACTATCTTCTTCAGTCTTGAGCTACGTACATACGTCCAATGGTTCTCGCTCGATAATCGGCTCAGGGCGGATATCTGACGAGAATCTGGCGTGCGTACAGCGCACGTCATCTATCATCCTGGCGGATCTGCGGACGATGAACGACAAAGAATCCTAATGGAAGTGAAGGGAGAGAGCCCGCAGCGGGCGCCGCTCCGTCGTTTTCCCCCTACCCTCTTCATAGAGCAGAACGGTACTGTATGTACAGCTTTCATTCATGCATCCTGCAGTGCTTAGACTTTGGAAAGGATAGTGAAAGATCATTTCCAATGACAAAAATTGCATGTGTGTATGCAGCTTTAGAGAGCTTTATTAAATCAGACCCACTGGCTCCTCCCTGTGCTTCGCAAAGTGACATTTGATGACATAGGTCACCCTCCTAACTAATATACTGACCTTACTTTCATTCTTTCAGTTCTGTGCTCCCCTACAGCTCTCACTGAAATCAGCTATGTTAGTAACATAGGAGGCCAGTCATTTGGTCTTGGGAATTGCCATTACAGAGAAATAAATTGCTTTGCCCTGCAATTGCAAGGTGGCAGCATCTTCTTAAAGTAGCTTGTACTACCATTGCTGATTTCTCCTTCCAAAACTGTTCATATGTCTTTTTCTTGCTACCATGCAGTTAAGGGGAAAACATAGGTTGAAGATATTGGCATATTTCAACAGTAAACATATGCTTCAGTTAGACAGCAAAAACATTACTCCCTTGCACTAAAACACCAGCTGATGGGACCAAGACAAAGTATTTCTTAAAGCAGAAGTGAACAAAAAAACTCACTCACCTTTGCAGATCGGACAATCACTCCAGAGGCTTCTTGGATCGGGTCTCATATTGTCCCCGTATCCTTCGTCCACCATATTCTTTGCCATTCTTCCTATCTTCTTCCTATGTCACCTGATCTTGCACTGCGCAAACGCTAGATCTGGTGATGTAGATGGGAGAAAAAGAGTGCCAATCTCACTGTGCATGCCTGAGATTGGCATTTTTTTCCCATTTAATAAAAAAATGTCTCTGCTCTGCTCTTCCAGCGATCAGGACAGAAAGGGGATGGACTTTACCATTTTTTTTGTAATAAAAAAGGGTTTCTAACCCCTCCTCCCACAAAGAGTAAGGTAATGTAGAAAAATTTAGATTAGTTCCCCTTTTAGCAGCTGTAGTTTCAGAATATTGAATTGCACTATTTAGTTTTGTTTTTGTCAGCCAAAGTTCTTATCTTCTATGCTATACCTTCTCTTGCCCTATTGAGATCATGTTAAGCATTTTTAGTATGTGGTGTATCTAACTATAGATGTGCTATGTCTTGAATAGGTAAAAATATGAATAAAATGCTAGCTTTTTTTGTCAAAAGGGCAATTGCATTGTGCGATATAATCCTCTGATGAAGAAGAAAACCAATATTCATTGGTGTGTTACAAGCTGCAAGTTCTGCAGTCATAGTAGGCTCAGTGTTCTGTGAAGTCAGCAAATGTTCTGACTATGCAGAATGCATCCTGCTGAGCTGGCACAATAGAAGTGGTGCAAGCTTGTGTTTATTGAATGCTTTCACTTGCAGCTCTTCTAACAAAGGTCTCATTTGCATTGAAATGGAGAGTCAAGTGAAGATCACAGCATTGAGCATTAATGTGACAATTCTAGGCAGGGCAGGCCAGCCTTGGTCAATAAGGGTGCATATTTATATATATATGATTCCCAGCCTGTAAAAAGTAGAGAATAATCTACAGAAGGTAATCCATACTAACAAACTAATATTTTTTATGATTTATTGATTTGAATATATTGGTTTAGACAGCAATGAATGTGGCAGCACTAATGAAAATGACCCATCTTTAGGTCTTGCACAAACTAGCCAATACAATTACCAATCCAAAAAAATCCAAATCTGATTGCCAGGGAATTTTAAAGGAACAGCAGGCTGACTGTAAGCAACCTTTTTGTCTGGTCCTGAATTGGACTTGGACCAATTGGATTTGTTGATGAATATAAATTAACACATACAGCGTGTTTACAAACAATTGTGAGTTACCGATTAAGATTTGAGAGTTACCATCTGTTGGAGTATCCTTAGCATGGTCTTGTGTTTCATGCCACCTCCACTTGCAACATTTGAAAGGGAAATGTATTGCACTTGGTGTGCCATGTCCCAAGACTTAAGCTGCGTACACACGGCAAATTTTTCTCGCCCGATAATCGGTATCGGCCAATTGTCGGGCGAAAATCTGCCGTGTGTACAGTCGGTCGTCGTCCATCGTCCGACGACCGTCCTGGCGGATCCATGGACGATGGACGACGGCGGATCCTAATGAAAGGGAAGGGGAGCGCGCGCAGCAGGGTGCCGCTCCGTCGCTCTCCCCCTCCCCTCTCCATAGAGTATGAACGGTGCTGTATGTACAGCATCGTTCATGCATCGTGCAGTCTTTTCTCGTTGGAAAGGATCGTGAAAGATCCTTTCCAACGAGAAAAATTGCAAGTGTGTACGCAGCTTTACAATCAGACTGGTTTAGTGCAAAACTGATAAAGGATCTGCTTTTGTTATACAGCTGTGGTTTCATGACAGGGGTCACCTTTACTATGTAATGTGCAAAACAAAGACTGCTTATGCAGCAGATATCACAGCTGCCTGGTGGAAATATTGCTGTGTTCTGAGGGACTGGCATTGTTAAATGACATGGGGACAATAAATATGCTTTCCATGTGCTCTGCAGTGTCACAATGCACCACACTATTTTTGCATCAATATTTTTGAACAAGGCTTTGCTTATGATTAGATGCCAATGGACCTAACTGTTCAATTATGGATGGATGCTAATGGGCTGAACTCTTTATTTATGGTTGGATGCTGATGGGTGGAATTAATTGCTGAGTTCCTATGCGTATCATTGGTGGTTCTGAGATTTTACTGGTGGGGTATTTTACCATCTGCTGAATGACTTGTGCACAGACTAACTCTTTAAACTGGTGAAAGCAATTTAAAGCCATTGCAAATGATTGCAGCCAGGTTATAGTTTTCATCTCCTAAAGTGCATTAGGAAATGAAACATGGATTCTAATAAGAGCAATCTCAGATGTTCAGAATCAACAAAAGCCTTTAGGGATGGCTGCATATTGCATATGTCCTCTTAAAGCTGGCCACACATGCTGCCATCTGTTCAATCAGCTACACTTATTTTGAATACTACACAAATGTTAATATTTAACAATCAAAATGTAAAAAATAAACTGATTGAAAGAAACTAACAATTTTACAATGTGCACAGCTTTAATAAAAATAGTTTCAACTTTGATTAATTGTTCAAAGTTCCCTATGTGCAGTTTATGAATTGTTAAATCATACATAGGTTATGTTAAGACGAACATAAGAAAGAAAGATGAATCATCCATGTAATTTTAATAGTGTTTATGTCAAGCATCTACACAGCTTGGTTATCAATTTTTAGTGTTCCTAATGCCCAGTAATAGGTGTTCTTTTTGTGCTGCTTTCTTTCTATATCAGTAAAATAAAAAAAGAACAGTTTCTGGATGTCAAATAACCAATGTATCAAAGCATTTCTGATCCTTTCCCATTGACTTCAGTTAAAACCTTTCTGTCCATATATTATCTCACGTAAAACCGTTTGCACAAACTACTAATCTAAACATGCTGGAGGACAGAAGCAAGTGAGGGTGCTACAGAGGGTCTAAAATTTGGTAAACAGTCTCGGTGAAATATTACTGCCAATTGCTTAGGTATACAGAATATTTACTATGTTGCTATGTATTCAAGGAAGCAATATTTTAATGTTTTAAAGATCCACAGCAACCCCAACCCAAAATTAAAAACAGATTTTAATATAATTGGCTTGTATTGTGTTTATTGCATTCAAATTTTGTTCCTAAAAGTGTGCTTT
This sequence comes from Pyxicephalus adspersus, assembly GCF_032062135.1. Classification (NCBI taxonomy): domain Eukaryota; kingdom Metazoa; phylum Chordata; class Amphibia; order Anura; family Pyxicephalidae; genus Pyxicephalus; species Pyxicephalus adspersus. Next base: position 44,705,629 of record NC_092864.1, on the reverse strand, counting down.
TACTCTTTATATTGGTCTTGTTTATTGATTTCAGTAACTCTTCATTTAAAAACAAAATCCTACTTTTCAATTAGACCAGAGTTGTTCTTTAAGCCTCTTGGGTCTCATGGCTAATACTATAAACACTGAAAGAAGGTCTTTAAGTCGTTTTGAATCTGACCCAGATAAATGTCATAACTTCTCCGGATTAGCCATAATCCACTACAAAGTTTTCAATTCCTCTGCCAGCACAGATTTTGCACTTGTGTTGTTATCCCTTTCTACCAAGGCATGGGAAATTATTAGACTGTAATGCATGTTGTGTGCCACCTAATTAGCAGCCACACGTTGGCTGAGGTCGTCATCACCATGGTTTTTTCTCCTTTTCACGTATTTTTGGTGGGGGTGGGAGGATAAAAAATGTACCAGATTGTCACTCAGCACGGTACCTCTGGAAAGACCCAAATCACTGGTGCTTAATGGGAACTGAGCCGCTACCAACAGCTATTCATGTTTCTTTATTCCCTTTAAAACACATGCTTTTGTGAACCTTGTAGTGCATTGTGTAATCATTTACACATCATAACACAGTAAAATAGGTAGATAGATTTAATTTTTGACATCAATGCTGTTAAATGAATCCTCATATGTTAAATGTCACCATTTGCTTTTAATAGCAAAATATTTTTAAGAAATCTATTCCAGGTTTGTTGAATCACACAGGTTGCCATATGATAGTCAATCTTCGCCAGTCTATGAGATCTTTAATAAATCAGACACAGTGTGTTCTTTGGTTCCAGTACCTTCTTCTTTTTGAGTCCACTAAGCTTGAGACGGAGGATGCATAGCATGCCAACTGAATATAATTTAGATGAATTTGCTGACATAAACAGTGCAATAGCTCAGTGCATTTTATCTATTTTAGTCTAATTCAAAGGATATTGGTTTTCAGTGGGAGTTTCTGAAACAACTACAAACAAATTGCCTTTATCTATTTTTCCTAAGGGTACACATATCAGATAATCACCTGAGACTAATGGTTGTGCAAAAATCTGATATATGTACAACAGTTCACAGGAAGATCTTCACCCCTATGAAGGAGTGCATGGCAGGGTGCTGCTTTCCCATCCTCCCTCCTTCCCTCCCCTTAGAACAGAACAATCCAGTTTGTACAGCTCTTGTTTATTTATCTGTCACAGAACTATCACAAAAGATCATTTCCAACGTCAATCTATTCTTTTGTGAGCGCTGCTGCTTTTTGCTTCTTTTCTTCCTTTTTTGATCTATGGCCATCTTGATTGCTGGAAAGTGTGACTTAGGGCGCACGGGAGTTCATTCAGTCCCAAAAGCCACAGAAAAAGCTAGAATGTGCCACATATCCTGGTATTCTAAGCTGAAATGTGCATGCGCTGCTCAACAAATTTTGACAGAAGAGAACGATGATCAGGCAGTTAGGAATGTTTATTGCAGAAGGGATATTACCTGCCCCTTTCTGCAACAAAACCATGCCTGATCCCATATTTTTGAAGTGGATGTTTAGTTTAACTTTAAGACCTAAAAACTTTAGGTCTCAGTTTTATTATGGGATGCTTAAAAATACAAAGACAAAATCCAAAATTTGAGCTGCTGACCTGTTATTATCTAGTTACAGGATAGGGATGGAAAGGTGACCAAGCGAGGTCACCAACCTTCCTCTGTTGTCTGGGACATAGCACTCTTCGTACAGAAGTACAAAATCACATAAACATTCGAGAGGTAAAGCAGTATGTAAATATATATAAATAAATAAATATATATATATATATATATATATATATATATTGCTGTACCTAGCATTCAGCTTTACATGTGGAAGTCTACAGGTACTAAAAAAATACACAGTCTCTCTGACTATAAACTTGGTAGTTGCACAACTTCTTTTTCTAAAGCATTTTGAGAACAGATTTAATGAATCATTCTAAACTGCAAACTCAATTTGATAAGTTGTTCTGTATCATTGTCTTCCCATAGGTATTTACTGGCATTTTTACTGCAGAGATGGTCTTCAAACTCATTGCACTGGACCCCTACTACTACTTCCAAGTAGGATGGAATATATTTGACAGTATTATTGTCTCTTTGAGCTTAATGGAACTTGGTCTGTCCAATGTGGAAGGATTGTCAGTACTGAGGTCCTTTAGATTAGTGAGTATAAAAATTACCACCTAAACATCTTAATAAAGTATTGTGGGTAAATGTGAACATTGCAAAAAATTTTAGTAATAAAATATTTTTGATAAACTGCATAGTTTAATCTTGTATCAGTAGTACATATTTAGTCATTTTTGGAATTATGCATGCATATAGGAGCTTTGATATTTGTTAATTACACAAACAAGCTCAGGCTACTTTAAATGTTGAAATTTCACTAATACAGTCTAAAAGAACCAACTACTGATGAACATTAAAAATGTGACATCTGAAGAACAGTTAAAACAACAAATAAGTTACTTACCTAACACCTTTAATAATAGTATATTACCACATTATTACTTATCCCTAAGCCCTGCCTAAGGGGGGCGGACATAGCCCTAAACATGTTGGATTTTTGTGTCTTCCATCTGATTTTACAGGCTTTATTATGGTGGCTCTTTATTTCAGTATGGATGGATGTTTAGTTATGATTACATCAATTATTTTCTGTTTTTGTTTTGCTGGCTGAATCTGATTTGGTATGAGCCTTTTGCAGTCCTATACAGCAGAGCTCATTAGGAAGAAATGGGGGAGCAGAAAAGTAGTTATGCTGCATATTGATAGTAAGAGAAAGCAGAGTGATAGAGATGAGTTAATCTATAAAGATGTTCACATTTCATTCTCCACTTACAAGATTAGGGTTGGAGTAGAGTTGACACCTGCAAGTCTTATCAAATGAATCAAAGAAAAACAGGGTTGGGGGTTTAAAGAGGGACATCTGGAAGCTACATACTAATACTAATAATTGCTTATCTTGAAAATTTTCTTTTTCAGCTCAGAGTCTTCAAATTGGCAAAATCATGGCCTACCCTCAACATGCTGATCAAGATCATTGGTAACTCTGTGGGAGCTCTGGGAAACTTGACTTTGGTGTTGGCCATCATTGTGTTTATTTTTGCTGTGGTCGGCATGCAGCTGTTTGGTAAAAGCTACAAGGAATGTGTCTGTAAAATTGCACCTGACACATGTACCCTGCCACGCTGGCATATGAATGACTTCTTCCATTCCTTTCTGATTGTCTTCCGAGTTCTGTGCGGAGAGTGGATTGAGACTATGTGGGACTGTATGGAGGTGGCCGGTCAATCTATGTGTTTAACAGTGTTTATGATGGTGATGGTCATTGGAAATTTAGTGGTAAGTATCATGTATGTAAAAAAATTGATTTCCACATACCCATATATTTTTTTTTTGTGGCACTTAGATGTTAAAACGTATTTATTGATTTTTTTTAGATGTTTAGACAGGGCCAGGGTCAAACAGACCAAGACATTTTTTAGCAGTTTTACACAGGGGTAATAGCTATATAAATATCTTTAAAAATGATAAATTTGTATACAATTGGGGAAAATGTGCACCCGTAATAACTGAGCAGTTGCTCTCAATGAATTTTCCCTGCCATTTGAAGTACACTCCTTCATATTTAAGGTGGATACAAGAATAAGCACTAATATATATTATGATTTTTTTTGGGGGGGAGTGATGATTTTATAGTATGTATGCTCATGCAGGTACAACTTTTGATACATATTGAGGGGTTTCCTTAAAAGAATGCTATGCTTTTTCAGTTAAAAGGACCGGTAATACCAAATTTTAGTTATAAGTCACTATTATGCTCCTGATCACAAATCTGTGTGGCCAATTAGACCTAAACAACAAACAAACAACTGAAACACAATTTTATTGTACAGATATGTATTGTCCTAGAAAAAAAATAATGTACCGAAAATATGTTAAGTCCTCAGGCACACCTATGTAGGTTTCTACCAATCGCATATACATCAAGGCCAGATGACATTAGTTCCTTTTCTTACTGTGTAAACTTGTATTCCACTTGCCCAGACATTGATTAGAATTACTGATGACAGTTGGATCATGTATAAAAATGTGCCCAGCTTGGCCTAAAAGGAATATTTACAAATCTTTAAATTTTATCCCACCTAAAAGTGATATCATAGCTATAGGCAGAGGCTGGTGGGCTGCATCATCCTCTGGTTCCTTAAATATTTCAACAGTGAGATCTGTTTATGTCAACCTGGGAGTTTTGGGTCTTCCCACTCATCTTAGCCTGCTTCAAAACCTCCTGTTATATTTTATGTAAACCCCTTATATTGAATTTACCAGATATGCAGGCACAGAAGTTTAAGTGCAGATATCTAAAAAAGGGTAAAAAAAAATACATGTTTTGTTTACAAATATGTTCTAGTAGACCCATATAACATCTTGTCTTTTGATTGCATTCTCAGGTGTTAAACCTGTTCTTAGCTTTGCTGCTGAGCTCATTTAGCTCAGACAATCTTGCTGCAACAGATGAAGATAATGAAATGAATAATCTGCAAATTGCCGTGGCCAGGATGCACATCGGGATTGCGTACGTGAAAAAAGCAGTAAGGGAGTTCATCCAGAATGCATTTGTGAAGAAGAAAAAAGAGTCAGAGGAAAATAAGCCTTTAGAAGACATGCAGAACCAGAAAGATAGTTGTATATCCAACCACACGGCAGTAGAAATAGGCAAAGACTTTGAATACCTGAAGGATGGGAATGGCACAACGGCAACAAGTGGTATTGGTAGCAGCGTGGAAAAATACAATATGGACATGGAAAGTGATTATATGTCATTCATACACAATCCAAGTCTCACAGTGACTGTACCAATAGCTGTAGGGGAATCGGACTTTGAAAACTTGAACACAGAGGAATTTAGCAGCGAGTCTGACCTTGAAGAGAGCAAAGAGGTAAGTTATGTTTATGACCTTAAAATGTTGATTTTGGTAGGTACATAGCAGTTACAGGGTTTTTTTAATCATGACTAAGTATTCCAGAGAAGTTTGCAAGTCACAGCAGAACCGAATAGTCCAATGACTTAAAAAAGTTTTGTCTTTCTCATGAGACATGATAGGATTAAATGGGGTTGTAAGCAATGTTGCAGATTTGGTTTGTACTTCATGGACTGCCCCAAAAAGACAACAGAAACTTATGTACATCGTCACTTTTTAAGTGAGATACAGGTGCACATGTAGAATGTCCCTGTTTTGCTGTAGAAGCATGTGGATATTCACTGGGTCCAAGGACCTCCTGGACATTCACTCTGTACAAGGCTTCTGGCTCAGCTGATGAGTGTATAAACAAGATGTTGTGTTACCTTGTTAGTAAAGAATAGGTTAACTGTTAAAATATTATTACCCTGTATGGTGTTTGATTATTTCAGAACTTCTTACCAAGCTGCAGCAATTCTCTAGTCTAGTAAAATATCATGAATATAGTATATATGGATATAGTAGGATATCATTGGGAACAATACAATAAAGTGTGTGAATATTTAATTGTATGCATTCTTAAGAAGACAACAAAGATTATAGATGCAAAGTAGATTTTGTTTTTGTTTTTTGTTAGCGAAGGCTTCCAAATTCAATAATAGGCAATGATAAACTGATGGTCATTTTCACATCCTTAATCTCTTTATCTCTAGGTATGAGTAATGTTATTTTTATCTGTGTATTTTAATTTTGTACTAACTGGTGTGCTCATAGAGAGGTACATGGGAACTTACTAGGCTTTTTATTTTTGTTAGGTGGGGGGTCAAGGGCGTTAAGCAACTTTTATGTGCTCAGTTTTCTATATTTGATCTGTATCAGTTTGTCATGTGCAAGAAATATAGAAGTGCTAATATATTTGTGAAATACACAGACAGTACAAGAGGGTGCAAGTGTATGTTCACTGTTTGAACTTTATCTGTACTTTTACCAAAGATTTGGCCAAGCTTCATTTTTTTAATGATCCCATGATATAATATAATGTTATTCTGATTAATGATATATTCGGTGGCTAGAGATAAAAAGTATTGTACATATTATTCTTACTGAAGGGTATAGATAACTTCCTAGTAAGTTTTATATTTTCTCGTTGTCAAAAAGGCTCACTTCATTCAGCAGCTTTCTGAAATGAAAAAACTTCTGAAAACATTGAGAGGTCATGAAAACAACAGTGTTAACTGTAGGTTAAAAATGATCAAATAATACATTGGGTGACTTCAGAAAAACATAACCCAAAGTAGCCTATCAAATACATTTTATTCTCCCAGTGCAAAAATGATTTCAGTATTTTTGTAGCTATGAGCAGCATAAGCGCACTACACCAGCATTTGTGGATCTCATCATGTAATGGTCTGTCAGCAATCCGTTCTTTTCAGGATCTATCTGATTTAGACATGCAGTAGGGGTGGGTGGTCACTTGCTATAACTCAGTATAAATGTATGTATTTGTCACAAGCACTGTTCCTGCAAAAGCTACATCTACATTACAGCCTTGATCAATACCCAGCGTCCCTAGACTGAAGGCTGGAGTGGCTAAATGCAAAACCATACATAGTGTTGTTAGTGAATATATCTTCCCAACTCTAATCTTTCCAGTGAATGTAAGAGGACTCCCAAGTCATTACCTCATCAATTAGGACCCCTAATTGTTTTTCCGAAAAAGTAAGAAGAAAGACAATCATCTAGCAAAGAAAACACACATTTTACTTATGTCTTATATAAAATAAACAAATGATCAAAGTAAAAAAAGTATGTGAATTCTGAAACTATCCATATTGTCAATAACCTCAACCACCATCCCAGTGTAGCTGCTGATCAGACATTGGCAGGTAATCTGTACGACTGTAAACAAAACCGTGTCATGAATGGACATCTTCAGATTCAGAAGACTTTTAATAGGAATGACAAGACAACAACCTGACTGGTTTCTTTTTCTTAAGACACCCTGTTGTTAAGTTGCCCCATGTCATGTCATGTTGAATGAGCCAACGTATTTTGCACTTTAGATCGTTCGCAGATTTCCCGAAATTTGCTGTCCAATTGCATGATTTAGTTTTAAAATCATTAGTGCTTCAGTGATAGGTAGCTGTGCACATGCTGATTCAGCAAAGCAGACCCACGCCATACTTCACCATGCTTCACAGATGGAAGTTTTGGTGTTGTTTTATGGTATTTTGTTTTTTTTTTTTATACTTCAGGTATACTTCAATGTCCAATCTTTGTATACTTGCACACAGTTTTTTGGGAACTTGGTAGTGGAGGTGAGCAGAATTTTAGGAATCATGGAAAGCATGGGGGCAATCAGCATTAGGATAGTTGGTGGTGCAGTTACTCCTTAGCATCAGGAACAGATGCCTAAAACAGATCACTAATCCGGGATTGCTACATTTTAATGAACATCGATCGTATCAAACTGGTGGCAGACAGTGTAGTTCTTTTTGGAGTGACAATTCCACCTACTGCACTAAAAAAATCTTTTTGATGTGACACTCGATGGTAGACATGATAGCACCTGGATGGCATATTTCGAAAATTCTGGTTTAACATTCAGTTACTTGACACAGTAATTCATCAGGTCAAGAGTTAAGTTATCTGGCACAATGGAATACTTTTGATAGGATGATACCATCTGTCCTATCTGATCTTCTAACTCTCAGCCATCTCATGTTGCCTCTCCATGTTGCTCTGCTGGAAAAATTGGCTATCATGTTTAGAAGACTGAAATTGGCCCTACCTGTGGTGCTGCTGCTGGTTCTGCCAGCTGGCTGCTACAGTGGGGAATGGAAGGATACCTGCTTATGAACACAATGCATCAGTATCTGTCAGTACTTTTAAACCCTGAAGAACCATTAATTCTAATGAATGTCTAATCCAGTCATTTATAACCATGGTTCGATAGAACCCAAGAAATCCTCCAGAGGCTGCTAAAGATTCCTTGAGTTGTGTACCATCTGATGGCGATGGCATAATTATTTGACTGTCTCTGAAGGTAACATTCTGACCATCCCCAGAAAGGGGCATTGTTTTCCAAAATCATCATGCATCCTAATGATTCCTGATAAATCTTAGATGGGGTTCCTTTAGACTATAGGTCAGCAAACGTTTTTGGTCATTAGGCCATTTCAGGGGAAGGCAGGAGCACACTGGACCAGACTCTCTCTCAAGTCCCCCACCAGGAGCACACCCAATGGATATGGAGGAGAGGGAATGTTCCCTATTTACCCCGGCGACGGAAATGGTAATGTGGCCTGCGGTAAATAGAGAAGGGAGCCACCACACGGAGGCTCAAAAGCTGCATGCAGCCCTGGAGCTCCGGCCGCTCCAGCAGTTTGTTCCGGCTCCGACGCAGGTTGCCGGTTGGCATTCGACCAGATCGGCCAGGGGGCATTGAGCCAAGACAAACTACTGGCTAGGCTGTATCTGGTTTAAAGGCCGGAGTTTGGGAACCCCTGCTTTAGACCAAAACATTATTTCAAAGGTTCTTTAGGTAAGAAGGATGGTCTGATCTATTAAAAATTATTCTTATCACGTGGCCACCATTACTGGTTTTGCAGATATCATAGGATCATACATATTCTGCAAATATAACCTTCTTCAATTGTCAATATACATTTATTTTGTACTAACTTAGATGGTTTTGACCTAAAGTTATTTTGTGATGTCTGTGTCAGAGCTTGGTTAGATTTACGTAGATTAGTTTTTACCCTCATGTCTGAGTCTGTGTAAAATCCCCTGAGCGTCATTAGCACATTTTCTGAACATTTTAATGCAGCTCTATTACAAGCTAATTATGGGTCAAAGGATAGCAACCATTGCTTCAGCAATAATTCAGTTTTGTTTTTATGTCTGTCTATGTTTGTAAAAATTAAACAATTAATCTTAGAATGCTGTTTACTAGAACTGGTTTTCTCTGAAATATAAACAGCTAAGTCTGTGTGTGCTTTTGCAAAAAGAATCCTTTGTAAAGATTAGTCATATTTTAAGCAGAAAGCTTATTTCCAGAAGTGACTTGCATTAACACACACATTTCTTGCATTGCCATTAAATATTGTGGCTCCCCAAACGAACCTTACCACCGTGGTACAGCACAACACAAATGAACAATGAAACACCTAGATTTTAACTGCCCCATATCCATTTACTTTAAGGAGCACCTGTTATACCTCCGAGGCGATGATGGGTACTATCAGTTCAAAGAGATTTGTATTTTGCTTAGAGAGTTAGGTGACTTTGGAATTGAATCATGTTTGTGATTGCATTTTACCAATTGTCATAAACATGATACATAGATTGAACAGGTTGTAATTAAAACCAGCCCCAGAAGCAGTGTTTTTCAGCCTTTCTAAAATGGTGGAACCCTGGAAATAACTTCAAGTTTTAGGAAACCCTTGCAATATATACTTTAATCACAGCTCACAGTATATTAAGATGGTCAATAGGAAGAATATAAACCTTACAGATTGTCATAAATTTCATTAAACTTCCCTGTGAGGCACAAACAGTTCATGGTTCAAGGAACCCCTGGGAAAACAGCCCTAAAGACTCTAATATATTAAAATACAGTAGTAACTTGGTAGGAGTCCTTAATCCGTTCCAGATCCTTGGACTTATACCAAACAATTTTTTCCCATAAGAAATAAAGGGAAAATGATTAATCCGTTCCCATGAAAAAAAATCCTATTGTTATTGGCATATTATACGTTGATGGGGCTGTTTGAAATAATTTAAACACTGCCTATTACTAAAATAAATAAATACAAAAGCAATTAGATGAAATAAATGAACATTTAACCTCACTTTACCTTGCTGAGAAGAGTCAAGTGCCTACTAGGATGGTGCTGAGAAGGGAGGAGGAGGAGATGTTATGTAATTCACAGAGAGTTATAGTGCCGGTTGTTCACTAAATGGTAGCATTTGGCGTACTGACACTCGTGGGAAGTCATGTCTTTGTTTCGAGAGAGGTAAATTCGAGAGGGTAGCGCGTTCTAGCACAAAGGTTGTATACCAAGCAAACTTTTTTGTGTCCAAATAGGACTTATACTAAGTTGTACTTATTCCAAAGCGGACTTATACCAAGGTACCACTGTATATTGATTACTAAGTATTAAAGCCTATCTTGCCTGTCAGCAGTGGCTCACCTTGATGAACCATTTCTGTTGCAGAAACTGACCCTATCCAGCTCATCAGAAGGCAGCACTGTGGACATAAGACCAGCTGGGGAAGGAGAACCTGCAGCGTTAGTGGAGCCGGAAGAAGTTATGGAGCCAGAGGCTTGCTTTACAGAAGGTACTTCTACCAGGCTGTGATACATTGTCCCCCACACACTCAGTTTTCATGTTTTCCATATATACAGTCACAGCAGAGAAATATTTATCTCTAAATTAGCCATTTAAAGGTTCAATAGATGTATTTTAGCACTGTAATAATTACCCTCTGTGAGTTAAATATATTTCTCCCTGTGGTACTCCCTACACAATTACATAAGAATTCATTAAACACAAAGAGGTTACACATGAAAGAAAAAATGTGAACTGAATCAAACTGAAATCATGCAGTAAAATCTTAGTTTAGGTATGCCAGCTTCAGATTTATTTTTATTAAGAGATCCATACTATCATTCAAAAGTTTGCCCATGGAAATGCCATTTAAAAAAAAAAGGGCATTACATTATAATATTGTAAAATTATGTTTGTTAATTATACTCTTTTGTAGTTGTAGATGTGTCATAATACGTGTCAGAGGTAATATTAGTGTTTTGCGGCGCCTACACGTAACAATGTTTGAATTCAAATTTGTGCCTCTTAGATTCCAGGCCCAGGCTCCACACAGGACCTAACTTTTTGCCACGTCGAGCTCTGCACCATTATTTTCTGTCTAATATCTGAGCAGGACTGCCTATTAATGAGAAATCATACATGAGTATCCATGGGTAGCACCTTATCTTAGGGAATAGGGTTTAGAAGTCTGGTCACAAGAACCAAACCTGTCACCATCAGTATAAAAGATATCATACAAGTTTTTCCACAAACTCATCATTACATCCTTATTACCAAAGAACATATTAAAGAGTCAATCAAAAACCATCAAATAAAATGACACTGTGGTAATCCACACATAATTGTCCATTTGGACTGTAAATTATTTACATTATTTTACTTCCTTATAAACTGGCCTCAGTTTTTTCAGTGCAGGGCTAACATTGTTTAATTGGCTATGCATACAGTATATAATAATACAGCCTTTTATAACGTTTTTTACCCATGGGGGATTCCTAAAAAATTTCCCAAATTTTAGGGCACCCCCTTGACCCCATAGATTCATCAGGGGTCACTGGAAACTGCACATGCTCCAAGTGGTGTTACACCCGGAACTAGACAGAAAGAAAAATAGTAAGGGACATCTTAAGAAACCCCCGAAGGAACCTTTGGGTTCCATAAAACCCTGGTTGAGAATGGTTGGTATAGTAGATAAACTGCAGTGGAGTTACTAAACCCTTTTAAAAACCTTTCTGTTTGGCTGATGCAATTGTTGTAATCCTTTAACCCAGAACAAGTGATCAGAAAGGTTCAGAAATCTGGCTTAATTTTCTACTTAGTTTTGTCGGTGGCCCAAGCAATATAGGAACCAGAGAAAGGCAAAAAAAAGTATTCTAAGCACAGGTTTTCCTTATGTAAATGAGGCCTCACCCTGATAATCTGTATGGTTCCCCTTGCTTTTACATATACATGGCCTTGTAGAGCCATGCTACTTTAATTTATAGGTTTACAAATATGTCTTCTAATGAGACACCTATCCATGTGCCATTAAAAACTGTCAGCTATGCACATTCTAAGAAACCAGCCTCCTGCAAGCCAAATAGGAAAGAAAGACAGAAGAATTTAGTATTTTTTGGTCATCAGGTGGGTAGAGATGAAGTCTAAATGACCAGACAGGATCCCCTGTGACATTCGAATATTTTGTAGAGAGCCAAGTCATATAAACAGTAAAGGCAAAAAAATATAAATCCATTGCAAGAATCAAAGTTAATTAGGTTGCATTTATTGAAGTGTAAATTGTGATTGTCTTAACAGGGTGTATCAGGAAATTCCCATGTTGTGATGTCAGTATTTTGGAAGGCAGAGGAAAGCAATGGTGGAACCTAAGAAAAACATGTTTTAGGATAGTGGAGCACAACTGGTTTGAGACCTTCATAATCTTCATGATTCTTCTTAGCAGTGGAGCCCTGGTAAGTGCTGTTCAGTTGTAAACATATGTAATCTATCACACTTGTACAAACTGGATCTGCAGAGCCTTCTGCAAAGCACCAAAACATTGTTAACTTTTTTATTTAACCTTAATTTCAGAATATTAAAGGTAATCATTGATATCTTTAGAGCTTTTTTTAAAGAGACATGCTAGATAATTGTATACCTTGGATGAATATCTAGCACTTGAAAAATACTCCCCTGACGACATTTAGCAATACGCCATGGTGGATCACTAAACAAAAAAAAATGGAGTCGACTGCTGTCATTTTCTGTGGAAGTTGGTGCTTCCCACTCTTCCTCACCCTTTCCTTCTCCAAAGAACTGAACAGTGCTGTGCACTAATTTGTCCTACTGTCACTGGAAACAATCTCAAAATTGTTTCTAAAGACTAGACTTAAGGTACACATAACTTTTTACTTTTACGATGTGTTTAATCATTGCTTTAATGCGCTGTTATGTTAAGCATTGTTTTCCTTTTTTTCAGTAGCATATTGAATATTAATATGTCACAAGCCTGAACTTTCTTTTATTGTAGGCATTTGAAGATATTTACATAGAACAAAGAAAAACAATTAAAACCATGCTGGAATACGCTGATAAAGTCTTCACGTACATCTTTATCCTTGAAATGCTTCTGAAATGGGTGGCCTATGGATTTGCAAAATACTTTACCAACGCCTGGTGCTGGCTGGATTTCCTAATTGTTGATGTAGGTATTTAGACACGTCTTTCTTTTCCTAAGTGCCTTTCAGTGAATTATTCTCAATGTATGTCTTCAAGTAATATTAAATATGTAAACAAAATTGCACAAATGCTTACAAATATGTTTATGTTGAATATACAAAGTCAATTAAACCCTGCCTTTAAACTTTAAAGTACTAGTTAAACCTCCTGGGAAAAATGTCACATTTACTTATCCACCCTTACCACCTGTGTGTTATCAATACAAACACATATCTAAGTTTTCTTTATGTTCTTGTATGGGTTTTGTACTTATAGTGGTTTGAAGTGCATGGGCATGGACATTAGAAGCATTTGTAGGCTCTTCAGTTTAACAGGTGGAATGTAATATCCCATAACCCTAAACCCATACAATGGGCCTGATTTATCAAAGCTCTCCAAGGCTGGAGAGGATACACTTTCTTCAGTGATGCTGGGTGATCCAGCAAACCTGGAATGGATTTCTTCAAAGTATTTTACTATTTGTTAGAAAATGTTTTGAATCCTGGACCAGATCGATTCCAAGTTTTTTGGTTCACCCAGCTTCACTGAAGAAAGTGTATCCTCTCCAGCCCTGGAGAACTTTGGGCCTGATTTAGTAAAGATCTCCAAGGCTGGAGAGGATACACTTTCACCAGTGAAGCTGGGTGATCGAGCAAATCTAGAATGCATTTCTTCAAAGTCATTTGCTATTTGCTAACAATTTTTTAAAATCATGGATCAGATCCATTACAGGTTTGCTGGATCACCCAGCTTCACTTACGAAAGTGTATCCTCTCCAGCCTTGGAGAGCTTTTATAAATCAGGCCCATTGTCTAGTTATATTCTCTACATGGCACTAAAGCCAACATTGAAAAAGGCAACGTCTCAAAGGAATTATGTTAATTTGTATAAATTAAAAGTATCATGTTTGGAACTTTACAGATTTAAAAACACCATTGTGTAGCTGTGTTTGGATGTAGCTATGCACCGGTCCTTAGAGTCAGGACCTCTGAATTCTTTTAGTATCTTGTTGACAGACTGAGGTCCTATGATTGCTCACCATTTGCCTATTTCTCAAAGTGACATAGGGATTCTACTGTATTGCAGGGATGCTGGGAAATGCTTGGGCATTGACTGTTCTTCCTGTTTTAGGTGTCATATGGACACATCCAATTGATCCTCCCACTAATGTGTGAGCTCATTCATAAAACAGATATTCTGTTCACAACTTGGCTTTTATACACTGTTTATATTTACGTAATTACCTGAATTATTTTAGAATTTGCCTTATTCAATTTTAGGTAAAAATGAACTTTAATGGGTAATAAGTGAACTTTTAATGGAATTTAAAAACTTTTAGGGAAATTCAATTTTTCCTGCAACTGCAAAGACCATTTTGATAGAATGTTCCAATTTTACTTGTCATAATATACCTTTAACTGCTGGAATGCACATATGTTTATTCTACTGAGCCCAATCTACCTTTTGAATTGGATTTATATCAAGGGTGTTAGGTGGCAATATTGTGTTTTGTAAACTGTACAACATGAAAGATTCATGGAGCTTTTAACTGGTATGGTCTGTTAGACACTAAAAAATACATGATTTTATTATTGAATTAAAGAATAATTGTACTTTCAGTACCATAATGGTGGTTACCCCACTTCCCAGGCCTAAAGTAACCCACTCTCCCCTCTCCACATACCCCATAGATGTCAGAAAGCAGATGATATGTCCACCCACTTCATAGAATTCAATGGGGCATTACTGTGCAGGCACCACTGGATGTATACACAGAGAAGAAGCTGCAGCTGCGTGCAGCTTGGTGAATATGTGTAGGGAGTAGGGGAGGTTCATTTAGGCCAGGAGGTGGGGTGATCAGAATAACTGCACTTTAAAAATATAAATTTGCTTTTAAAGGTTTATATGATGTAATTGTTTTTTGGACAATGGATGCATTTCCATATATAACCTATATATTTTGGAGGTTGTAAAACCATTTTAAAGTGAAATAAATTATCCAATGCACCACAGAAAGTAATCTGTAAGACTAGGAATATAAAAATTGCCAGTTTTGGAGGCAAACCCTTGGGTTGCATTGCTTAGTACATTTGCAAACCTTGAAGAAGTAAGATAGTAGGTCAGATGTTACAAGGTGTACTGACCACATACTGGCCCAAGTTCAGCAACTCCCTAGGTAGTAAAGCCAAGATCAGGACAACTACCCTGGTAAACCTTTAGAACCAAGTGTACGTAAAATTTACTTAAAAATAGTCCCAACTAGGATTGTTTAAAGAAACAGGATTTTTGCTTGCTTGGGCAAATAAGGTGATAACTGCTTTATTTATTTACTATTTAAAAGGATTTTTTTCATTTACAAAGTGAACATCATATTAACAAAACATTCAATATAAATGTGTCCACAATTACTAAAACAGTGGGCGATGTTTGCTTAATAAAGTTGACTTGTACTCAGACTACTGGAAATTGTTTTTTTTTTACATATTCTAAATGAGCAATAAAAGAACTTTACACCAAACCAAACAAATCTGATCTTTACAGCTGTTTTAATGAAAACAATACAGAACAAAAATATTTCACTGCTGCTCACTTTCAAATGGTACTTTAGGAACCAGTGCAGCAGTGTTTGCTGTAAATGGCTGACCAGGGGCCAAGCCACCAGCAGCCATGCACACACTACGGGTCTGAACTATGGCTTAGAGCTCACAACAAAACCCCTCAATTTCTACAAGCATAAAGGCACTCGTTGATTGTTGTTTATCATCATGGGTTGGCGAGGTTGTGCCACTAATTTTTCCCACAATTCTTTTAGATACAGAAATGCATTGGGACTTGATTTAAAGTGTTTTTACTGCTTGTCCAGCATATGTAGAACAAGATATGGTTCACTATATTGATAATACATACCAGATGCAAATTGACCCAGTCTAATCTATCTTCATATAAATATGTTAATATCATTAGTATCTTTTATGCTTTCTTTATATATGTATTTCTTGCCGCTGGCCAACAAGGATTACTGGTCACATAGACTTTTTACTGAGAACAATGTAATCAAAATAAGAGTGTTTTAGTTTGGTGTATGAGTTTAAAGAATGATGATACTTGTATTTTTGCAAATTTTATGAAATTATAATAATTGTCTGCATTACTGTGATGTTCCTAAATGGCCACTGCAATTGTTAAATACTGAAACATTGCATATTTATTGTCATTTTCATGATATTTAAATGCTGAAATAAATCAGGCATTCCCCACATGTGCAACAACCACAGTACATGGTAAGTACAAAAACTAATAATAACACATACTTTTTCATCAAGGCCAAAGAGCACAAATGAAGAAGCCTTGGAGGTAATCAGAAACATTAAGGTTGAGTGCCAAATGCAAAGGAAACAGTGGTGCTAAAATGTTTCAGTAGCGGGTATGTTAATCAGCTGCATTATTGCCCTTTGACATTCTGTGTGTCAAGCATTGGTCGAAGTTACTGCTTTTGTAAAATTATTAAAGTTATCATTTTTGAATTTAAAAAAAACAAAACAAACTCCTACAGCTGAATCAAAGAAAAAAAAAAAAAGCTCAAACCATAAATGGGTTTGTAGAGGCTGATGCATACAATTGATTCGATCACTGCTTGCAGTATGATTCTAATGAAAGGAGTTAGAGTGGTGTGATTATTTTTGAGCGTGGTTTCATTGTTGTGTATGTCATCTATTTAATTCATTATTATTTTTGTTATGCCCTGTGTTCCATTTGTGAAGAAAAAATCTTTCATTAGAAATCAATTAGTGTATTTACTTGAAAACACAGTCATTTGATATTTTTATCTTTCGTCCCTTCTCAATGAAGTATAATAATATTAGTCATAGAAACCAATATTTCAAAGGAAGCTAAAGTGGCTTGGGGGCCTTAAATGTTTACTATCTGATATTTATATCAAATTTTTATTTTATTAACAAATATTTAATACAAGGTGCACCCCTGACATCGGCCAATATATGTTTTTGAATGGTATAGAGTTTTTTGTTTATTTATTTAGTCTGTTTCTTCTTAATTGACATTTGGTACTGGGAGCGATAAGTCACTATTTCAATTTATTCAGCTGTGTATGCGTAGAGTTATATAGCCTGATAAATGTAGCAAAGAAAGCTTTATCTGTTGGATTGAAATAATAACTATATCTGGATATTTTACAGTTGTATTTCATATTTCCCAGAGTAAATATTTTTGCATTTTGTTGATATATTTACTTTATTTTACATTGTTTAAAAATGTGATTACTTATAAGTCCAGTAATTATGAATAATGGTTATGAATTATTGGTATTATTTTATATTTCTCACTTGCAGCTTGAGTAACCCATGCACTTGAGTTACTTTCCATTACTTTTGCTAAGTGGTTTACTACTTGACTGCAAATAGCTTTGGTAATTTAATCAACTGCTATTCCTTTCTGGTTAATACATTTATAGAGATGATGGAAGGGGCACATACCATTTACAGTTTAGGTTAGTAGCTAATGCTGGATTCTTTTATTAGAAAGCTTAGTGTGCTCTGCAAATTAAATGTCATGGAAGCACTCTGAATTAAATGTTTATTCGTAAAGTAAAGATTTGTATTAGTAAGAACTAATTTATAGACTCGTAAATATTCAATTAAACATAAAAAAACTGAAAGCATAGGGGCCTAATTGTGAAGCATGAAATCTGCTGAAATTTACTGCTTTATAAACAGCCTTTTAATTGTGATCATATTCTTTCAATTTTGTAAAAACAAGCAAAAAATGCTTCTAATCTGTTACATCCAAAAGAAACTTTAATTTTACTAAAGGTATTTAAATATTTTTTTTGCAAGTGATATTTTTTTTTAACCTAAAATACATTTTAAAATTAGCAATCAGCAAAATCTACAGTATACTAATACATATTTTTCCATTCAAAATAAACAATTTATTAAATTGTGACTCTTTTTTGATTGGTTGTTAATATTGCCACAAATATTTCAAATACAATTATTTTAAATCATTAATTTAGATTTGAAAGCTTTTACATTTTTTAGTCTAATTTAAATATTTTTTATACAGTAGTGGCTTAATGTGAGCTTGCTTTTTGAAGTTAATGCCACATTAAAAATAATAAAACATTTATTATTTTTCACTACATTTTGATGTTAAATGTACAATCATAGTTGTCATTTTTAGTGGATCATGTTCTACATAATACCCTTTAGCACAGCCATTCTCAACCAGGGTTCTGTGGAATCCTAGAAGTTTCTAGGGGTTTCTTGAGCTGTGGCTGATTGACTTGCCATCTGGTTTCAGCATAACTCTGGGTTTAATGGTCCAGTGATTTTTCTTGCTGGCTGTGTGCATGGCATTAATAATGCTGCCGTTGGGGGGGCATTCTTTCCACAGCCCCCTAATAAATTAATTTTAGCAGGGGTTCCCTAAGCTCTAAAAATTATTTTAAGGGTTCCTTTGAGTGAAAAGGTTGAGAAAGGCTGCTTGCTCTAGCATACAAAATATTTGATATTTGTTTGCAAAAATACACTAACACACAATCACCTCTCCCTGATTTATAAGGCCAAACCTTAAAAAATAAGGCTCTGATTAATGATGCCATTAATTCTGAACAGATTTCTATCATATCTCTTTTGGCGGTGGCCCTTGGGTATGATCAACTAGCCGCTATTAAATCTCTAAGGACCTTAAGAGCACTGAGACCTCTACGTGCATTGTCAAGATTTGAAGGCATCAGGGTAAGATCTATATACACACAAAGGGAAATAGTGCATAATTTTCATAGATGCCTTCTTGCATTCCAATTTGGCCTTTTAACATAAAAAGGGTAAGAAGACTAACTTTTTTACTGTTTTCCCAACAGGTTCATCATTTTCTAATATCTTTTAAAATTTTTCTTAGGTCACCTGGATTCTTTAAGTATCTTTAATAATATCTAAATTTCTTTAATGTCTGAGTAGAAAAAATGGGAAGATCAATTAAGGTTATTACTTTTGTGTTTTTGTGTAGGTGTCATTGGTTAGCTTAGTAGCTAACGCCTTGGGCTACTCAGAATTAGGGGCCATAAAGTCCCTTAGGACACTGAGGGCATTGAGACCTCTGAGGGCCCTGTCACGGTTTGAAGGGATGAGGGTAAGACCACCTGAAAGACCTTAAGATAATGCATGCATAGAAATGAATCGTGCATGTGAGAAAAAAAAGCATAAGATATGATAAATCCATGCAGAGATGCTGCAAGAACCTCATACTTACTGTTTAGCACTAACAGATATGAGGTAGGATGCTTAAACACATTGCAAAAACCATATGCTATCACAACATGCCAGCTTTTTTCTTCATAATTGAGTCTATTCAACAGAAATAAACTAAGTTGACCTAGGGGTATAATAAAAGGTCTAGTGATGTCATACTTACAATAAATTTAGGTTAGCTTAAATACAACATGCTATGTTTCAAGAGCTAGCTGTACTCTGTAATAATTTATGCAGTTGCAAAGCCATAGACTGCTAAGTCCATACAAAGTGAATACACCTTAAATGCAATTGTACTAAATACAAATGCTAAAGACAAGTATCAATGACAATTACCTTTTGGCAAATGGATGCCATGACACATTGTTAAGTTATATTCATGATATATACTGTATATACATATATTTATACATATATACACATTAAATAAGTGATAGGTGGCAATAGTGCAGATTTTTATTTATTTGTTCTACTAACAAACTGGATACTTCAGTGAAAAAAAGGTGATTTTATTTTTTCTGTTTAATAGACCCCTTGATTTTTTTGTTAAATAAGGCTACCAGACAATAAATGTATTATTCATCGGATGCATGGATGCACTGTCAATGTTCACATATTTGGCAATAAAAACTGAAATATAAGCAATATTTGACCACTATCTGCTGCCATATCATATGTGGTGAATCACTGCCTTAAAAATAACAACATCTGCTTTTAATTAACCTGCCCATTAAATGTACTGAATTGTTTGTAAGTTTATGGGAAAATCTGCAGACTGACACACAAGGGTGCGTTAAGATTGTATTGAAAATTATAGTAGGATGCCACCTATTTTTATTTTTTTTTTAATTCATATGCATTTCCTATTTAATGTATGTGGTGAATGCTTTTAATTTAAAAAAAAATGACTAATAAATCACACAAGTGGAAATTATTATGTTAATGTTTTTTTTGTGTGTCACAAAATGCTGAAAGCTAGGAGCCAGAAGACACAAAATAAGAGACAGTGACAAGGAATTCAGACTATAATAGGTCCAATGAAATGGTCTACATAAAGTCAACAGGCCAGTGTTCACTTTGAATATCCAGTCATGTTTAGAAGAATTTTCTTTGAACATGATTGGATAACTATTAATTCAACTTCATAAAGCTAGGTAAAATGCACTCCATTAGAAAATAAAACTTCATGGGGGGACCTAAAAAAAAAGCTATGTGTTACACTGCG
This sequence comes from Pyxicephalus adspersus, assembly GCF_032062135.1. NCBI lineage: Eukaryota > Metazoa > Chordata > Amphibia > Anura > Pyxicephalidae > Pyxicephalus > Pyxicephalus adspersus. The sequence goes on along the minus strand of NC_092864.1, from coordinate 44,685,144 downwards.
TGTAAGTTATGGGACTGTGGTCATATTAGGGAGGAAAAAATGGATTTTTTACGATAACAAGAGGCTAAGTAAATAAAATAAGAAAAAACAGCTATTTCAAAAATTACATTTTAGACAATAAAAATTAGGCATTTATACAGCAAACCTAACGAGTAAACCTAAAAGTGTTACATGCATACCTGTTACTTTTTTACAGCAGAACTTTTAACACCTAATGATGTATAGATGGTATGATAATTCAAACATAACTTTTCTTGTGTGTCAGTCATTAACTAATACACTCAATTTTAAAAAGGCTCTTTGACTTATAAAGAAGACTTAACAGAGAACTTATTCTATCACTAATTCTCAGAAAAAAATGTTACAGAAATTGTTTAGTTTAAATAAACTTTATTATATGCACCACTAATAGACAAACTAAATTAAAATTTAATGGAAAAGGTTTTAATTCTCATTTCTATTTTTTGTCATTGTTGGTGAAATTGTATGTGCAGCAAGAGTCTCCATTGATTTAATCAAAATTGCAATATTTCAATGCATGCATTCAATGGTTAAAAAAAACACGTAAGCATGGTACACTGCTTGATTTTATGAAGAAATTAGACAACTCAACTTTAAACTAAAATATTAAAGTTGAACTGTCGGATATGCATGCTCACTTGATTGTTCTTAAATTATATTGCATTTCAAACTTCAGGTCCAATGAAAACATTTTTTAATGAGAAACTGTTTACACAATTTGATTCTTAGATAAACCTTGATTATACAAATTAAAAAATATGCATGTGAAAATATGATATTATACAAATTATTGAAAACTTGCATGATTTTATGCAATAATAAACCACTTAATTTATAAAAAAGATAACAAATATTCTTAGCTAGAAAAACTGATTTTCAGTAGCAGTTTTTTATACATATATTTTTTTAAAACTAATTATTTTGTGGTAATATATTTCTCAGGTAACCACAATATGAAATCAAAAGTTCTGATGTATAAACTTGTTTTACAAATATTTTGTTTTAGCTTTTGTTTTTTCTGTATGATGTGCAATTAAATGTTTAAAAGCTGAATAATAGTGTGCTGGAAAAAAGATATAGGTTTCATCCCCAATCATCACCAATCTGTATATTCTGTGAAGTGGCAATTCATTTCTATAGTGCTGTAGAAATTTAGGTTATGAATATACTTTAAAAATGACTACACTTAATATACCAAAAATATTACATAATATAAACAGAAATAAGAACATTGTAATACGGCGGTAGTTTTTAAATGAAAACTTAGAAATGGCTAAGACCAGTATTTATTAGTGTTAAAACCTATATGAACTGATAAAAATTGCATCTTGATTGCTTGATATGCTTCAATGCATATTTTTTTTTATTTCTATGTTTTATTGTGATAAAAGTTTGTTTTCCGGATATATCTTTGTTTAGTTGGTTAAAAATATTACAACATTTTAAAAGAAGCAAATATTCTTGTAAAACAAATTGACCGAATCATTATTTACACAAGTGCAAACTTAGGATTTAAAAGAAATAGGTGATATGCCTTATTGATTTTCAGTTTATAAACTATTTTTAGCACCTTAAAGTTGCAAATAATAACAAAAAAAATAAAATAAAATTTCAAAGTAAAATAAAATGCAAAAATAAAATTTGAACGAAACGTAATATTTTCCAAAACAAATTTATTATTTTTAGGTAGGTTAAAATATTAATTAGGTAGGTAAATAATATTTAATTGATTAAATATTATTAGGTTGGTTAAAAAATACTATTTAAAACATAATTAACAAACAATATTAGATTTGTTTCTTTAATTTTTTTAAAATATTGTAATGTGAAACAAAAATGATTAAGTACTATGGTAATCTTGGTTGTCATATGCTTAGAAGTAACATAAATTTAAATATTATTACTAATTTTCTAATATACATTTAGAGGCGTTCTATGAATTGGTAAACAATTTTACATATGGATTGAAGATTTACATTAAAAAATTTCAAACATTGTGAAATAGTTATTCTCAGTAAGTATAATTTTTAATGTCAATTTTTTTCGGGGGTAGAGCTCATCTGTTTCTGACCATGCTCACCGAATTGGACTATCAATGCAATTTTGTCCATAATCATCTTCTTAGACAGGCATAATCAATTACTTATTTGGGGTTTAGTTTATTAGTAGTTTAAACATGAACTGAGGAGGGTTTCTCTTAATATGAAAAGTCATACTGACTTGTGGATTAAAATAAACCAAGTTTACTATAATAAAGACTGCTAGGGTATGCATAAAGAAAATTTTACTTAACTAGTACATAATGACCCAATAACAATATAGTTATAATGTAATTTTTAGTTTTGAAAATGTGCCACTTCCCAGAGTTTAGAGACATATGTGACCATTTATGTATTTGTTTATTGTATTTACCATATTAAATAAAAAGAAAAACCTCAAATATACTGCTGTTTAAAAAAAAAATACATTTTAGGCTTTGTTATATTTTATGTAACTTAAGACTGGTGGTTTTAAAAGCAGGATCCAAGCTTGGAATTCTATTGATTCCCTCTCTGTACAAAAAAAAAATCAAACAGTAAGTATCTGACATCACCCAGACAGGCATTTTGAAATTTAATAAAACTAATATTACCCCTAAAACGCAATTTACCTATCTAATAAACTAATTGCATTTGTTATAAATAGAAAAAAAAAAAATATATATATATATAATATAATATTTTTCTTCTATTTGACAATAAAGCGTTTCATCCGATAAACATTTAATGTTGTCTCATTAAAACTACATATATGTATATATGTATGAGTATGAGACCACATTCCTATATTTTTCATGGAAGGCACCATAAATTTAAAAGTATTGTTTTATTTTATTGACTCTGTAAATTCAGTTCAGATATTATGGCTTATGACTGAAGTTTGAAATTGAATGCAGCAAATATTTTGTCTAAATGGTAACAGTTCAAATCGCTAAGAATGTTTCCATATCAAGAATGAAATGATATCTTAGTGAATACATCATCACTGCGTGCCTGGCTTTGAGCACAATAGTAGCTACTAGTGCAGCAGTTTGTGAATGATTCATGTTAAGCAATTGCTTGCATCAGGAGTTTTTCATTTCCAGAATTATTCTCATCGGCATGATTACCTAACATGTTTCATCTTTTAAACCATCATCTGTTTTGTGTTTTATCTATTAAATTTCGTGTTTTAATAAATGTTTTCCTATTGTGAAATTTACCTAATGCATTGATACAGGGTCATTTATCACTATCATTGTTTTGTACTTGTACAAACCTTTGTTGGCACCTGAATCCACCCATATTGTCAGTACTAAATAATTATCTTGAATTGAAATATTGGTGCCTTACAAGTTCTTACAGATGGGCACTATAGATAGATACGCACATTGAAACATGCTTGAATGGGATCATAATTCTGTAAAGTATTTTTTTTTAACGTGTAATGGTTCCATATATATGAGGAAATAAAAGAAAATCAGTGGCATAAATTGTTCAAATTAGCACAATTTACAACTTAAGCCACTGGGTTGCACACACAGACTTATCAAATTCCATGCTACTCTAAGGTCTTTTTTTACATTTCCTGTTGCAGACTATGCAGTATTCTGCTTTCAAGCACTCTCCGAACTGCCGGTACACACCCAGAAATGGCAAATCCTACCACAGGTTAATGCGTTTGCATGTGTTGACCTTGTGTTTGCAGTTGCAATACAGTTCTTACTTCAGAGGAGGAAATGCAATCACATGGCCAGATGCATTGTGGTATTTTCAGGAACTGCACTGCAACCTACTGTAACTGCAATGCAACCAAAGCTGTTTAAAAAAATCGTTGCCAACTCCTCCCATTCGATTGAAAGGAAGCAATTAGGTGTGCCATTGAGTCTGCACTAGAACTGTTGCAGTTAAGCAGTTAGGACTGACATGGGACTCATTTTTTCCACCAAGAAGAAAAGTTGGGTGCATTAACCTCAAACAGTTTTTAATTAATTGGCTTGCAGAGTTTTTAATATTAATGTATTACATTTCTGTCAATGCATTATTCAATCTAATACATAATTTTACAAAATGACCACTGTATCAGAAGTGTTTTATTTCACAATTCATTTGCATGTTTATTTAACACGTTTATTTACAATATAAATGTAATCACCTTGTCATTTTATTTTAACATGCTGGAATTTTATAAATTAGTCACTGTGTATTTATTTTTTTGTTTTGCATTCTGATTTTTTTACATGTTTTTATAAATGATTGTGAAACTCATTTTAAGTGTTTATTTGGACATATTTCTTTCCTTAGATGTTTAGTTTTGTTTATTTCTCCTTTTATTTAGTTTTATTGTTAATCTCATTATCACTTTTTTAAAAGACAATTTAAGCTGTTAGTAACATGTATTTCCTTCCTCTCAATTTTTATACTAGGTGGTTGTAAATGCCCTTATAGGCGCTATACCTTCCATCATGAACGTGCTGCTGGTTTGTCTAATATTTTGGCTAATTTTTAGCATTATGGGGGTGAACATGTTCGCTGGAAAATACGGCTACTGTATAAATGTTACAACAGAAGAATACTTTGATGTTGGTATAGTCAATAATAAATCTGACTGTGAAGCCCTGATAGCCAGTAATCTAAGCGCAAGATGGAAAAACGTCAAAGTGAACTTTGATAATGTTGGCTTTGGTTATCTTGCTTTGCTTCAAGTGGTAAGAAATGATTGTTTTTTTTTAAGCTTTCACTGTCTATTGCATTTTAAATCACCCCACAAAAATTATAAACTGTAGTATTTGTAAATCACTGGTAAATTGCTCTTGATGTACTTACATCAGTTTGTTGTTGTAATGTTTGTTGAGCAATATACAAGCACAACAGGTTCATAATTAATCTTTACTTAATGCAGAATTGCAGTATTCCCCATCTTCAGTATTGTTTATTATAGAAAATATGCTTACTTTTTAATAGCAATCTTCTCTCTAGTCTGATGGCCTCAGCACCACTTCCTACTTTTCCACCAGTGGTGGCGGGTTGGTGGGTATTCTTCCAGAGCTGAATGGTACCCATGTAATGGCCTGTGTGCACCACTCAGTCCTGGAGTACCATAAGCTCATAAGTACCATAAGAAAGGACAGGGCTAGGATGTAGAGTGGAAGCAGGGGACAGGGCCTAAAATTGATATATGAAATAAGGTTAAACTTTAACTGCAACAAAGATGGGCTTTGCTTACTAACAAGAGTGGCAACCATGGGGGCAACAATATTTATAGCAAAGAAAAATCAAATTTTCACATTTTTCATAGCAAATAGTACTCATAGATCAAAGTACAAAAAATGTTGTCTAAAAAAATAAATGACAGTGGTAAAGTAATAGAATATACGAGTTGAACAAAAAAGGGAAAATTACAGAGAAAGGAGATATAATTATTAAGGTGCCTCTGGGTCCCTAGTTTTAAAGCAAAGCTGTGAAAAAAATAAATGAATGTATTTAAACAGTTGACAACATATGAATCTACAATGAATATATCAACATAATTTGCTTCTGCAGTGCCAGATAGCACTCCCTGTAGTATCTCTATGATGAAAATTGGGAATATCCCTTCTCTATCTACAAAGTGATGCACAGTACCTAAGCACCCTATCAGTAGCTCTGGCAATATTACATGGCAGGGTGTGCCTATGGGCATGCAAATATTAATGTCTAAGTTCGCATTTAAACAGTTTTAAGAAGACTTAAGTTACTTTAGCTTGGATTATTTCACACTTTTTTTGTTTCTTATACAGTCTGTACCCATTGGAAAATTTCAATTATACTCTTGTTCTGATAGCAATTATGGATTGATACCTTCTTTTGTTTCTGGTAACATTGGTGATTATAACAATTAGAAAGAGCAAATATGAAGACATACACAGCAAATTTCATTTAGTTATACTTTAGAGTAACATTTGAATATAGGATCACAGGAGTATATATACCAAATATTTTTAGTTGTTTAAAATATAATGGACACTATTATTAATATTAATTACCATTACTTTCAATTTATAGGCAACATTTAAAGGCTGGATGGAAATCATGTATGCTGCTGTTGATTCCAGAAAGGTCAGTTTTGCCTACTGTTTTGGAAACTAACTGGAGTGTTCTATTGTTTGGTGAATTATCATTGACTCCCCAAACCCTATATTTCCAAGGGGAGCATAGGCTGTATGAGACTCTACTTCCTAACTGCTTCATGCAAAAATCTCATTCATAGAAAAGAGTAAAGAGAATTGACGATTCTCCACAGAAAAGCATTTACAGGTAGTCCCCGAGTTGAGGACATTCGACAAATGTACGACTCCTAGATACAAACGGGGCTTCCCTGCTGGTTTGTGTGCAGGACTGAGGCTTGATGGGGGGAAGGGGGCAGTTTGCATGGCTTGCAGAAGAAGTCTGAGCTGTTCTGCAAGCTCTTGTAACTCTTTAATGACCAAGAATAACTTTCTGTTTCTTTTTTCATATTAAAGCACAGCTTGCTCCAGAAGTTAATGAATGTCTAGGCTCCATATTATTTTGCTTAGTTTGTGATTAACTGATGGTGAGGAATTTATACAATTACTGACACCATGCTGCCTATTATTATGTTGAGATAAACATCTGTCCTAATTGCATTTATTAAAAAAAAGTACCTGTTCCGACTTACATACAAATTCAACTTAAGAACAAACCTACAGTCCCTATCTCGTATGTAAACCAGGAACTAACTGTAATTAGTATCAAAGTAAAAAAAAAGGAGGATGTATTTGGGGAACCACAATGTAATATGGGTTGAATGCAAAGCCAAAAGAAAGATCCACCATGAAAATAAAACATTAAAGAAGCACACAGAACACTTAGGTTTCAAGATCTGCTTTAGTGGAAATCTTTGGGTTTTTGTTAACTTGTAAAGTGGTCCAAAGTTTTGGGGATAAGAGTTTCTGGGGATGCTTACCTAATGAGGGCAATATTAAAATTCCAATGCTCACATATGGCTTTACATCTCTACCAGAACCTTTACCAGTATTATAGGAAATCCAGTCTACTTCCCAGCATTCTTTAGTGTTTGCTTGGTTTTCTGGTTATCTTTTTATACAATGTATGTATGTAACTTTTATTTTGCTGAATAAGTTTGTAATCACTTTCAGATGGAAGAGCAACCGAAATATGAAGACAACTTGTACATGTACCTTTATTTCGTCATTTTCATCATATTTGGATCCTTTTTCACACTTAATCTTTTCATTGGTGTCATCATTGATAACTTTAATCAACAGAAAAAGAAGATAAGTATTAAATTGTTACTTACAATTAAAACATATTTATATTGTTTCACTTATTAAATTGCTGCTTAGGTCCCTGTAGGGTAAGATATCTATTTTATGTTATTTTCAATGCACAATATTCCAAATTCCAAATATTCCCCCATAATCTTTGTAAGTTTATGAGTCATCAAACAGAAAAACTGGAAAATTGGATTTATTGCTTGGGTGGGCCTTCTGGTAACACTAGTCAGTTATCCTGAAGTTAAACCCCCACCTCCTTCATTACATGAAAATGCTTACAGACACAGTGGACACACACACAGTGGGATGACAACCCCACCTATACAATGTAAGGCAGTGGTGAGTGTTGTCATCTTGAGAAAGGTTCTAGGGGTCGTAGTTAAGGGGATCAGGTTTATTATTAAAGCTAGAGATAAAAGAAACTATTTGGCAATAGGGTGTATAAAAATAGTTTTTTTGTCATAACCACTTTTGTGTTCTTTCCTATAATTTGGAGGTCAGGATATCTTCATGACAGAAGAACAGAAGAAATATTACAATGCCATGAAAAAACTTGGATCCAAAAAGCCGCAAAAGCCTGTTCCTAGGCCACAGGTGGGACATTTTCTTTAATTTGCTGAAATGCTTTTAAGAATGCAACTTGTAAGAAAAGAAGATAAAATGTACAACTGTCAGATGTATTTAAGTCTACTAGTCTAGAACAGTGGTAGTCAACTTACAAGAAAGAGGGGTCCTCATCTGCAGCTCCATATAGCTGCACATAATTTATAGTACATGCAATGCTTAAAAACTACAGGGGACCATCAACATGCTACATGTTTGTGGTATACAGAAGTGGTTCGGTATATACAAACAACTACTAAAAATCACTGCCATCATCAGTACATTTCACTAAGATCTTCTGTGGTATGATGGACCCACAGCAAGTACCAAAGGACAATAAGTGGACTTATAGGTGGATACTAGGGATCTTCAATATTTATTCTAAAGTAAAATAAAAATAAATAACACAAATTTACCATAACATCTTCTTTTGTGTATTTCAGAATAAATTCCAAGGTGCTGTCTTTGATTTTGTGTCCATGCAACCCTTTGACATCAGCATTATGGTCCTGATTTGCTTGAACATGGTTACAATGATGATAGAGACGGATGACCAGACCAAAGATATGGAAAATATCTTGTACTGGGTTAACGCAGTCTTCATTGTGCTCTTTACCGGAGAATGTGTCCTGAAGCTTATTTCTTTACGACATTATTACTTCACAATGGGATGGAATATATTTGATTTTGTAGTTGTCATTCTCTCTATAGTAGGTAGGTAAATCAGTAACTACAAGGAAGAACATGTATTCAAGCAGTAAAACGAATGACAGGTTGGTTCACCTGGGATTTGTGAAGAAGTGGAAAGCTGCACACTCTGTAGTTGGTAACTGGAAGGAGTTGTTGATGTAATTGAAGGTGGCCTTCTCGTATTTGTTGGGGTGATACCCTGGATGTCATAGATGGCATACCTGGTGATGATGTAGGGAAACAGGGAGATGGGGACAAAGAATTGAACAAAGCATAATCCATACCAAAGTATATGATTCTCTAGCCTAGGAAATCTTGAATATTTTAAACTCCAAAGGCCTTTTTAGAATGTAAGGTTTAAATGTATTGTAGTATAAATATAGCTTGGTATGTCAGTGAGGATGACACAGTATGCCTCAAATGCCTAAGTTGGGCACAATTTTTTTAGTAGACAAAAACACTAATACACTTTATCCCTTTCTGTAATCATAATTAGCAATAAACATATTAATAAATATCATTTAAATAGTGGTAATACTAGGAGAGTCAGTCCATTCATATGACACCAGCCAGATGCAATATAAAAAATGAACTCCAACACTTTACGAGTTCCAGTAGGCTCCCAGAATATTTTGTAGACTTAAAACCCTTTTAAGATAAAATTCTGCTTTTGCTTTTTTATCATTATTTTTTATTTGCATTGCTGCATCTCCTGCAGCATTTTTATCCACTATCTACAAGCACTTGCTTTAACACCAGCAGCACACAAACAATGTCTAGGCAATGTGAGTTAAAAAAACATAAGAGTTGATTGAGATTAGAATTCTAAACTAATAATTTGTAGTTGTGTTCACTTTAAATGACCAATCAAGTGCAGAATAAATAAATTAACTGGAATTTGCATTTTGCATGATTGGACAATTGAAAAAAAACTTACCTATCAAGGATTTCTCAAGGCCTTTATTATTTCTGCCTCATAGTCTCTTGAAGAAGTTTGTATGACACCGTGACAATGCAGGAGCACAATTAGGAGACATTTGTTACCCCAGAATTGGAAATTCTTAAATAGGGACAACATAACAGGATCACCAGATTTAACTTTGATGAAAGCTGGTGATGTATAAAGATTGAAAACAACTTTTGAAATTACATTAACATATTAAAGTATATGAAATGTTGTGTTTAGATGGGTTAAGATTTAAATGAATTTCGCCTCTTTCTAATGGAGCTATCTAACTCTTGCAACATTCGTCATATGTTTGATTCATATATTGTATATAAGCTCATATTTGTTTTTTTCTCCTTTTGTCTATAGGTATGTTCCTAGCTGATCTGATTGAAAAATATTTTGTATCACCAACCCTGTTCAGAGTGATAAGACTGGCCAGAATAGGACGTATCCTGCGTTTAATCAAAGGAGCAAAAGGCATTCGTACTTTGCTGTTTGCTTTGATGATGTCACTTCCTGCTTTGTTTAACATAGGATTACTACTTTTCCTTGTGATGTTCATTTATGCTATCTTTGGAATGTCCAACTTTGCCTACGTCAAGAAAGAGAGTGGTATTGACGACATGTTTAATTTTGAAACTTTTGGCAACAGTATGATTTGTTTATTCATGATTACAACATCAGCTGGGTGGGACGGGTTGTTAGCACCCATACTCAACAGTAAAGCACCAGATTGTGATCCACTTAGAGAACATCCTGGAAGTTCTGTGAAAGGGGATTGTGGTAACCCATCTGTTGGGATTTTCTTCTTTGTAAGTTATATTATCATATCCTTTTTAGTGGTGGTAAACATGTACATTGCTGTAATTTTGGAGAATTTTGGCGTTGCAACAGAGGAAAGTGCAGAACCCTTGGGAGAGGATGACTTTGAAATGTTCTATGAAGTTTGGGAAAAGTTTGATTCAGATGCAACACAGTTCATTCAGTATAATAAATTGACTGACTTTGCCGATGCTCTAGATCCACCTCTTCGTATACCAAAACCAAATAATGTACAGCTTATTGCAATGGATCTTCCTATGGTAAGTGGGGACAGAATTCACTGTCTTGACATTTTGTTTGCTTTTACAAAGCGAGTTTTGGGTGAAGGAGATGAAATGGATAATCTACGTCAACCAATGGAGGAGCGATTCATGGCCTCCAACCCATCAAAAGTCTCTTATGAACCAATCACTTCTACGTTACGTAGAAAGCAGGAAGAACTGTCTGCTGTTGTGATCCAGCGAGCCTTCCGCAGTTATCTTTTGAGGAAAACCATAAATCGTGCTTCCTTTATGTACAATATTGCTAAAAGCAAAGATGCAGACAGTCTAATAACACGGAAGGACGCGCTTAGTGACCGACTCAATGGGAACTCTACTACAGACAAAGTAGACATTACACCGTCAACAACATCTCCTCCGTCCTATGACAGTGTTACAAAACCAGACAAAGAGAAACACGAAAAAGACAAAACAGAGAAAGAAGACAGGGCAAAAGATATCAGGGAGCGTAAGAAGTAACTTTTTGTGGCAAAACGTTTACAGCCTGTGAACATTACTTATGTCAGCAGGACTTCTTTCAGAGAATTATGCCAAACTGACAGTTCTTAAAATTATGTACTTATGGTCAGTGCCTACAGTACGACAGTGACCCCCTGTCATGAATGGACTACAAAGACACTCAATGCCCTTGACTGGAGGTTACTGTTTTAACCTCTTCACACATATAGAGGCTTGCAATGCATCGCTTAAGGATGTTTTGCTGGCCACCTAGGAAGTAAAGGGGTTGATTTCCCAGCTGACACTGCTGAAGAGGATAGTCAAAATGGCTACTCAGACTGTGCGGAATGGGGACCATTTTGTGGGATACAAACCTATTGTTTTTTTTTTGTGTGTTGAACACTTTAGTAAAGTACTTGTATCCACTGTTTGCATTTCAACTGCCATACTTGCCATATGTTTACAAGTTCTATGTTTATGGATTCATCCTTTTTTTGAATTCATAGGTTCTCTACAATTATATGCGACTATTTTTGTAAATGGGTTTTATGTTGGGTATCACCTGATAATAACGACTTCAAAGGTATGGGAACCAGGTGTTCTTCAATATCTTTCTCTATAACATATATGAAGAAAAGAGATTGCATGAACGCATGCCAGGCTCATAGGTCATGCATGGGAAAAAAAATTAAAAAATAAAAACATAGAGCTTAAGAAGATGATCATTATGCGGCACTAATTTTGGGGTGCTTAACTGTTTATGCAGTGTCACATAACTGAAAGATGAAAGGTACTTGTTTTGCCCCATTTTAGCCCTATATGAAGGGGAAGATGGAATCGTTCTTATGCAACAGTTTGGTGCCTGAAGGCATAAATTACATTTACAACTTGGTTTGAGATTTTTTTTTTGACTGCACAGGTTAAAGAAAATCCATTTTTTAGGCTTTATCCTGCATTATTGTTTTGGCCATCTTCAGCTTGTCAGCAAGGTTGACTTTGTACAAGCCAATGGAATTGCCTGTGTTACAGTATGTAAATAGCTCCTTTACTACGTGGTGGATGTTTGAGCAAAGAAATAATGATTTGGGCACACTATTTATTGCATCAAATATGTACCACATTATGTGTAGTTTGCAAGCTTCTGGAAAATATTAGAAAAAAAAAATATTCTGTACCAATATAAATAGTTTGGACGCTATCACAGGTGCATGTTCATATTGCCTGGGCTGCTTATGATGTTTTATTTCCCCACCGTCCAGCAGTATATTATGGAAAGCCATACGCCGTCGGTTAAGTAAGATAAATCGTCAGTGAGGTCTGATTTCTTTGTTGTTAACCTCTTTGCTGCTGCTCTGCAGTTGGAATTGGTTAAGCAATAGTTTGCAGCTTTTCTTTTATGTTCCATCTTATTTTTGGTTTTCCTCTTCTTTTATTTTTTTGCATTCTTTTAGTTTTGCTTTTGTTACAAAACGTTTTTGTATTGATCTAGATACAAAATTGGAAATGTTGCAAACTGCATTCAAGGACACAGAGTTTTTAACAAGATGATTCTATAAATACTGTAAATATTCATTTAGCTTTATTTTTCAGCATTTTGTACATAAGAGAAGAGAAGAAAAAAAAATTAACTAAACTTCAGGGGTTAATGTTGTGGTCACTTTTCGTACTCGCCCACGCTTAGCACTATTAAATTGGAGACTATTGCAAATAAAAAAAAATGAAGAGTTGTAAATTGCTATTTTATTAGAATTTTAGTGGTTTTCTTTTGGTGCACATGCTAAATGTGGAAGCAAATGTGTGAAATTGGGGACCACAGCTTGCACAAGAAAAATATGTTTATATTGAAGATGAATTTTAGAAAACACCGGGTTACATATGCAGAAACTGTGAGATATGCCTGCATCAGGAGTTTAGCCTTCATAGTACCAGGATACTCTGCATACTTGAGCAACAAGTTCTTTCTTAAAGTGATAGCTGAAAAGGTTAAATATAGTTCTATTTTGCTTTGGTTTGCATACAGTTTAGACAACCTGCTGCTTTCCAACAGCTGTGATAGGGCACCTGGCTCTGTATTGGGCCAAATGTGGGCCAAATCACTACATGATTGGCTCATACAAGTTTGTGGGGCCTTAGACCTAAATGAAATGTGGGGCCTAAGTGCTGACCAATAAGCAGCCCCAGAATCAAGGTTTTTGCTTACTGGCCTTACCATTTGGTCAACACTGACGTGCCAGTCACCAGAAAGTTGCCCTCTACTCACAAAAGCCTGAAACAAATCAGAGGCACTTTCTGGATTAACCAGAGCTGAACCAATAACCATCGGAATGCAACCTGTTAATTCTTTGGATACAACACCATAACTGAAGCAAATAAAGTTTCAGTTACATGAAGGGCTTCTAGTGATGTTATTGACCGCATTCCTTTGTTTACTGCTTCGGCTCAAAATGGCTACCTCCATTGTGCCTCTAATTTCCTTTGTGCTGGAAAAAAGGGGTTCTGGCACTTTTGTTCAGCTAACAGGTGCTCTACAAGCTGCAATCTCTAAAATGTTTGCCAGTTATAATTCCTGACAAACACCTTCTAGGAAATGCAGTTTATTCATAGTTGGCAAGCCGCAGATTAGACTTAAATATAGTTTCCTTTTTTTCCTAACAAAATTACTCATTCTACTATTGTTAATTCATGCTGCACTGGAATGTTTAGCCAATGTGTGGGATCCACATGCTTCATTTCTCTAAAAGAACATGACTTTGCTTACGACACCATGTTACCTCCAGTTCTGTTTTGGACACACAATGACATTCAATGTTGACTCCTTTGCTTTCCAGGAATAATGACTTGTAGTGTACTGTGAACTGCATGCAGGAAAATGCTATTACCTAAAGTTACAGCTAACTACATTACAAACAAGCCAAAAGAATAAAGATTACATTTTGTATTGTATATTTGTCTGCTGGGTCTGTGTTTTTATTTTTCAGTCTGTGGATTTATCATACAAATGCAATTTAAAGTTAACATGTAACCTGTAGATATAAGATAATACCCAACCTGTTTAGCTTTAGTAAGATTGAGCAATGGCCTTGGGCACCTTTTAAATATTGCATACAGTCCTTAGATGATTGATTTATGATGATTACTTTAAAGAAGGGATGATTAGTGGGCTGATTTGGATTCATCTGGCCAATTGCTATCCTTTCAGCTAAACAAATAATATTGGGGTGCATTTACATATGTGCTTAGTCAATAATAGTGTCTATGTTTATGTTCTATCTTTCAGGAACAATAAACAGGATACATCTGTGGATACAAAGTAAATTATAAAGATGCAGAAAATGTTTAAAGGACTTGATAGTTAAAAAAAATATAAGACCACACCATCTACCTTTTGCTGGTCTGTATATTTAATTAATATAAGGCAGATAAAATAATAACTCCAATCGACTATTAGCGTTCTTTAACATAATGAGATGACATACAGGAAACAGCTTGTTAAAAATGGCCTTCATATTCAGAAGTGGTTAGGCAGCATGATGCCCTAAAGTGAACTGTTCGCAAATAGATTATATAAACTGTCAATGTTGACCTGGCTCTAAAAAATACAACTTGTCTGGATTGTGTTCTCATCCTTGGCTTTTATTACCCTATAAATTATTGACCCAGAATGAGTATGTAGCTAAGGTGTTCAGATAATTGCTGCACAGTTATCTGAATGCTTAGTTCAATTGCGTCAGTGAATCCACTGATTATTATTATTACATAGTATTTATATAGCTCCAAAATATTACGCAGAGCATTACAAACTCCATAGTTATATCACTAGCTGTCTCTCAAGGGGGCTCACAATCTAATGTTCCTACCATCGTCATATGTCATTATCACAGTCTAAGGTCAATTTGGGGGGAAGCCAATTATTCTAACTGCATGTTTTTGAAATGTGGGGGAAACCGAAGTACCCAAAGGAAAACCATACAGAAACAGAAAGGAGAGAACATGCAAATTCCATTAAGATAGTGTCCTGGCCAGGATTCGAACCTGTGACCTAGTGCTGCAAAGACCAGAGTGCTAATCGCTGAGCAAGCATGCACTGATCAGCTTTACCTTCAGGCGATTAGAATTTCTGGTCCTGGTAACATGGATTTTTTACAATAACACATGCATTTCTATGTGAAATTGCATGTATTACCAAAATGCATGACAACACACAAGATATACATTAGAATGTCGAATGCCATTCATTGTAAATAGAATCCCAAATGCAATTTGCCAATTTCCTGCAACAGGGGGTAAAGCACTGCTGTGTGTTACACTTTTATCAGCTCAGCATGCACATCCTACCTCTGATGTGGCCTGTTGGGCAACCCATTGTGTTGAACCTAAAGCACGCCAACATAAATGGCAACATGCTGCATTTTTAGAAACACAGCGCATTGCCAAAGTGGGAAAAGGACCTAACTCCATTTTTAAAAAATCTATGGTCTTTATATGAATAAGTTTGAAATGCATGATTTTGTAATGCTGAATTAAAGAATTTATGGTTGGCCACTTTGGCATCCTTTACTGATGTAGTGCTAGAGGATCTTGTCCTAGAACTGCCTAAACCAAAGACTTTCTGCAGTGATTATGTGGCAGAGCCATTCCCTACAAAGAACATCAGCCTCATATTGTGGGCTCAGACAGTGTATGACCTGTATCAGAAAATCTGTGCCTAACACAATGAGAAAGTTTATTGATTTGTACAGGAAAAAATTGAAATCTTTATGAATTGTATTGCATTTACTGAATAACTGTGTATACTTCTTTGTGTACACCACTTTGCAGCTACTCTCAATCAATTATATATGAACTCCAGTAATGGCTAGAGGGTGGGTTCCCGGAGAACAGTGCACTGATCATGAATATGTTTAAGCAGCCTCCTTTAGTCCCAATTTGAAGCCCATGTGACAATGCAGGGGCAGAACTAAAATATAAAAGCTTCACATTTATCAATATTGAGAAAGAATTTTAAAATTACAATAACATGTACAATTGAGGTTTACCATTA
Source organism: Pyxicephalus adspersus (assembly GCF_032062135.1). Taxonomy (NCBI): domain Eukaryota; kingdom Metazoa; phylum Chordata; class Amphibia; order Anura; family Pyxicephalidae; genus Pyxicephalus; species Pyxicephalus adspersus. The sequence goes on along the minus strand of NC_092864.1, from coordinate 44,668,984 downwards.
CCATGTAAATAGATTTTAGTAAGTGGGTTACGTATACTTTAAGACAAGATTACGGTTGTTCAAATGTCACAATATTATATATGTTGATATTTGTAAAATACTTTTCAAATACACAAGCATGTTTCAAATAATTTTTCATTTATATTTTTAAATTGTCCCTATGTGACTGCAGATTGGTGAAAATGGTCCATACACCAACAGCAGGTTTTAGCTGGCTCTTACTGGCCTAAGGCACATGCATTATTAATTCAGATCATGATCTTTTTCATTTAGGTTTTTACAGTGTATATGTTCACTTTCGGATCCAAGTATACTGATACCGGTTGACCAAGCTAATGTTGGGTGAATAGAGGATCATGTGTGATACTCAAGAAGACTTCACTGGGAGCTGCCATTCTCCCCATTCTCCCATCCTTCACTACATTTTTATTTATATGCAACCAGGACGTAGCATGACTGCTATGGAACTAGAATGTGCCACAGAGTTAGGGAAAGTCCTACTCAACTCCAGTAAGGATCAATGTGACCCTGTAAGACACTTCCAAGATGAAGGTTGGCTTCACTGTCTATTGAGCTATTGACCTGAACCACGAATGGACCTTTCAAACTGATTTCAAGTCATTACCTGAATAGGTAGGGAAGAATCATAGTGACTGCTATTGAACTTACCAAGGTAAAATCCTTTTATCAATTAGGAGTATAAGACAACAATTTTTTCAAAGAAAAAAAGGGTAAATTTACAGTATATAATTATCTATCTTTAGAGGAAGATAGCTACACTTGTCAGCTATTCCCAATGCCGCAAAGCTAAGTAAGAGACCTCTTGCCCCTTAATATTTAATAAATTCAGGGACTGACACGCACTAAGAAACAAGATGCTGCTGTCATACATTAACTTCTTCTCAGCACTGAAATAACATTAAATTTAGGCTCCAAAAAATATATATTTTTTAACAACTGCAAACCAAAATAAAACATCAAGCATATTGTAGAATCCGGAATCATTGTATGTTATCCCTGCTCCACCCTGTTTAAGACAAAGGGAGAATATTGCTAATTCAGAGATATTTACTTGAGTGCATTATTGCTCTTGCTCTGACCTGAATGTTGTTCCCTGAGGATGAGTGTTAAGGCAAGCGTCTAGTCATTAATGTAATCCATTTAGCTACTCTGAACTATTAAAAAAGCAGTAAATGATTTATTACATAAGAAAAATGGAGTAACTGACAGCAATGTTTCAGCTAAAATCTATAATGTGCATCTTATATTTCTAAGTGTTGATGTGATGTATGTTTTATGATACTTTTATTTACCCCAATATGAAAATCTTTAACAAACTGGTTCAGCTACAGGGGTCGGCCGAGATATATTTTGAATATATGCCACAGGGTCTTAACAGTAAAATACTAGTTACCTGGCTGTTTCTGTCTTTGTGGTGCAAGGACCTGGAGATGCCATGCAGCTACTGGAGTCAAAATGTTATTTGTATACTTGCTCAAGGTCAGTGGATAGTGGAAGGTAGCCAAGAAACTAGAAGTTTTAGAATGTGAGGTCAGCTATGGCGGTCCCTGTATTTCACTTACAACAGATTTTCTAGTATCTGCACATTAGGGGGTTCTGTTGTGAATTTGAAATCACAGGCTTGGGCGGGGATGTCGTTTTTCATTGCACAATATTGCTAAAGAGCGTATATTTATTGCAATGACATTCCCCAAATATTATACATTTTAAATATGCCCCTAAGTGTTACCAGGCTAAAGCAGGTACAATATACAATATGTATTAAGTTCTACAACTTATCTGTGCTTTGCTTATCTATTGCACTGCAGTGTAGAACAATGCAAAATTCATGTTGGTGTGAATCTAAAAAATAGAGCAGGGCCGATTACCTGCACTTTGACTTGTTAAAAATAAAAGAGCTGCAATACTGCATTGTGTTTCAATACAAAAACTCATCATGTATTGTAGCGCATATGCGTGTTACAATTATGCACCATGGCATAGACAGACACTCAGTGCAATTCTTTGCAGTCTGACAGTTATCTGCAAAAGTGTTAAAAAAAACCTCATAAACTGCAGAAAATGGAAGCTGTGTACAGAAGTACAGTTACAGAAAACTGTTTTTTTTATTGTTTACCAGTGACTGTAGAACGAACAATTGCTGTGCACACACAGTTCTTTTGAAACAGGGAAGGGCAAGCAGGAGGCACCACCCCGCTGCATCCTCCCCAATAGTATATACCAGCTATTGTCACTGCTCCCTTGGTTAGTGATCTGCCATGGCAGAATGCTAAATGATGTCAGGGAATGTCTGCACACTTGCTAGATTTTTTCTTGAAATGATCACTAACATTCATCATTAAATGCAATGTTTCTTGAGAGGGAGAACTCATATAAATAACTTTCAGGTCTTTAGGGAACCCCACTATAAGTACTATATCCACAACACACAGTACATTAATGTGTTGGCTATAGGAAAAATGCCTCTTACATGGCCATTGGGAAAAAAGATTGTTAGCGGTCACTTAAACTGACCCAATGATCTCTAGATCAGGGAAACAACCTTTCATTCAAGTGTGCATAATTACAATTGCCTGACCCCCATTTATAAATAGTTAGATGTGTAAATTCTTTAAAATACTTTTTATTTTAATTTATAAAGCATTTTCTGTTCAAAAAACTTTTTTATTTTTCACTTTGTGTGGGTGTGTACCCATTCCAGCAGCAGCTGAATATCCTGTTTTACTATAGTGAGTATGATGTGGCAATCATCTTGCGTGTGTGCCTAGTCAAGATTTGTTTATTGAACAATCAATAGAATAATAAAGGTAAAATGTAATACAGTTACATGTGATGTCATTAACCCATGTAGAAAACTGACTTACTTGAAAATTGTAAATGCAGCAAGTGGGATTTACTAGAAAACAATCTGCACTAAAACAAATAAATGTGAATTTGTCTGGGGAAAACATTTCATCATTTGAGACATTTTCTAAGGAAACTGCTAACTAATGCCGCAACACATATTAAGGAATGCTGACATTTGCTGAGTTATCAGCATTTACAGAGCATTACAAGCGGTTTAGGATAACACCAGAAGAAAATGGATGGAGTGTGTCATTTCCCTACCCACTGCCTCACTGTATAATGTATATTACTAAATAATGAAGCATTAGGACGGCCATACATGTCTGAAAAAGTAATACAATAGGTATGAGTATAGCTTGTAACAACTTGAAATGGTAGAGATTCCCAAAACTAGGGTTTCACCTTGAGTACCTCTTTCACTTGGTGTGGAACCACATGCTGAAGATTTAGGGCTGAAACGCTGATTTAATAAAATAAACTGAAACAGAATTGTATTACTGAACCTGGAAATACAGTGGAATTGACATGATATTGACATGCATCATATGATGTGAGTAATCTCCACTGTGCGTTGATTCCATGTTTTACCAATACAAAATCAACAGTAAAAGCTCATTAGTTGTTGCCAGCTTGTGTATTGTGGATTTCTCCAGATGTTTTGTTTCTAGCTATCTATATGTAAAACCAAGCTACTGACATGTTTTGAATTGGTGATGAGGAGAGAAGAGAGTATGGGGACATATTGAATAATCCAGTAAGAGTCTATAATTGTGATTATGAACCCCTGATCAAGATGTAGAGATGCTTCATCTTATACAAGGACTTCCAACCATAGAAAATTTTTATGTGTGTGCTTCATTTGTTTGCTTCCCCCTTTTTACATGCAAATGTTGTGTTAACCCAGAGGGGAAGGTAGAGTGAATATTGTGGGGATGTGATGGAGGAAGGGCAGATGTCTTACACCAATTGCTCTTAGTGAAATATCTCCCTGTCCATGCCTGTCTTTAGGCCTCGTACAGACGTCCAATGGACATTGGAGAATTGTCGATGGAAATGATCTTTCATGATTGTTTCCAGAGACAGATTAATGTACAAGCGCTGTATACATAGTGCCAGTCTCTTCAGTGGAGAGAGGAAAGGGGAGGAAGAGCGAGCGGTACCCCATTTAGACAGCTAATGTTTTATGCAAATGGAAAAGGGTTAGAATATGTTAAGTTTTAATTAGTGTCCTTGTCCTGATAAGGGCGATTTGTCTGAATTTCTGTTAGGATATCACAGGGTGTCACTGGGTAGGAAAATGACAAAAAATATCTGTAATAGGAGTACAGATAACACTCAAAGTCGGAAACAAGTTGTAATCCTTTCAAATTAAAAAAAAAGTGTGTACAGATGTGTCATGCTGGAAAGATTGTGTCAAGTACAAATCTGGTTTAGTAAAAGCCTAGTCATCATAAGACAATCCGGTGCAGGATGAAAAAAACACTATGGAGTGTCAATCTGAGGTTCAGTGTTCCAAACTTTTAAAATCTGAATCACCACTATTGTATCAATGTGGGAACAGATTCCAGGATTTTAAAGTAAGGGAATGTGTGTACCGTAGTTACCTGAGCACATTTACTAATATTATAGCCATGTACCACTATGGTAGTGATTGCAGGAAAAGTAATGTTTACTGTGCTTAAAATAAATACCACTGATATTTACTATTACTCTACTATCAGAGTAGTGATTTCCTTCAGTCCCTTTAAATTAGACTCCGTGCAAACTGTACTAGGACACAGTATTGGAGAATTCTGCCTCACTTCATTGTTTTTTTTTTAAAGATAAATATAACTTTGGATAAATAATTCCAATTCTCAATTCTCTTGCTGTAATGACTTCCAGAGATCCACTTAATATATTTCAAGGTTGTCACAAAAATGCACCAAATACAAACCATCTGCAGTGGCTTCAGAAAGTATTTAGACCCCCCCTAACTTTTTCAATTCACACTCCACTACTAAATGACAAAATTAAAACAGAAAACAGTTTTGTAACTTAAATAAAAAAAATGAAATATTACATTTACATAAGTATTCAGATCTTTTGTAACAACACATGAAATTTAGCCTAGGTGCCACCCATTAAATGCTGTTGAGATGTTTCTGCGCTTTTATTGGAGTTTATCTGTAGTAAATTAGGTTATTTGGACATCATTTGGAAAGACATATACCTCTCTACAAAAGGCCTCATAGCTGACAAAAATCAAGACATGAGCTCAAAGGAACTGCCTGCATCCTCAAGGACTGTATTGTTTCAAAGCACAGATCTGGGGAAAGCTACACTGAAAGTTCCCAAGAGCACAGTGGCCTCCATAAATCTCAAATCAAAGATGTTTGATACAACCAAGACTTTCCCAACAGCTGGTCATCTGGCCAAATGAGAAATCGAAGGGGAAGGGTCTTAATGAGAGAGAACCCAATGGTCACTCTGACTGAGCTCCAGAGATCCTATGTGGAGATGGGAATAAGTTCCAGAAGGAAAACCGCAACCCTCCACCAATCTGAGCTTTATGGAGGAGTGGCTAGACAGAAGGAACACATGAAAGCCCACTTGGGAGTTTGCAAAAACACCTGAAGAACTCTTAGACTGTGAGGAAAAAGATTATTTGGTCTAATGAAATAAAGACTGAAGTGTGTGCCTCATATATAAACGTCATGTCTGGAGGAAAGTAGGCACCAATCATCACCAACATAACACACTTGCTAAATATGGCACGCTTACCGTTTGCACTGCCTTAGAGTGATGAAAGGTCCAGGATCCTGTCATCGCTGCCATGTTCACCACCCATTCTTCCAGGGTCCACCATGAGACTTTTTGGTCATTGGGCGGCCATTGATGCTGTAACTCCAGCACGTGCATAGGTGTTACATATTCCCCAATGTCAGATCTGTAGAAGGTAGGCTATACTGAATGTTGGTGATCCAGCAAACCTGAAATGGATCTGGTTCAGAACTGAAAACATTTGCTAACTAATAGCAAAATATTTTTAGAAAATCCATTCCAAATTTGATGAATCACTCAAATAGTCTATTTTCTCAAGTCTTGGAGAGCTTTAATAAATCAGGCCTGTAGAAAACAACAAGCCATCAGGAGCAGGAAAAGGGTTTTTCAGATAAAAAATACTTTGCATGTCTCTTCTGCCAAAAACCTCTACATCCTGGTGACTTTTTGTTTTTAGTGCTTACCATTACATTAATTTTACAATTTATGATATTTTAGTAATTGGAATTAGAGATTTAAAAGGAAAGAGATGAATATTCTGGGTTGTTCTGTAGAAACTGAATAGTAATTATGTAGCTGCAAAGAGGAGACATTTTAATGATTTATTTTCTTTTTTGATAATTAAAGAAAATCTTTGTTGGCTTCAGGCTGAGTTGGAGAAGCAGTTGTCATATTATCAAAATACTAAATTTCTTAGCTCACTATTATGTATAGTATATTGATTTTAATGATACAGGAGCAGTCCTTTAAATACCAGTGATTTTTAGTTACACAGGGTAGTGCTGGGAGAAATATCCTGACGCAGTTATTCTGCAGAAAACGAATACGTAATGACTGCCGTGTCAAGTCTCTGTACTTCCAATAGTTTCAGTGGGGGATGGTGTTATATATGAGAAGATCAGATTTGCTAAAAAAAAAGCCTTTTATTGTGTTATTCTCAATCACCTAGGACTGGATCCATACTGACAAAGCACAGCGTGAATAGATTGACAATATGGTCCAAGGATGACAAAATCCACCTTAGAATTAAAGATTCCTCTGCAGCTGCCCAGTCATGGAGAGCTGCGGCATATTACATCCTCTCTGAAGGGGTGGAAATCTTGCAGAGAAACCACATGCTCTCTTCAATGCAGTCTGATGGAAGCTGTAAAAAGCACATCATTTATGATTCATAAAGCACTCCAGCACACAGTTCACTGTATATTCTGCAGGAGACAGCTTTGTGCTTGTATATTCTGAGAAACACTTATTTAAAGAAGACTTGTCATTTAGATTCAAATCTTAACCGAATGGCATTTAGTTTGCTACAGTACTGTGTATCACAATCACTTATCGTTTTTTAATTTTAGATAAAATACTTTTTCAAACTTCTGTATGGTGTTTTTTGTATTTCATATCTCTATCTACACGGAAATACGTTTTTTATGCTACTGCACAGAAATAGCTTATCAAATAGAAGCAATACCCTCTATGAGTTTTAAAACATTATTTTATTACTGAAGTTTAACATTCAAAATGTTTTTTTTAACAAAAAAGGTGAAAATGTATATATTTAAAATCTTGTTTAACAATCATGTGGAGTACCCAGCAAATGCCATATATTACAATTGGATGGTGACCATTTAGCAGGTAATCAACTTTAAAGAAAAGTGGTTCCTGTCCAAAAATATGCGAAGAGATGCATTTAACAGTAAAAAAATTGCTTCCTCAGACTTAGTTTGTTGCATTTGAGTGCTACTGACCTCGTGCGGTTTCTTTCAATCCTCCCTATTGTGCCTGTTTTGAAAGGACTGTCCCTATTTAAGTGCTAAGTCTCTTTGTCCCTCCTCAGTTGTCCCTATTTTATGAGGTTTATATTTACACCTTTTAATAACCAGTATTATTCACCAATAAAAAGTGTTATTAAACTTTATACAATCTCTAAAGTATTTCAAGTTGTAAAAAAGCACTTGTTGGTTTAACTAATAATTTTTTGGTGTATTCATTCTTTTCATGTGTAACAGCAAGGTCACTTGAAGGTGACAGCATGGCAATGCAGAAGAAAAATTAGTAAACAGGGGCAGAGGGTTGTCACCCTATATCAGGTAGTTCCTAAACAATGACCTTTATCGAAGGATCAACAGCTAAAGTTTTTTTTAAAGCTGCAGATGTAAAGACTGAAAATGATCAATAAAATAACATTGAAATATTTAGGCGTATATTTGATTTTTGTAATTGGGTTTACTTTACCAGTGATATAGGAATATTTACTATTAAAAGGAGTCATTTTATTAGAATGTATTTGTCACTTTGTATGTTGTGTTTAGCACTTTGTCATATCCTGCCCTTTGCCTTTCCCCAATGTCTACGGTGTGAGGTCATCTTACAGACATCTCTCACAATAAGAGTTTCCTCCTTGCACAGCTACTAATAAAAACATTACATGGCCAGCTGAGCTGCTTCCTTGCCAATTGATTAGGTAGATATAGTAAAGATAGCCTCCCCTTTACAAGCAGCTTAAGAAATTGTAGTTAAAGGTTTTTTTATGTTTTTGGAATAAAACCAGGTAAGAATATTGCATGCTAAAATCAATTCAAGATACAAAATTACTAAGAAGGATTAACTGAAACTGTGGGTCCCTTGGATATTGATTGCTTTGGGGCACAGGGTAATATAGTTGCACCCCTTTCCATCTTTTACTTTTTTTGTTATTTATAATAAACCATGACTGATAAATTGTCATCTGTAGCCTAATTTTCAAATAGTACTAGTAGTATCATGTTTTAATAAAGAATAAGTTTTGTACAAATTATCAAATAGAAAAGAAAAAAATTGGTTAATAATATAAGTCTGATGATTGAATGCTATTTTAAAACCAAACCTATCCCTGATTACCAATGTCATATGTGAGCTATAGATGCTTTAGAATATCCCAGGGAAGGAGCCGAGAACTGAAAGCCCAGCTCTCTTTTATTGGTCATTTAAACCTGCACATGAGACAACAAATTGCTTTACAGCTGCCCCCCCCCCCCAGCTGCGCCCATTTAGCAAACTTATTATGCCATATCCCAATGCCTTGTGGCCTTTTTTATATTAAAAAATGTCCAGAAATAAATGTATTAAATATTGATATTACACATAGAATATGTTGATCCCCCCTTGTTTAATTTTGTTTAGATCTTATGTATGGAAACCTGAACAATGTGCATCCCTTATTTGACCCACTTAGACATTGTAAATATATATATATTTGTTATAACTGCAAAAAAAAAAAAATTCTTGTTGATCCTTCCAGAAATCCTACCAGTTGAAAACCTGTGTTGAATTTTTAAGCTCTATTCCCAGTACACTCTGAGGACTACAGTGCTTTTCCTTTTTATGTATGGAGAAAAGAACAGGTGGTGTCCTGTCCTTGGGCAACAATGTTGCCCCACCATAGATACTATGGGCCTGATTATTAAAGTTCTCCAAGGCTGGAGAGGATACACTTTCATCAGTGAACCTGAGTGATCAAAAAAACCTGGAATGGATCTGATCCAGGATTTAAAACATTTGCTAACAAATATAAATGACCTTACTTTCACTTATCACAAGATAGAAATCTACACAAAGGAAATATGTAGGTGCCACTGTTGACCTTTCTGTAGCAGAAAAAGCTATGACAGAGGAAAAAGCATTGGGGGCCCGTAGTGGTCGTGGTTTACAGAAGCTGTCACTTCTCTTTGAATAGAAAAAGACAGTGTCTTCTTAAAAGAAAACACACATACAGCAAGCCTGGACATTGTCTTCTCTTGTTACACGTTCATATTTCATAAACATGTTGTATCTTTGTTGGCTGGCACAAGCCAAGAAACTGGAGAAGCCAAGCATACCCGGTGACCTTAGAGAGCCTTTATTGAGGTAAAATTCTATTGATGCATAGCATGGAATTCCTTCAGAATTGTTTTAAAGTTGTCATGATGCTGTTGATTGAAAACCTACAAGAGTGTTTTATTACGTGCCCATTAGGATTAAAACAAAGTTTTGGGGCTGTTGGATCATTTCATTACTTCTGATCTCCATTAATCAGTAATGATCTTCTTCAAAGGTTTGTGAATGAGTACACAAGAAGGAATATTGTTGTCCCTGTTGATGGTACATTCAGATCTTGCATTGTGACAATGTGAAATTTATTATTAACACACATTACATGCATCGGCACGTTGAGTGCCATTCGTTCCCAGTGACAATCCAACACATCAAGGAAGTGCACATGATCTTCACAACACACTACTGTCAAAATAATACATATCAACATTTTGAATGTTTTGGTGAATTGGCAGTCCATTCGTTTGAGTGGACTGCCTTCATGGAATATATGTTAACATGCACAAAACATGTATTAATGCTAACAAATGCCAAGGTATAACAGGACCATAAGATTCAAAAGCTCAAGCATTTAAAGCTAAAATGAAAAATATGTTGCCATGTGATCCATGACTTAATAAAAATATCAGAGAAGTGTAATGTCGATCATTTTCTATACATCATGTCAAAAAACAATCATCCAACCAACATATATATCTTTGTTTGCATGTTGAGTTACACATTAGCTATTGATATATGTCAGATTCCTGAGGTGAGATCTGTGCCTATCCACTGAAGCCAATAAGAGACTTTTTCTAATTTACAAAGTAGAAATTATGGATGGCCAGGAATACAGGGGTTTGCAAAATGGTCTGTTGGCATCCAGTTTACAACTATTACAAGAGATTTCTGCTGTTCAGACTGGTGAGCCGCCTGATGGCCACCCCATTTGTCACATACCTGATTGGGTACACTGCTGCTAATCCTTAATAGAGATGGTCGTTCCAACCTTTTACTGGCCTGTCCCCCTTGCCCCACCCCCACCCTAAGGCTTAGGAACTAATTTCTTGGGTAATGATTCATAGCCTTTCCTTAGGATTACAAGTTAAGGGCACCAAGTGTCTTTTTTAAGGACCCCAACTCTAGCTACCTTTAAGTTGTGTTCTGTAAAAACTCCTTGTATACTTGCCATGTGAATGTTGACATCTATAATAACAATTGCTCAAAAACTTTAAACTTGTTTGACCTGTTTAGCAAATGACCCTAAATATTAGTGATAATATGCAAATTCTAAATCAAGTTGTCAATAAGAAATAATATCATTGTGGTTTGAGCCAAGCAAATTATTACCTGAATGTTTGTTGTTTGTTACAAGTTACCATACTCTACATTCCCACCTGTTTATGTACTGGGGGTATTAGTGTAAAATAACATTTATATAGGATTGCACGGTCCTCTTTCTAAAAAAGTAGATTCGACCAGATTGCAAATGAACAAATGTAAAATATCCATTCTATCTGTATTTATTAGATATTACCAAAAGCAATGCATAAACCTAGCAAATGTCCATCTGCTGAAGCACTTAGCTACTGTATGTATTGATAACTGTAAATGATGGTTGTTTAATAGTGTTGGGAAATATCATGTATTATCTGTCCTGTTATTGGCGCGTCTTCAAATTGAGTTTACGTAAGAATGGCTGAATCGTTCAGGCCTAGGAACTTGTAAGTCTCTTGGGAACATAAAGATTCTTTGACTATAAATAGGCCCCACTTTGTCCTAATCAGATTTACTTAGAGGATTTTTTTCAAAAAACTATGAGATATTCCTTTTGTAGTTGATGTGTAGTATAGACATACATGGGGACCGGTAAGTGCTACTATTCAGTTCCTGTTACTCGAATTGGATCTTTACTGGCAGCAGAAAGTCACAATTGTATATAATGTTTCTCACACATAGATCCTATGGAATGCAGCCAAATGGTAAGCTGTCAAATTGTTGCTAAATCTGTGTTCTTAGTACAGGTTTGGTATTTTCATATTTCTATTTTTTACCATAATTACCTTTTTTTTTTAATAATTATCACAAAATTGTCAAATATCCCTTTTTATTTATGATAGCTAATTTCGGACTGCATGCCTTTTAATACTTGGGGAAGGTACGGGGAGGGGGGTGTTGAAAGGGGTTTCTCCTGAAAATGGGGGTCCAGCTCCCAATGCTGACCAGCAACAGGTTCTTTGAGTTGCCCTGCTTCTAAGAGAAAGTGTCCTCATGGGGGGGGTTAAACAGGTGATCATCCTGTGAGCTTGGGAATTGGTTTTAGAGGTCCTATGAGCAAGTCAAGGAAATTTCCACTACTAGAAAAGTTTTAAGTGCCCAGGAAATCGTGAGGAAAGTTTTCCACATGACATCACCACCAATACTTTTTATTATTTAAAAAAATGTCTCCCCAGAAGGTGAGTCCTTGACTGCCTGGGGGATATCCAATTCATGTAAAGTAAGCAGGTAAATATAGTCATTCAAAAAAAATAATTAGCCTGGATAGTGACAGCTTTGGATTGGGTAGCCTCAGTGTTCATGGATTTGGGGTGTAACCTAGTTTGCTCTGGCAATGTGTCCAAGTGACCAAATTGTATCAGGATATAATAAAGCCATAGACAATAAAACCTAGATCATTTGAAATAAACAGCTGTTAAAATCATCCACCAGCAGGTCATCATTCATTCATTAGGGAAACTAGAAAAAAATCAGTATATTAAAATAAAACAGATCATAATAAACTCAATTAATATTTAGAGAGAAACAGCCGTAATTGGAAAGGTTTTAATGAACATACTTTAGCTTTAAACACTTTTATTCCTTAATCCTTTTTGCTCAGCCGCTTTTATAGAGATAAAACAGATGACTTTTTATTCAATTCATTATATAGCAGGTTTGTGGTAATATCTAATGTAATAAGAATCACAATGATAAAGATCTTAAACCTTGCACTTTTCATGCTTGTAATGTTGTATTATTTAAAACCTCTTTAATTTCCCTACCGTCATCTTTTTCCAGCCTGCACACCTTACATACGCTTTATAAATACTTAAAAAGGTAAAAATAATGAACAGTAACATATAATGATTGCGATTAGTTTAGCATAAACTTCCAAGGTGATCCCGAGTTTCCGGTTATAGATAAACTGATATACGGAAAAGAGTAAACTAATAAGCCAACTATGCCTAATACAAATTTTGATTTCTTAAAATCCCCCAAGTATTGAAAAAAAAAATTCAATCCAGAGTGGTTCCAACAATATCTTCAAAAAGATTTCCAGGTTGAATGTTATACAGTGTCAACCTCAAAGATTGAACAGTTACTTTGAGTGCAGGGCTTTCAGGAAGTTATGTACAGACCTTTCCTTCAGCCATGATCTTCTCACATTGCACAGAGAAAAAGCTGATGTCCAATATAGGATATGTAATGAAAATAGAAAAAAATGTAATCAGCCAATGTTGAACGGAGGAACAAGGTAATGTATATTAGCAGATTCAACAGCTGTAAGAAGAGTCTTCACTTTCCTCAGCCCACTTCATAAAGCATCAGACAACCTTTAGTTATGCACAATGAAGATCATTGCACAGGCCCACTGGGCCCAAATAAACCAGAACAGGTACCATACTAATAGTACAATAATGCCTGTAATGCCTGTATATGGTAATGAAAATATACATTTATACTGCATAAAGTAATCTCCCAGGAGGTTAGTAATTTCTGCAAACTTATGTTCACATTTACTGGCTTAAGTATAAGGTTCCATCTTTATAACAACAAAATATTGAGTGTCTCTTTCCTGGATTTAGATGGATTTAAATGTCGGAAAATGTTACATGCAAGCACATGCCATAAATATTAGCAATCTGCAGGATAAATAGAACTGGGTGATTGCCTCTAGCATTGACACATAGTCCACAAAAAAAACCCAACAGGTATTGTAACCCTAAACCACTTTATTCAAAGCCTTAAAAAAAGTTTTGACTTTGCATACCCTTTTTTTATTTATTATGTAAATCTCCCAAATGGGCAAGAACAGAGCTGGAACATACAGTATGATAGGAAGATCTCAGTGTTGAGATATCCAAGATCAAAATGATGTCCATTTTTGAATGGACTCACACTTTAAAGCCCAATTAAACCTAGAATAAAACAAAGTACATATAAATTATAAACATTACCTTTGGAACTGAACTTTACCAATTCAAAAACCCTTTGTGTAGCTGTGCACCTATCCACACTGTCAGGACCTCTCATACTTTTAAGTGTTCTATTAAAAGGTTTCTACAATTGCTCACCACCTACTTCCTGTGACTACAAGACCTACCCCTTACACAGACATATAGATGCTGGAAAATGTAGTCTGACATTTATTGTTCTTCCTACTTTGGCACTTCATGGTCACAGCTAATTGACCCTACTCATCTACTGGCTGAATACAGAGATGTGAGGAAATAGCTATAATGCAGTGTGTTTGCACATTTTGACTCATAAAACAGATATTCTGTCTGCTCTTTTTCTTCTGTATGCAGCTTTTATTGGCTCATCAACCTGATTAGAACTTGCTTTGTTCATATCTGGTTTAGTTGGGCATTATGCCAGCTCGATATGGCATTATGTTTAGCTCGATATGCTCTCAATGCTCCATAGGTCAAGGTGCTCTCAACAACTGTGAATATGCATGCATTACCTGATACCCAAATGCAAAGGTGGCTTTAAAGTAGAAATCTTAAGGCGGTACAATTGTTCAGAGACAAATGGGTTAATGATATCTGATGTCTTTGTCCCGTGTAGGCTCAGCATTAATTTTAATGTTTGTTGTCCCCTAGGCCAACATGCGCCTAACTTTATTCTAGCTTTGGTCTCCCAGGTCAATTATTGCCAGCCTTCCTCCACCCTGTTCTAAGGCAAAAAATGCATAACCGCTTTAGTCCTAATTGAAGTGCTGTTTTACAAGCAAGTATGGAGGTTGAGAGTCCGTTAACACAGCTGTCTGTACAAAAAGCATCATCCAAAGTACTGTAGTATGCACAATCAAGATGACCTATTTTATGGCAACAGCTAACTCATGTCTCATTTATCAGACATGAATTATTTTATACAGTCTGATAGGATACAGACACAATGAGGTACATCTACACAGAGCACTGAACTGCCGCAATGTGTAAAAGCTTCTAAAATTTAGGGTTAAAAAAAAAAAAAAAGAATAAATGTCTGCCTTGTAACCTCAACAACCTTATAACACACTTTATCATTTTATCTATACCACTATGTAAAAAACTACTTGATATATACATACTCACATCCAGTCTGGATTATACATAAGGTGCCATTGTTCTGTGGCTAACCAAGTTGGGAAAGCTGAATCAGGATGATAGAAATAAAACAAAGGACAAACAAGTATGCAATGGGAGTTCCCACATCTTCCCACACTTCCATCTTGAGAGGTTCTTTACGTACACTTAAAACACAAGTCTAAAAAGTGTTCACAGGTGGCTTATTTCGTAAATAAGAGCACATCTTGTCTGGCATGGATGCTTTTGCCTTCCTGTTATTAATTTTTTCTTTTTATGAACTTTGAACCACCATATGTAGCCAAGTATCCAGTCATGGCATGACTCTGTGCTGTATGCATATACAGAAGATAGAACATATCATCTGGCCTCAGGCAATTAAGAGTCTTAGGATGTGAAAAACACCCAGAAGATTAGGAGAAGATGGAAGTGCCAGAGCAATAGAACTATCATTGCATTGCTTAATGGTCCCCCTCCTAGGTAAGTTGTCATAATGTGCCGATATCCTGTGTAAACGTACATTACGGCCAAAATCTCCTGTGGGACCCAAGGTTTTATATGTGTAGGGAAATATCTGCAAAGCTGGCAAACTTACCACAATATTCGAAGTTGTATTTTGTAACTTCTATCAAAACATAACAACAATATAAATAGCTGTCCTTGACTATTATTCCTTTAAAACAGACAGAAAAGGTCTGTTGGATAATGTGGTTTGAAGATGACCACAGATGTTGGGTATTTATATAAAGGTAAGGTAAAGGTTCAGACCCCATGAAGTTCTAATTGGCAGGATTGTAATCACAAACTTAAATGTTGACGACCCAAAAAAATGAGTCAGCAAACCCAGGCAACTAGTATTTTTGGAAGATCATTGATGGCATGACCTCTCTATATTTCTTCAGTACACACTTTCTTTGATCAATAAGATCTGAGATGTGACAGGACCCATCTAATCTGAGCGTTTGAATCAAACATCTAAACATATCAGATGTGAGGCATTTTATTTTTAATTCTATGAGTAGAATGCCAGTGAATAAAATGTTCCAAAAAATAAAAGAAAAAGTATTTTGTGCTGGTTGCAAAGGAGTTAACCCAGGCAATTCAAAATCACGTGGGACTAAAGTCAAATGTGTTTTGAATACCAGCAATAAATAATGGAACAGAGCCTGTCTTGCAGCGATCATGTTGCATAAAAAAAGACCTGACTTAGCTTTTTTCCTTGAATCTGTTGTGCTAAGAGGTTGTGAGCAGGGACCAGCTCTCCCTGAAGTGCATGCAGTCTCCATGTCTTCACTATCGATACATTATGCCAAATCACCCACAAGCACTTACCCTAGAGATGAAGAAAAACATAATCTGATTTTCGGGCTTAAAATACTGTAACATGCATTTGAAAAAAGGTGTCTGAGAGACATATTTGTTCCATAGCTTCACAAGGCTTGTTCACTGTTCTGAACATTATCATTTATAATGTATAAAGTGCTGGCATTTTTTGCAGGGCTCCATAAAATGGAGGAAAAGTAAACACTTACAAAAGCATCACACATTGATTTTCAGGACACAATTTGTAGAAGGGCCTGGAGAGCCAGAGGCTACAAAAGTGCAATTTTAGGTGACCTTAGGATGTCTTTTTGATTTTAGGTTTTGAAAACTGAAGAAAGGCAAAATGATGGTGCTGGCAGAGGCATATAACAGTGGACCAATTTTTGGATATTCCACTCTGTGTCATTCAAATTCCCCTTCTGATCACTCTGTGTCATTCAAATTCCCCTTCTGATCACTCTGTGCTTTTTTTCCACTGTACGGCAGTTAGGACAGGGAACAGCAGCGGGCGCTGTGCCGGCTTCTTTCACTGCAGCCAGGAGAAGACACACGCTGCCAGAGAGGAGAGGAGACACACGCTGCATGCAGCCAGCGAGGAGAAGAGACACACGCAGTATCGGGTGAGTATCTTATTTTAATTATTTTATAACACATTTGTCGTATAGGACGCACCAACTTTTCCCCCCCAGTTTTGGGGGAGTAAAAGTGCATCTTATACGGCAAAAAATACGGTAGATATTCAAAAATGTCCTGGACGTGCTTATTAGCTAACTCCTAGCTAATAAATTGAATACCAGCCAGGTCATTATCTGCAAGGAGTTTGTATGTTCTTCCCATGTTTGGGTGGGTTCCCTCCCACACCCTAAAAACATACAGATAGGTTAATTGACTTCCCCCAAAAAATGGCCCTAGACTGAATAAAGACATATGACTATGATGATAGGGACAAAGCATTGCTAGCCCTTCTGAGGGACAGTTAGTGATATGACTGTGAACTCTGTATAGCGCTGTGTAATATGTCGGCCCTATATAAATGCAGGATAATATTAATAATAACCATACTGGATTACAGGGATTTTTCAGACTCCCTGTTTGGTATACTTAGGTGTTTCACATGAACTAGAAGAAACAAAGGAAATAAACAAAGGTTAGTGAGAATGATAGACAAAAAGCCAAGAACAACTTCTATATAGAGAGAAGCTAAACTTCAAAGTCAATGTCCATCAGTGTCTGATAGCCCCATCCATCAATTTTTGAGTGACAGTGGGCTCCATGGAATAAATCCCAAGGGTACTGCATTGCGAAAAAAAAAAAAAACATAAAAAAGCCAGGTTGGATTTTGCTAAAAATGCATATCGTGAGCCCAGAGTTCTGGGAGAAAGTCCTTTAGGAAAACGGGACAAGGTTTTTTGGCAAGTCACGTTATGTCTATGTCCACAAATTAAAATTAAGCTTTGAAAGAAAAGAACACAACACATTCTGTGAAAAATGGAGGAGGCTTGATATTTATTTTTATGCATCTGGGCACAAGACCTGTGCTGCAGTGCTATAATCCATGGCAACAGACTATTGTGTGCTTTGTTATCTAGATAATGTGCATTGGCAGTGTATTCAAAAATAGTCTGCCTTAACTGAATGCACAATACCAAGGGATGTAACACACAATAACATGTTCACAAACTAAACAAGCGTGATCTGGCCTCAAAATAACTGAAACACAGGAATCTTTTGCAGAGAACTTTGATCCCTTGATCTCTGTCCCAATGGGGAATATGTGCAAAAACTAGGGGTAAGGCAAGCATGACCATTTCCATTGAAGGTTTCCAGTGTAATTTTCCAAAAACATAGAGTAATCCATTAAATGATCTAGTTATTTAAAAGTATATTTAGATTTAAAGTATAGCATAAATGTGTTAAGTTAACTTTGTTCTGGCACATTTTGAGAAAGTTTTCCTTAACTTCCTGTCACATAGACATAACAGCAAGGGAAATAAAACCCTCTCCAAAGTGAGAGGAATCCATTGTTAGACAGTTGTCACCACAACAGGTGTTTCTACTGGAAGATTTGACCTCTAAAGCTGCGTACACACTTCCAATTTGTATCGTTCAAAATGAACGACGAACGATCGATTGGGCAAAAATCGTTCGTAAAAAAAGTAACCAACGACGCCGACGAACGAGGAAAGTCGTTGGAAACGAACGACCGGACCGGCGGATCGGATTGGACGACGATCGTTGACCATCGTTCGTGTGTACGATCGTTCATTGATCGTCCATGGTCTGAGCATGCGTAATGAACGAACGTTCGTTCACTTCCTGTCGTGCACGTCACTCCCTGTATCGCTCAAACGATCGTATCTATTGTGTGTACAATATCTACGAACGATCGTGTTGTTATCTGTATGTGCAGGATCGGTGCTATACGATCGTTCGTAGATATCGTGCAGGATCGTTCGTCGTTCGTTTAACAACGATAATAATTGGAAGTGTGTACGTAGCTTAAGACTGAATTTGCCCCACTTTCAGTCCTGATGATCATCAAGGCAAAAAGAGAGGGTGATTTCCCCAGAAGACACACACCACAATAAAGCTCTTTACCATTTCAGTTTAATACACTTTAACGACATTCAAAATTTTCTTCCTCAAAATAATTTTTTATAAAAGTGTAATTCGAAAGTTCATAAACACATCTACTGCTAATAATGTGGAACATTTCAATAACTCAGATGCTGGTTGTTGCTTACACATCCACCTATGTATTCAAAGACTATGGAAAATGCTTATTTACCGAAAATAGATTTAAATGAGTGTTTTTCCATGTTGTATGGAGATATGAAAGCAGACAAATAAGCCTGTACATGTTTTGTAGCAGCTGAACAAATATAACACAGAGACATCTTTTCAGTAACCCTATCTGTGTATTCTGTCAATCCATTATCTCTTTGAAATGTACATGCTAACATATCTAAACTGTAAAACAGATCATCTTTATCTACAGCCCAACTGAATTTTCCCCTTCTTGCCATTGTTAAGAATATTTCACCACTTCACTCCTTGTCATGTGTCTCAAAGCCATTTTAAAAATACTTTTGGATTATGTGCCTGTGGCCTCAAAAGATGTAGAAGCTGAATCTAGGGTCTGTAATAGCTAAGAAGATTCTGTGTCCACGTCTTATTATGCTACAGTACACTCTGTAGCAGTGGTCGCCAACCTTTTCGGTCCCGCGCACCACTAACATTACCGGCTCCAAACCGCGCATGCACAGGGAGCCGAGTGTCACTCAAAGGGGGAGACGTCATGATGCTAGAACCCAACCCACTCTCCCATCGCACATCTGAGCTTGTGATGGGAGAATGGGCAGGTTGTGTTCAGGGACACAGCCCGCCCACTTCCCTGAGCCTGGGATTTGTGAATATGGAATTTGGGACATGGTCCGCAGCTCTGGCCAGTGCGTCCCTCCAGCAGGGTCCTTCTCCTGACCCTGCTCGGGGGGTGTACCAGCCAGAGCCGTGGACCACCAAAATGTTCTTGTGGACCACTGGTTGGCGACCGCTGCTCTGTAGGACAATGCAACTACAATGCATTTACCTGTGACATCCACTATGACACTATCAAGATTACCTTGCTTTGGTGCATAGTTTGGAATAGGGCAGATCTTTTTCTGTCATGGTGTCCCATTTGGCTGGAGTTGAGATTCAAGGGGTTCAAGGCTACCATAATTTTATAAAATAATTATAATTTTATTTGTTATAGAGGTAGTTTTAGATATCGTATGTTTGATTGCTTCAGGATTTCACCGCATACTACAGTTTCAATTATACTCCTACCCCCTGATCCCCACCATTGATGTTAGCTGATCAAATGATGACAGACACCAATACTGACGTCATGTATCTTCAATATCCACTTGGTCATTCTCAAACACTTCATTTGATGATGTTGGAGCTAGGTGTTTTCTAAATACTAAAGTACAGATGGAGGCAGAGTGTTGGCCTTGGGGTGGATGGCATGCAAGAACAGTGAGGGCTGGACAGTTCAGCATAACTCAGGGCACATTTTACAAAATATTCATTATGCTTTTAATCCATTCTCATCCATGTCTGTGGTGAATCCCAAAACTTTCCATTAGGGGTAAATACAGTTCACATCACAGAATGCAAATTCTTATGTTTATGCAGAAAACATGGAAGCCTCTGTCAATCAAAACCTGGAGGAGAAGCAAAAGAGTGGTTGTAAAGGCAGGACTTCAGAGCTGCCACTTTTTGCTGGCAGATTGAGCATTGGTACTAGTCTTGGCCAGGTGAGCATATGTAAGGGTGGCTACACCAAGGCTCCAGAGGGATCTTGCAAAGCAGTGTATCCACCCTTTAGGTGGAATCTGAAGACAGAAGAACTAAGGGCTGTTTTTTTCAGCTATTACAGCCTCAACACCTAAGGGGGACAGCAAGTCTATCCCTAAAGATGTGTTGACACTTTAGGTCTGTGTTGGTCCTTTATAATTCAATGTTGCTTGTGTAATAACATAAGGGTTAAGGGATAATAAAATAAGGGATACAGAGTAAAATGTAAAATTGAAAAGTATTGTGAATTCATTTAGCATCTACCACAACCTAAAATAGATATAGTTACAATATACATATATAAGGTACTGTAAATAAGGTAAAAACAAAAAAATGCTGAGTTCAAATATAAAGGCATTTGTACATCATCACTTTATAACGAAGAAATGTGAAAAGTATACAGGTAAAATAAAATAAGAAAAAAATATAAAAAAGGCAGAAAACAAAGGTGATAGAAATAACCATTTCTTGTTAATATGTGACAACTCCCTGTCCTGTCTGCCAACATTTTTTTATGATACACGTTACCTAAGCAAAATAGGTTTCATTCAGTTAGCATTTAAATCTGACAGACCTTTCATAGTAGCATGGTACATCAGCAGCAACTCTAGCCAGTTAGCTATTTCAGTGGTAACTAAATTGGCTCAATAGAAAAAGGTTGATGGATGGATTTCTTTTAAAATCAAGGCCTTGATAACAAATTGAAAGCAATATTAAAGGGCTGCAAACATATAATAATAGACAAAGCAGTTTGTGCTTCTTGTTCTTTGTCAGGATCCTTTCTTTTGAAATAATACAATTCCTGACATGTTTTCTTTAAGGATGTGAACTTTCCAGGATTAGTGTAAATGCAACATTTATAGTTGACTAATTAGATTTACTTGTAGATCAGAGATTATTTTCATCCCTCGTTTAGTAAGCCCTGTCACAATGACACCTAATGGACATGGTTTATGAAAATAAGGTAAAAAGAGAAACAATTATCTACACAAGACACACATTTCCCAAACAAATGTCCTTGTAAAAATCCACTGGAGATACAGGAAAGCTGTTTTTCCAGGCACACAGACACACAGGTGCTTTGCATACATTTGACTGGCTTCCTCTCCTGGCAGGTGATCTCCTATGTACATGGAGAAGACATTCTTCTGAATGGGTGATGAGCTTCAAACAATACTTATGTGATAAGTGATTTCCGCTCCACACCTACACACCTCAGGTCCTTCAGCCATGGAGTGCCATTCCTGGAAAGATTAGAGCTTGAGGCTAAGCCAGGTTTTAATGAACACAACAATCCTGCTGAGGACTCATTAACGATGAAACAACAGGAAGTGCTGACTGGCATGTCTTATTTATTAATTTCAAACTGTAATACTTACACATTTAAAGCTGAATACCAGACAGATATTAAAACAATTATCAGTTCATACAAAAAAAAATACAAATTAAATATATTTTTGACATAAAAGTACTCAAATAAGTTTTAAACTAGATGTAACTCAACCGTGAACTAAACCCTGCTTATACTTACTTACCCTTGTTCTATCACAGGCACCACCATCATACTCATTCCTTGTTTTGATTTCTGGCCATCTTGATTGGCCAGAATGACGCAACTCCCTCGCAGACATTTGAGAATTCACCCAGTCCTATGCCAGGTGTCCTACATGCCCAGTGATTTTGACAGTTGAAGGAAGTGATTAGGCAGGTGAGCTTGAACAGCACTAAGAGAGATATCTGCACCTATGCTAGTCTTACATTAGTATTGCACCATTCAGCAGAGTTTCTTTCAATTCCATTCAGAATGTAATGAACAAAGCTGATCTAATGCCACTTATATTACATTACATCTGTTCACCCCTCACCAAAACAGCTGAAAGCAGAGTAACATGTACATATTTTTAGGTTCAATAAATTAGGCCATCAATAATGATATTGCACTAAAAAAACAAGTCTTACATAGGTGTCTTAGGCTATCCTTATGCTTACCCTTTTATTAAATCAGTTTTGTAATTGTTTTTATTGAGCAAATAAAGAACCAGAGAACAAGCAGAAAAATACAAAACGCCAAAATAATTCACAGGAAGAACATAGTGAGGATGCAACAAATGACAATTACAAACAATACTATACATTTTATAGGGGAAGGACCACCACACCATACATACAGATGTGAGCAGATAAAGCATATTGTTCTCCAGTTCAGAAAACACAACATATCTAACAAGGCAAATCCAAGACCTTTTTTACATTAACAATAAACAGAGTTTATAGCACAATGTGTGCCTGTTCTCTATTTTTATAATAAAGAACTCAATGAACTTGTATCTTTTTTAACTTGACTATGTAACTATGTGTCAAAACATAACAGTGGGCAAGTAGCTTTGTAAAATATTTATTAAGTTCCTATGAAATTATCCAATTTCTCAATCCAACCATGACTATATTTAAAGGAGTCAAGAAGGTCAATTTTATTTGCAATTAGCTTTTTTAAGGGAAACTTAAAACTTTCCCATTGTGGAAGAAACCAAACAATGCTAGCCTTCAGGAAGAGACAGTGGACCTGATTTATTTAAGCTCTCCAAAGCAGGAGAATACCTGGAATAAAGAACAATAGGAACCTGGGTGATCCATCATAACTGGAATGGATGTGGTCCAGGATTGAAAACTTTGGCCTGCTAATTGCAAATGATTTTTAAAAATCCATTTCAGGTTTGCTCAGTCACCCAGATTCTTCCATGGTAGTCTATTTTTTCCAGCCTTGGACAGCTTTATCAAATTATAATCAATATGTTTTTTGGATCTAAACACTAGATCCAATTTCCTGTTAAAGAGTGTCTTGAACTGTGTAGTTAGTGCCAGAGGCTAGGATACATTTTTATGGGTTTTGTATGTTTTGTGGAAATGTCTAATTCTGTTTGATTCATGAAAACATTATCTAGGTTTACTCATGCTTGAAAAAAGCTGATTGTGGCCAATTTAAAACCTAAACCACTTTGCAGACTTTTGCTACCAGGTCTGTGTTATCCTTACACAACCTATAAAATGTCCTGCCACTGTAATCTCATCAGTACTTTACCCATCATGGCTCTTTGTATTGCTCCCCTGTATACTCCTATTTGTCCTGTACATTTTGCCTTGCATACAACAGTCATACTATAGACTATTGATTCATCCTACAGATGAATCATTTGCAAACTAAGCATTGCTGGATATACAGACTAGATATGACTGCATTGAGCTGGCTCTGCAGTGATGAAGCACACTGAGATGGGAATTTTATGCTGCAGTAATAAAGTCTCTGGAACACACAAAACATCTTCATTCAAAGCCCAGCAGCTTCCATCAAGAGCTACAATATTGCAAATTCCTTTGAGAATCCACTTGTACATTATGTATTTAGAACTCAATCCAGTCCTTGGCTGCTAGTATTTCCTAGTACAATGTTGCAGTCACAGCTTTAAAAGGGAAAATCCATTGTTAGGTTTAGTTGCATCCAAGAACATTATTATGTTTTTCGGGGACTCAAGGGCTGTCATATAAATGTGGATAAAATATTAAAGTCAAACTAAAAACAAAGCAGGTAAATGCATTCCAGGTGCATCTAAACAAAAGGTGTTCAGTATCTTACAGTTCTTTATTTTTAAATTAGCCACAGCCTAAGCAGAAAACATTTTCTACTAGCAGCTGTAGAGGGGACCATTGCTCTCTGCGGGGAAGAGGTGGTCTCATTGCAGAGATCCAACATGCTCCCTACTGAGTCAGACCTATAAAGCTCTGCAAGCAGGAATGATCATGCTCCTCAATGACTGGCTCCAAGTCAACAGGGGTGTATGTTGAACCTCTGCAAAAGGATCACTGCTTTATTGGGTACAAGAACATCACACCGCACTGCAGGTAACCAGATCTGCATGTAGC
The DNA here is from genome assembly GCF_032062135.1 of Pyxicephalus adspersus. NCBI lineage: Eukaryota > Metazoa > Chordata > Amphibia > Anura > Pyxicephalidae > Pyxicephalus > Pyxicephalus adspersus. The sequence goes on along the minus strand of NC_092864.1, from coordinate 44,644,616 downwards.
AAAGTCAAAAGTGACTTTTTCCTTTTGGGAACCAAGCTGCAGTCCATAAATGGTTCCAAATCCCTCTTTACTATTACTGTTATTATTACAATGTATCGTGCATATGCAAAGGCAGCGCTGTACAAAGTTGATAGTCGTGTCACTAACTGCCCCTCAAAGGAGCTCATGATCTAATGTCCCTACCATAGTCATATGTCATTATTGTAGTCTAAGGTCAATTTTGAGTGGAAGCCAATTAACCTTACTGCATGTTTTTGGTATGTGTGAGGAAACTGGAGTACCCGGATGAAACCCACGCAGACACGGGGAGAACCTGCAAACTCCATGCAGATAGTGTCCTGGCTGAGATTGGGCCATTGACCCATTGACCAGGAACCTAGCGCTGCAAAGGCAAGAGTGCTACCTCTGAGCCACGGTGCTGCCCATACTCTTAATAACTATTTAAAAAAGAGTGCTTGGGGCCAAGGTGAGCAGTCTGAAATGGCCCATAGTTGTTTTCCTTGTAGACTGGAAATCTGCTGTAGGAGACGGCCAGTGACAGCATGGGACTGCTAAAGATTGCTTTCATCATGGTCCCACATGTCACTTACCAAAAGGCAACACGTGACTCTCAGGACACAGGTTAAGCACCAGGGTTCTAGGTCTTTCCCTTACTAGATCACATCTGACCCCCCCCCCCCCATACCTAATTTCCACTTTAAAGAATAACCCAGCCAATTAGGAAACAACATTTCTCTGCAAAGGTTTGGAGTGGTGAACCTGGTTGGTTTAAGTCTACCTTTAAATCTGTTCCTGTTAAACTCTATTAAACCATAAATAGGTCTAATTAGTACTACTATAACAATCTTTACCTATTTTCACAGACATCGATGAATCTGAATACCAGTGGGGAAACAGTAGCAATTCTAAAAGAATTTCTATCTCAATTGCCAGGAGATCTGTACAAGGTGGAACAACTGCCTTCTCATGTCTAACAATACACCTAGCTGAGCAGCAAAGTGTACCTGAAAAGTATTCAAGCATTCTTGCAATTAAGTATACATCCTAACCCTTAACTAGTCCAATTCAATTTTAGCCACAGACACAATCTGGGTATTCACAAACAAATTCTATGCATCCTTATTCAGTGCCCCATTAGTTCTCACTCTCTTTTCTCAGAATCTGTTTTACAGAAAGGCAGATATAGTGTCTTTGCCCGAATCAGCAGAAGCCCTAGAGAACCTTTGGTCACAGGATCAATATAGACCTCCAAGACAAAGAGATGTAATTCTGCACCAACAAAACTGACATCAAGTTCCTGGCTTTGACAACCAAGTAGCCATCATCATTCTAGACAGGGTGAGATACAGTGGAAAAAAAAATATTCCTTTAACTAAGACATAGGGGGACCCTAAAATAAGTTTTAAGACTTCTGGGAACCCCTGCTTTAATTACTATATCCACAGCTTACAGCATATTAGTGTAGTGGTCAGTGGGAACAATGCCATTTACATTGCAGACCATTGGGAAGAATGTGGAAAGAATGTCCTCCCTATAGATAGCCAAAAATTGGTGTCCGTTAAACTGACCTGAGAAGCACAAATTGTTCATTGCTCAAGGAACCCCCAGCAACCTCCGGAGGGACCCTGGTTGAGAAACACTGCTATAGACTATACTTCATGCTACATAAAAAAGTGAAGAATTCATGTCTTTTAAACCAGACAACCGAAACTCCAACTCAAATCTTCTACATTTAGTCAAATTATGCAAATTTGTCAAAGCTCAGCAATTTCAGGATTTCAAACATCAATACATAGTTTGTTATCTATATAAGAACATAAGAACTGTGTTTTTACATTTCACACCTATAGCCATAGAACAATTTCATTTCACAAATGTTCATACCTCCTACCATGTTCTTAGATATCCAAATATATCAAATGATGGGCAGAACTGTTGTTACACCTCACTGATATTTTCATGGAAAGATTAGTATGGAGTTATTCGGCAAGCATATTTTTTTAAATAGGTAAACTACTATAAAAAGACTATAAGACAATGGGAAGCCAGGCAATTGTCAGAGCCTTAAAACACTCAACTGGCTACTTGAACTAATATTTCATATATCCCCTATGACAGAATTTAAAAGGCACGTCCTACAATCAATATCTGCCTTGACACATTTTCATAAGACTATGAATGAATGAATGGCAAAATATCAACAACAGGGAAAAAAATCAAGTTTAATGAGGCTAAATATATTTAGCTACATTAGGAGCCGATTTACAAAACAGCAACTCTAACACTTATGCTGAAGAATATACTAGGGTGAATGTATTTTCAATGGCAGTAAATGATTCTCTACAAGGGAATGTATGTGGAATCCAAATTTGCTGCTTTATGAATATAGCTCTAAGTCTACTTGGGATAACATTTAAGGCTCAATTCACAAAGCTAAAATGCAAGCATAAGGGCTCATGTTAATAAGTGGTATTTTTCAGGCCACCTATTTTAACAGAGCAGTACACATGTCAGTTGTTTTTCAGACACAGAATGTTTTATGCCTTCAGGTGGCTGTTATTTAAGCTTTTAAGGGCAGGGTCCTCTCCTCCTCCTGTGTCACTGCCTGTATTCGTCATTCATATGCAACCCCTATGTACCGCACTTTGTATTATGTTGGTGCGATGTAAATCCTATTTATTAATAAAAATTTATGGTATTTATGTTTATTCAATGGTTTCATGGCTTTTATGGTCAATTCAGATCTGTTGTGAGCTACAGGGTTCTAATGTGGGCTCAACTGTGTTCCCATCCTCTCACATCCAAGTCAATGGTAGAGGTTAGGAACCATTTTTGCATGTGGTGGCAGTAGATGATAGCTTGGTTGTTTGAAGATCTTGTACTTAACCACGTGCACATCTGATTACCTGCTGTGTGGTTTGCCATTTCCAGGTGCACAGGAGCAGCTTGCTATATGCCCTCGCAGCTGCACGGTTTTGCACAGAGTTTGAAAGGGGCCCCTAGAGTCAGTAACCTAAAAAAAAGTACAGATTAGCAACTCTACATCATTGGATTCATGTTGTCTTTAAACCAGTGATTAAGAAAGATAAAGATTAAAGACAGCCATGGAAGTAGTATTTTTAGGTCACCAGTGGCAGCCAATACATTTGTTTTTTAGTTGGTAATAATTTAATTTGCAAATAGCATCAATAGCATGTAAATTGCAGTAACCTACAACAACCAATTTACTTTAATCAATGTAGAACATTTAAAAGAATTCATAATGATGTCTTTAATGTGTTGCCAAGGGTTCCTACACTCGTTTTTGCCTAATTAAATAAAACCAGCAATTTCGCTTATGTGTACTGAAGAATATGCAAAGCCCTTAACAGAGAATTTCCAAAACAGCAGTTTCATTATTTATTCATGTTGTGATCAAGAAAAACATGAACACATTCTTCATATGAAGGGTGACCTAGTTTTAAGACATGCATTGGATCCTAGCACATTCCTGCTATTTACACGTCAGGTTCCACTTAATAATTATCTGCAGAACATCATATTTCTGAGCTATATATACAATAATCTCAGGAATGAGTGTAGAAACATAATTATCATGATGAAGATGAAAATAGGATACATGCTTGTTCTGTAGGACTTTGGTCTTTTAGCATGGGACACAGTCCTTGTTTTCCCTAAAATCTTGCTGATACACAAATCAATTTTCTGTGGCACAGTGGTTTTGTAAAGTGAATTGTCTCACCCACATGGTGGAAACAGTAAGCTCAGAAAACAATAAAAAAAGGCTTTGGTCAGATGTGGTGGAGTAATTGGAGTTGGTGCAGGGAGTAGAAGAGATACATTGTTTGGCACTGGATTTAGTGCCAATATTTTAAAGAGAAATTTTGGCATACTTAAAAAAAAAGTAAGTAGGAAGATTTTTTTATTTTATAAGATATTTAGCATGTCTCTGTTACAATAAAACCCTAATGTTTGCCTGCTTGAATATATTTGTACAATATACATTAAGTCACACAGCTCATTGCACACTCTCAGCATACCAGAATGAATGAACCCCCATGCTCATGTATAGAAGTTACATCACCCCTGGCTGGCCAATCAAGGTGGCTGAAGATGATGAACCCAGTAAAAGACAGGCCAAGATGTTGCCGCATAACTAGAGGTGGCAATTATAGGTGGACTATTTCCCTTTTAAGTGTTTGATATGGTGGGAACCCTCGTTTAAGGGTTCATGTTAGAGGTAATATAGGTTAAGGCATAGGGGGTTTGATTTTAAGAGTCCAATAAAGGTTTAAGGTTAGTGTCAGGTTAAAAGTATCAGGATAAGTGTTACATGGGTTAGCATAACTGTTCTTAACAATTGTATTTTTGGTGCTAGAAAACATGCAGAGAAATACCATACCCTAAGACATCTCTCATACTAACCTTAATCCAACCTGTAACATGAACTCTTACTGTTACCCACCTGAATGTACAATTAAAGAAAGATGGAAACCCCAAGCTGTTTACTAACTTAGTACTTACCTCCTTATAGCAGAAATCTTTTTTGCTGCTAACCATGTGTGCACAGCAAGCCTCCATAGACTTGAATAGGGCCATACTTTTTCAATCCTAAGGGAGCACATTAGAGACCTTGAGAAAAGGGTCCTATTTAGGCTTTTTTGTTGTCCCTGGATAAGTATAGTTTTACAAAAAGTAATCTTATGATTTAACCTATTGTTCTCATCTTCACTGCCATAGTTTCAGTGAAAGTGGGCCCTTTGTGATATCTGCATGTTTAGAGTCCAAAAAACTGCCCACAATACCCAGCAAGGTGTAATATTTCCCGTGCTGCGCCCTTCGGAGACAGACTAAAGTTTAGGGCAGGGAGCAAGCAAGTGTAGCCAGGAAAAGGATGGAGTGAGCATCTTACAATACAGAAATTCAGGGAGACAGAAGAATGTTGGCTGTGTGAATGTGCAGAAAAAGCACTGGAACCTCAGACAAAGTGTTTTAGGTTTAAGCGTGGCTAAAGAGTAAGATTGGCAGGATGGGTGGGAACTGACAATGTAGGTGTTAAAGCATTCAGTAGGTGAGGATAGCAATTACCTATACTTCTCAGAGCTGGACCAAAGCAAAATGTAGCAAGTTAGGAAACACCAGATGGTAGGACTACCAGCAGCAGCATTCATCTTTGCCAAGTGTGCTAATCTTTCAGTGGAAAATATTACCAGTGCTTAGGTACCAGTGACAAAACATAATGTATCAGCTAAATAATGTTCAGTAAGCCACCATACCTGAGAAAATCTATTTGGCTACATAACAAGCTTTCATTTTTTCACCTCTGAGTATAACACAAGTTACACATTTGATGGTACAATAAACCTATATTTTACAAAAGACTATTCAACCTAAATTGGAGAATTTACTAAATTAAATTAATATGAAAATATCTCTTCATATAGGAGCTCACTCACATTTTACATTTTTGCACAATTTTACATTTTCAGATTAACAGATTTAACAATTTTATTGCGCTCCATTTACTTGAGGCAGTTCTTTAAATCTAAAAAACTTCTGCTGCTGATAATGTTAAAGCTTATAAACATTTTTTCACTTATTTATTTATGAATAGTCTGTGCTCAAATCTCCCTTGGGGTTTGGTACTGTCCTGCAGCCTTCTTTTCGCTGGAGTAGTTTCACCATAGAAACCAACCAGCAAGTGTTATAGAATGTTGGGTAGGTCAAAAGTAGTTTAACGCATTTCTAGACGCAGTTCAAAAGGCATACGGAATATATAGAATCCAGTAGCCCATATCAACCAGGAAACAGGTAAAATAATTTGGGAGTATTGTTATGAAGATAACATTGCACTGTGCTAAAATCAGAACATTATTCTCCAGATTGCCCCACTGCAAGTTCTCTGTTATACATGGCACCCAGATTTGACAGGCCACCTAACAGGATGCAGGAGGAGCAGAAAGATTAGACTTCCTGAAGCCTGTTCTATGGAACTTCCTCCCTCCTTAATTTGGGGTTTACAATTTCTGTTCCATCATACAAAGCAAGCTTAAACCTAATTAGTGCATGGGAGAAGTATTGGCACTGTCTTTGCTGTGAGAGCCAACAAGGATACTGCAGGGGTATTCCAGAATCACAGCAGGTGTGTGTTCTAGGATTTTCAGAATACAGAAACAGACAAGTGAGGTGGCTGGTGCAGTACAGCAATAACTGGATCAAACAAAAGAAATACTGATCAGGTAGTTTGCAGATTTAATAATTATGTTTGGACTGTATCCTTTTAGCTGGTCTCTCAAATTCGTTTCCATCAGGACACAGATGGATGGATACGGATTTGGGAGAGATTTGAAGATACTTTGTTATGTGGAAGTCCCATGCCTCCTGAGGAAGCAATGATTGTAGCAAAGGGTGTCAAGTAAAGAATAATAGGGCAAATGTTTTAACACCTTTATTACTATGTAAATGAAAAACAGTATACTCAGATCTCATGTTTAAAAAAAAAATAATGAAAAATAAATTCTAAATGTTTTTAGAAAAAGATTTTTTGTTGTAAGCAGTTAATCAAAGTGATACATGGTGACTGAATAATGCAATTTTGAAAGGTGAAATAAATAAGTATAGATTTCATTGTGGATGTGGCACTGTATTCATTTAGGTATCTCCAATATTAATAATATAACTTCTAGGACCATTTCAGACTTGCAGCCAAAAGCAGCAATCTACTTCTGTCTCAACAACGTTTCCAAATGTTTCCTTTCAATTTAACGTTTGCGGTACAGTTTCTAAAAAGCAAAAAGTAGCTTCTGGCCACTCAATTGTCATTCACACTCTGTAGACTGAACTGCACCTTAACCAAACTCAACCAACATGACAAAGCAATTATCAGGCTCTGGAGTTGATAGCATAGTAATTGGAGAGGGGCAGCTGACCTCTGCAGTTTTCATCTACAAGTCTAATTACCATCCAAGCTTTTTGGACAATTACATTGTAGTGGCAGGTAACTTCAACTAAAGTCATATAGCATGGTGCTTCCCCCTATTAAAAACCTCTTCAATGCTGTTTGGTTAAACCTAGCATTTGTGTCAACCACAATTTAGCCTGAACTGCATTCAACCTCTATTTTATGGGGTTGGGGGCTGCTGAGATTGAGGTTGTGGCTCAACGTTTTCAGCAAGTTGATGAAAATGTCACGACCAGCAGCAACCGCCTTCCAACTCCTGTGATCTGTTTGAATGGCTGCATTCAAGTCAATGGAAGCAGCTGGCCAGTGTAGCCAGAAACAACATGTTGTGTTCAGCAACTACTGTGGCTGAATTCCACTACTACCTCACCACAACTGCCTAGACAAAGTGAATTTCAACTGCTCCTATTCAATTGAACAGAGAGAACAGTTTAGCCTCTGTGGTCAACCGCAGATCTGATATTAATCTGAAAAAAAAAATATGTGGAACCTCTGTTCATTTTTTTGGGTTTTCTTTTCTCTTTTGTTTTAAGCAACCTGTGATCATTTTTTTAACAAAGACGCCACTTTATTTTAACATATTTATATTTTTTATTTATTTAACATTATTTAATGTTCTGGGAATAGATTTTATTAAATAAAATATGTTAGTAATACAAAATTACCTATATTAGCTTCATGATTTAAATTTAAAATGAAGAAGCATTCCAAATATTGTCTTTTTTAAGGGAGTCAGTCAGAGGATCTTGTAATATGATGAGAATATTAAGAATCCTACACTGCAACAATCAGCCAACCATGCTGAAATGATGGTATATTTAATTGAAAAGGTTTTAGACAGTCCATTTCCAGGTCATGTATTATGTATAAGAAGAGGAAAGGATGGAGCACCCACAACTACCAGAAGCCAGAAATTCATGCTGATATTCTTTAGCATGTAACATTTAAATTTTAATTCTTTTATAGTAAAAAAAATCTCAAATACACCATAGGCCATAAAAACCTCACTAGTTTCAGAGTTGTAAATGTATTTAGCTGCAGTGAAAAAATAATTCTTTTCCCATTTGCCAAAATAGACAGGGCATTCTTCTCCAACTGACTACTAATATGAGAGCGGACATTCTTCTCCCAATGGTCACTAATGTCAAGGGGAAATTCATTCACCACTGTCCACTAATGTAAGAGGGACATCTTTCTTCAACTGATCATCTCCCACTGTATGAGAAACATTCTTCTTCCACTGACCACTAATGTAAAAGAGGAAGTTCTTCCCCACCTGAAAAATACTACACAGCTAAGTAAGGGCTAATTCACACTAGCAGTGAGGTTGAGGTGCTTTTACTGCTTTCTCATGCCAGGAAACGATGTTGCATGAGGAGACATTAACACATGTAGTGTCTCCCTGCGGTAGCACCCATAGGAAATAAATAGGGGCTACAGTAAGCTGAGCTAGCACTGCTCACTGATGCCAGCTGTCACATGCAGATGTTGTTTTTTTTTCCAACCAGCACTTCTGGGCCAGTGACTGAGAGGTTGGCAAGATGCCAGCTGGGGGGCCACAAGAACTTGCACATTAAAGAAGCAAGTGTGAACCTGCCCTAACATTACTCTTTTAATGACCACTAATGTAAGTGTGTGCATTCTTCTATGTACAGGTCGTCCCTGAGTTAAGGAAATCCAACATACAGACGACTCCTAGATACAAATAGGATTTCCCTGCTTGCTCATGCGCAAGACGGAGGCTTGATGGAGGGAAGGGGATGGTTTGCATGACTTACAGAAGAAATAATTTGCTAAATACAGCTGGGGTTGTGGGTGATGTTAAGAGCTGAGCTGATCTGTAACATTTTGTAACTCTTTAATGACTTATGCAAAAAGAACAACTGCAGAGTTTGTCTATCAAAGCACGGCTTGCTCTAAAAATTAATGAACATCTAGGCTCCACAAAGTTTTGGTTTTTTTTTTGCTATGTTTGTGATTAACTCACAGTGAGGATTTTATACAATAACTAACACCATGCTTCCCAATATGTTGAGACAAACATCTGTCCTAATTGCATTTAAAAAAAATAATGTACCTGTTCTGACTTACATACAAATTCAACTTAAGAAACCTATAGTCCCTTTCTCATATGTAACCCGAGAACTACCTGTACAACTTGTTTAAAAGGAGGCAATCTTTTCCTATGTACCACTTGTGTAAGAAGAGGCATTCTTCTCCCCGACCACCAAACCTAATTTGCCTTTTCCACTTTGCAAAGGGTGCTCAGTGATTTATATTTATGCCATTGTCTATTTACAGATTCAATGTAACATTGGAATTTTAATATGCCTTTAACTAAAGACAAACATTTGCCATAGAATCATTACCTATCATGTCCTATGACCCTACATTACATTACATGTCTGCTTCACCTTACAACGGAAGGGTGTAAATATTTGATGCCTTGCACTTTACTTTGGTCTGCTGACCATGCCATTTATATCAATATTAGCTGAGGTACTTATTGACAACAGAAGATGAGCTGTGAGCACACCATGCTGCCAAGCCATTGCCTGTTTATAAGTATCTTCAAGGGATCACTTTCTGCTGAGCAGGTATGCTAACAATTGTGTGTACTGCACATATGTAAAAGGAAGCAATGATAGCAACACAGCTGGGCACATATATAATGCAATTCTCTTTCCAATGCTTAACATCCTCAACATTTAAATCAACTTAAACTGCATATTCCATAACTCTAATTTGATCACCATCATCAAACGTATCCCCAGCTAAACTGGGGAAAAATAATGGATGCCGCCCACACATTTTTAAGCATGACTGCTCAGTTTCTTGTATAATCTACTTTACACTGGTGATAGATGTCAAGTGGACCTGAACTCAAGAAGATTTTTTATATGTTATAGGGCTGCTGTTTAGTCTTGAGCCCTCTGCCTGCCTTTTTTCGGACAATATTCAGTTCCACTTCAAATAGTCATTTCCATGTTTTGGACTCATCTAGAAATTATTGATTGAATGGTTATTTGATTGTCATTTCTTGCTACGGTTATTGCTTTGGACTGACTTTGCAGGATCATATTGAAAATTTAAGCTAGTAATGCAGTGTATGTATAGACCAACCAGCTCTGAAACAATTTATAAAACAACTTTTGACTGAGATTTTTATGTAATCCAAGTCCCCAAAATGCATCACTAACAACATACCACTTTGGCTTTACAAGAAGCAGGTGGAGTGTTGGTGTGTATTTCCAAGCAAATATGGGCACTCTCTGCATCTTCACCACTACCACCCTACATAAATTTATACCAGCACCTGTACATTGACTGGTCATGAGAGCTACACATTGCCAGAGAAAATGTCTTGAGAGTTTTACAATAATGGAGAGACTGCCATGAAAGTTGTACATTACCTGAGAGACTGCTGTGACAGCTGCATATGACCAGACTGTTAAAAAAGCCATAAATTACCAGAAAGACTGCCATGAGAGCCTTGAGGCTGCCATAACAGCAACACATTAACAGAGATACTACCAAGAACTGACCAGAGAAAAGGTCATGTCAACTGTACATTACCAGAGACTAATATGACTGCTTTACATTACCAAATAGACATCCATGAGAACTGTACATTACTAGAGAGAGTGTCTACCATCACCACGTGTCCCAACACATCTGAGACGTGAAGACTACAGAACGAACCAATAGTCTCCAAGAGACACGAGAAACCATTATGAGTTGTAACTCTCACACCCCTACCAATTACTAAAAAACAATTTGCAGTGGACTGACACTTTAAAAATATCTCATAATCATTTTCCGATGGACAAAAAAAACACTATTGTTATTAGGGAAAGTCACTGACACAGCCAGCAGGGAGCTACAAGGTATTTATAGAAGCATTGCAATATTTTTAATAATTCTGCACAGGAACCAGGCTCTATTTTGTTGGAGCAGTGTCTGCATGGTCTTGGCAGGTGATTGTGTTTATGTTCACTGTCTCTATTGTATCAATTACAGCAGCCCTCAGAGCAGACTGTACTGCAACAGTGCTCACCTCCCCCATAGATGTCAATGCAGCCTTGCATTATGGTGAGTGCTGGATGCTTCTGTCTACACTGCATTTATTTAAACTGTCACTCCTTGGCCCAGATGTAGCTATTGATCTTGTTACTATAGAAACTCCTTTTTTACATTATGTTTTATAGGTTTATTTCTGTAGAAACACTGTTCAGTACCATCCACTGATTCAGGGGTTAATATACTGCAGAATCCTCATGTCTCTAGAAGATAGGATGCAAAACAAATATTTTTCTGGGTGGAACTTGGAGTGGTATCTTCAGAGACTCTGGCAGCAAAATTTGGTTACTGTCAATCCTTTTCCTTCACCTCATAATGTTAATATGCTAAAGTCTCACGAATTCTGCTGTATTTCCTGAATGTATAACACATGGCTATTGAGATTTTGTCATAATGGTCACAGAGCTGTGGACTAAAATGCAGAAGAATCCCAATGGGATTTAGTGAGAGATTTATCATACCAGCAGCCACTCAAAACAAATATCGTATGACATACCTTCACAATTGCACTGGGCTCAGAAGGGTAGACCAAGAGGGCGGTGATGGAACCAGGGACCTATAGTTCCACTTTCACAATTTAGGATCGGGCAGGGATTTTATTGCAGAAAAGGACAGGCAATGTCCATTTTGCAATCATCTGCCCAATCAGGTGCTAAGACAGGAGTGTCAAACTCAAATCACATTGGGGGCCAAAATCTAAAACACAGGCTAAGTCGCGGGTTGAACTTTTTGTTAAGGTACATAGTCTTAGTAGATGTATAGATTCTTCCTTACCCTGAGACACCATATCACACCCCATCCTCATGCATTTATCATGTTCTGGAAATAAGAACATGCTTGACTTTGTGAAGCATGAACATTTATTCGCTCTCCCATCTTTCATTAAATTGTCTCCCTTCTGCATCATCTTTTCTCTTGCTGGACAATTTGGAACTGATTGCTTTTTTGTTCCTAGCAGCTTTTTCTGAGGTCAGTGTACCTGACCTATCCATCTGAGGGGAATGGAGCCACTGACTGTGCCGAGGTGGAGGCTTGTGTCTGAGTCTGGAAACATTGCAAATGTAGCATCCCACTGAGATTCCATACCTGGAGCAGCAGGATCCGGAATCTGGCACAGTCGTGCTTGGTGCTGGGTCTTGGCGGGTGTGTTAAGAAACAACACACAGGTTCTTCTGTCTGCAGCAGGGTCAGGCACTTGTGTGTACTGCCCTGCTTCCATCTAGTTTTCTGGGACTGGGTCCTCCTGCCTGCCAATTTCCGGCGCTTGGATGTGGCACAGTCACTGTGGGCCACATAATAGGGATTTGGCCTGCGGGCCTAGTGTTTGACACTTGTGTTCTAAGCTATCAAAAATGCTGAGTTGGCACAACCCAGCTTCCCCTGTAGCTGGTGGGACAGAATAAACTTTTGCATGCCTGTGCAGGAGTTATATCATCCTTGTCCTGTCAATGAAGATGGCAGAGCAAGAAGAGAAGGAAGTAGACAGCCCCCACAACGAGCTTCAAAATGTCTCATTAATACTGACACATTTCACTTTATTGGCTTCCACGGGGGAAGTTGAAACAAAACTGAAAAAGTACAGGCAAAATCCCTATTAATGCATACTAGAGAAGATTAATTGCCTAATGACAATTATAGTCAAGAAGGGATGTTGTTGGAACTCTGTTGTTCCCAAATTTTAGTGGATGATCTCAGGCCAGTATGAGCTGTCCACTGTTGGTTGTGGTGGGGATTCCTTATGATTCTGGGTTTGGTAAGTTTGAGATAGCAGCTCCAGCTTTTGTATTTTAAAATAGCTATAGCACTTTCTATGTTCTTCCTTTGTACGGGTCAACTCTTCAAGTTTGTGCCACCAAGAACAATAAATATATCTTTGTCAAGATCTTTCCTTTAGGATGTCAAATGTGTTATGCTAAACAAAAAAAAAACAGAAGGCTAGTTTTTTAAATATAAATAAATGAAAGCCAGCAACCTGAATAAAATGTATCAATACTTTATTTGAAATATATATATATTTTGTTAAGCAAACAAATCAAGGACAATAAATCCAACAGCTTTTACAAATAATAATAATTAAAAACAAGTCATAAAGATGAATGAAAATTTACATGCAAATATGCATAAAGACGTACATTAACAATGAACTTAAAAGTCTTTAACAATGCAGTGTGAATTCAGCCATCCAGAGTACGTGTGATGGCCCCATGTGCACCTGCGTCCCCACCAACCACAGGGTGCCATTAGTGTCTTTGATATGTTGCTCATACCGTTCATTGAACTGTACAAAGGATGGGCCCATGGGATAAGCACACAAGCATATGCTGACATACTTACACAATGCCATACAAACAGATATACACAGGCATCCGATTTTGTGCTGACCCAAACAAAAGGCTCAGTTCACATATGTGGTATTTACATCAGCACTTTTATTTGGATTCACTAAAGCTTTTTTTTAATACATCCACAGATTTTACAGCATACCAATATATTTTAGATTATATAAATAAATATTTTTGGTCCATTTTCTGGCAGGGATTATCTTGAGTTTCTTGAGGAAAGCAGGACCTGAATGCATTTTGCGGTGGTGTCCAGTTTTAGGAAAATATTTATTGTGCAATAAAATGTTAAACATGGATTATGTGAATATAATCTTTTAGCCAACTGAGCCCAATGTGCATACTGTTGGTTTCACATGAGCAGAAACATCCCAGCTCAGGTACTGCCATTTAGATAGCAATGGTTTTGTTTAGAAGAGAGCTACAGCCTCAGTTATCCTTCTCCTCAGCATCACAACTGTGCATTGTGTGCAAAGTGTTGAAGAGTCACAAAAAGTAAATACCTGGCAAAGCAGAGTGCAGCAATATTTCCCATGAGTCTCCTGCACTTAGTCCTATATTATCAACCACATGACTTCAGCTGCATTTAGCTCTGCCAAAGAACTAGTAAGTGCAATAGCACACTACTGCTACCAGTAAGTTGCCACTAGAAATGAGAAGAAATTAGTTGGATCAAATACAGTCAGACTGGCTGGGAAATTTGAATGGATTCACAATTCAGAATTTGTTTTCTTACAAAGGTTTAAATGATTACTGTTGGCGAAAAATCACTGTAAATGGTTTTCTTAGCCAATTTTATGAACCTTGGAAAGCATGGGCAGGCTGAATCCTTTTTTCTGACCGGTTTACCTCTAAATGTGCTGCTGGTGGTGGTGGTGGTGGTAGTGTTGGCACAATCGTGGTGGGTGGTAGTCCATTTGTTCAATGGCATTAGAAACAGGTGCCTGAAACAAATCAATAATCCAGAACTGGTTCTTTCACTGGGTTACAATATGAAAAAATGTGTATAACTGTAGTTTTTCCTGCCTAAAAGACGGAGCAAGATGTGCCAATGCCAAAGCTTGTCATTAGATGATGCCATGAGCTGGCACCTTTGCCTATGTACAGGATAGATGCATAAGGATTGGTTCTTTCTGCTTCATAACTGAACAAGTTGCCACCAGGTACAATATCACTAGTCCAACGTGGGCTTTTTACAGGTTTTCCAATTGGCACACTCTGCATGATACAAATGAATCTCTAAGAATAAAGGTGATCCTTGATCCCCTAACAATGGAACCACTCTTGTACAATACAGAATTCTACAACATCTTTAGGACCCATAAACACAGTTGCATTGTGGTAACAGGCGTGGTATCACAACACAAATTACATGTATTATTGTGTTGATATGTCAATGATTTTCAATTGTTCCCCAAAACACAAATGCAAGGCACACAAACACATTGCCTTGTATCACATCACAGCATAGTAGTTGAGCAAAAAAATGTCTTGCGTCTGAATAATATTGGTGTGTTGCCAATCTGTTTGAACAGACATAGTGGGTCCGATTTATCAAAGCTAAAAGATAATCTATCATGGGAAAACCTGGGTGATCTAACAAATACAGAATTAGTTTCTTAAAATGATTTCTTATTTGGAAAATGTTCTCAATCCTGGACCAAATCTATTCCAGGTTTGATGGATCACCCATGATAATATTATTATCAAGCATTTATATAGCACCAACATATTATGCAGCGCTGTACAAAGTCGATAGTCATGTCACTAGCTGTCCCTAAAAGAAACTCACAATCTAACGTCTCTACCATAGTCATATGTCTGTAATAGTCTAGGGTCAATTTTTGGAATGAAGCCAAGTAACCTAACTGCATGTTTTTGGAATGTGGGAGGAAACCAGGTAGTATAGTTTAATTTAATTTAAATTAAATTTCCACTTTAGGTTTGTATGATCAAGAAGATTATTATTGCATAAAGGGATGGAGGATGTACCTTCTGCAATAATGTCTTACCTTCCCAATCACCCAGATTTCTAAAATTAAACCCAGGGCTGAACGTACTTTACACGTGCCGGAACAAATGAGCGCACTGGAGTTACATCCTTCTGGCAGGGAAATCGAATCGGTTAAAGATTGTCCAAAAGAGAAAACGGAAGGCAGTGCCCGGCCTGCACAAGTCTGCCAGGTTTAGGGTTAGGCACTGCACAATATAGTTACATTGAAACATGGGGAAGGGATTAGGTTTAGACTCCAGGCAGGGAAGGGCTCGGTTCAGGTACTGGGTAACAGGTAAACCCAGGCACTTTGATGGAAGGGGCTCAGATTATGCAGCAAGAAGGGGTGTTGGGCGGGTAACATAAGGTTGCATTGTGTGATTTCAGAGAGGAGGCTGTAAAATCTGAATTTTGGCCAGTTTGGAATAAAAGGGTCATGCAGAGTTTTCCTGTGGGGGTGAGGGGTATTTCTATTCACACTCCCGATTAGGAATGGAAGGGATTTCTTAGTGCTCAGATCCAGGATGATTGCCAGCGACTGAAGTCCAATACACAGGGCTGTCCCTGCAATCCAAGGACATCTGTCATCAATGCTTCCCAAAATACAATCAGGACTGCTGCACCGTGCATTGCTGTGTATGGGAGGTGCAGCCGGGACCCGGGACCCCCCCTTCCGGGTGCGCTCTGCAGCACTCTGATTCAGCGAATGTCTGATTCACATCCCAACTACAGCACGGCACCCCTCTTCCCACATTTCTCCATACTGGTACAGACTCCACCGGCCCCTCCCGGATGGAGAAGGAGATCCCACGAGGTTTAGGGCTGCTGACTCGGTGCCAGAAACCCAGCCCGTGTTATCTGCAAGAGGGCGGGGTAACCTAATGCAGCACTGGCAGAGTCTCCGCTCAGCCCGGGATCCCGCAGGACGAGGCGGCTACTGCGCATCCACCAGCACCGGGCCGCAGTGTTGGGCTGTGCGACAGCGCCATCTAGAGGACTGCTCTGTCACTGCACCGAAAAGGTGTGACTGGGAAGAAGACAGAAAAAAAAGTTTACACCAAAGAATGTGACGAGAAAAATCCATAAACTGGCATCACCTTCTAAAAATACTGCATTCCTGACTGTCATAATAACATTATTATTTCATAAGTTAATGACCTGATACAAACATGCAGACTAGATGGGGTTATGACTAATTGCATGCTTATATTGGGTCAATAATACACAAAAGTATCAAATTAGAATAATAGGAAAGCCAAGCAGTTAGTATTTTCATAAGGGGTCAGTAGGAGCAACAGAGGTTTCCTTTTTACTATGGAACTGTCTGCGGTTTCCATGGAAACCATAGCTCCTAAACATGGATGCCAGAAAAAGTAAATGGAGCAAATTTCATGGCTGATGTACCTAAACATTACTAATATAAGTGAAAACACAGCAATTGTATGTGAATGTGCAACAATTTAAATAAAGGGGGTGAAACTGCTCACAACAAAAAGTGCAGCTTGTTGTTTCAGCAACATGGAAGACGCATGCAGCCAGTAAAGCCTAAAATAATCTAAGCACTCATGGTGTACAATCCTGTGCAAGTCAGTGACTTAGTAAGACCTTACACTAAAACCTCAGCTTACATTGTCCATGTGCAATGTCCAGGTGCCCTAAAAAGCATGTGCTTAGTAAATGTAAATGATTTGGAAAAGTGGAGAAGATCCTGACCAAGGGCGGACATACCAGGGTGCAAAGTGTGCCCCCGCATGAGGGCCCTGAATGCTCCTCAGCCAACAGGGGCCACCAAATCAGTTTGCATGGTCCTATGGAAGTCCAGCTGCATGCCCATCCTCTTTCCCTCAGTGTTCCGTTTGCGTGACTTTGGAAAAATGTTTGCTCAGCCCAGCTATCCATCCCTTGACACCAGGCTGGGGAAACAACATGCACCCCCAGTCTGTGACAACATTCTCTGCATCAGTTGCTTCTTTTTTGCAGGACTGTGCAGGATCACAGACTTTTGCTTTGCTGCTCAACATTTTGGGATGTTGGGGCACGTGTCTCCAAATCAGTGCTCCTGACTATGCTCCTCATTTAAGAACCAAGTTGTTGGAATGGAACCTGGTCATTAAGTGAAGAGCACCTGTATGTGGACACTGTAGGTATAAATTGGTGTAAAACCAAAACTTTTTGATTTGGTGTAGAATAGGCAATTGGTCTAACTTCCTATCAAGAAATAGCCAAATATAAGGAGGAAATCTCCTTAAAGTAAGTAAACATTCCTTCTTAGACAGTTGTCACCTGAACAGGTTTATTATGCAATGAAATGGTGATTTTATGTATACTGCTTGTTGTGACATGGCATTCCAAAGCTTCATCGCTCCTTTTACTGGTGCTTTCAGAAGAAATATACAAAACCAACATTGTAAGTATGTACCATCAAGTGGACACATCAAATCTAAATCAGAGTATCGGGCTCCGAAAACTAAAAACAATTATCCACCAAACACCATAATAGTAACACATAAAACAGCAACCAGCACATTGGAAGATCTGATGTAGTAGTTAAGCCATAGGCTTAGTTCATATTAGTGTTTTTAGCAAGTGGTTTTAAGCAGTTTTTCTAACATTGAAACAAATGAGTGGATTTAATTATCTATTTTTGGTCCAGTGCTTGGTGGCAGCAGCATTATTGTGCATTCTTTAAGATGCTATGTGCAGCTTTCAAGGGCAGCTTATCACACCAGCCACCTACATATATTTGAAATGTGTGGTCGCTTTTCCTACCTTATCATGGTGGTTAGTGGAAATAATGCTTCTTTTGTTGCTGGCCAATGAGAGGGAGAGCCACAGGGAGCCAAATGGATTATTGATGTCACTTTATCTCAAGAGGTACAAATTGCTCAAGGAACCCCCAGCAACTTTTGGAAGAACCTTAGAGTTTCATAAAAACCTTGGCTGAGAAACACTGCTCTAAACATAATCTGCAATTTAACTGGCCAAACAAAGGCCTGAGAAGATAGGTGAGTGGTTTCAGGTGCATTCAGCTTCCATTTGACATCCTTCTAATATGCTGCAGGTTGTTTTTGTTTTCCCATTGACTTTAGAAGAAAAGCAGCATTGATTTAAAACAGACTATAGTAAAATACTTAAAACAATGTTAGAAAATCCTTTCTATAAAAGCATGTTCATTTTATACATTTTGACAGACACCCATGTTTGGACAGCTTAAAAGTCTTAGAGTTCCTAGAACAAGCAGGAGTTTGGGAATTGGAACATAAATTGGACCACAATCTTATGTCTTTAGGTCCTCCCCTACATCCTAATACCTTGTACTCCAAGTAAACAGAACAAGGTGAGTTGTGCCACCCAGATTTTTTTTTCTCCTGAAAAAAAGCCAACGCCTAAGTATTTCTCCTCTATCCTTAATATGTCAAAACAGCCTTGTTTGTACACTTATCATTTATAGAAACATTCATGTAACATCCAAGACACGTGCACAGCCATGACTTTTCTAATGTCTGAAGCCACTTTAAGGATATGTCCTCTGTCTAATCATTTCTGTGAAATACTCATCCAGGAACAATTTTTCGATGATGAAAAAAAGAGTTACCCAATGGCAAGCTGTAGAGGAGGGTTTGGGTAGATTTTCAGGTATTTCTTCTCTAGAGTGTCCATTAGCGTCTCTCCAATGACAAGAATAACAGGCTAATGTTTTAATTATCTCTATTTTGTAAATTCAGTGGCCTTTTATTCCAACAAAATCTTTTTTCAATTAAACCAAAATCTGTTTTTAATGGGCTCTGTTTTACAAGACTTGTAGTGCATAACAATAACCAGACTTTACACTTTGGTTATAATAGGTTGCAAATCATCTTTCATTCTTCTAAATTCTTTACAATTTTGAAAGCTGAAACATAATTGGCTGCTATGCTTTACTGTACATTATTGACTTTCACACCTATCAAATAAACTCCTTTAAAGTAAATGTTCCCTCTAAAATGTTAATGTTAAGTGATGGAGACACTATAAGTTATTAGTTCACTACTTCTGTGCTAACACTCTACAACAAATATATTCAGAGCTAATGGAGAGTATTGATTATAACACTAACTGTAATCATAAGTCACTTGCTCATTGAATAATGGATAGAATGATATTTTCATTGCATAGTTTCAGTAAAATCTCTCACATATTATAACCATTAGTAAATCCTTATTCCCAACAGAGGAAGTAAATTAGCATACAATGGAGAAGATAGTGAAATTTGCCTTGAACAGTCAGAGTTTTGCATCACACCAGTCTAAAGGAGTCTTTGAATTTGAAATGAGATGGCTCAGCTCAGTTAGTTTTTTTTATAGCTGCTTTAGTGCTATACCATGCCTATCCCTGGTGTATACAAAGGAGGACTGAGAGCAAAAACAAACAACTACCCCTTCCTTGGTAGGGACACATTTCTGTGAGTTTTATAATGTGAACTATGTGTAGTGGTAAGCATACCACTATGATTGGTTGGCACTGAGAAAGGTAGGTATCCATGGTATATTGTGATGATATTGTTTCATTTTTTTCAACATCAGCTTTCTTTTTGGCTTTCTTTATACAGAAACATTAGAGACACAAAACCAAGTTGATGCTGAAAGCCTGTATTTAAAAGGTCTGAACAGGTAGCTTTATAATGCCCTGTATATTCCAAACGTTGTGGGTTTCACATTGATTCATGTGTAAATGGTAACGTATATATACTTAGGGCCACCATCACAATCCTTTATATAATTAAATATAGTAAATCAAATCATAAAAATAACTTCAGGAAAGGAGAGGTGTAGACAGTAACCATATGGAGGGTCTAATCAGGGAGTGGAAAGCCAGAGTGGAAACCAGGGACCAAACTTAAGCTCAGTTCCCATGCTAGAAAATTGTTGTCAGAGACAAATGGTATTGCTTTAACTGCAGCGTAGCAAGATCAGATCAGAGAAGTACTATGAGACAAGAATGTCCAGATGGGGAAACCAGCTAAACAAATCCCATTTTATTGGCACGTTCAACAGTTTACACTTACAGGTAGATGTTTTATCAGTATGTGTGTTTTGTCACTGCTAGTGTCATTTGATATGTGCATGTGTCTGGAGAGCTGGACCTGTTCAACACAAAGCTCAGCAGCTGGGGTGACTAGAGGTCCAGCATGCCCCACCATCAATCACATCAGAAGCAGAATTCAGATTTGATGTCTATATAGAACTATATACTTCACTGTCCACAGGGTGATAACCCATTTTAAATTAAGGACACAGCTTATCTGTTGAAAAAAGGGCTTAGAAAAACAAAAACTGATGTGGTAAAGGTTGTATAGGCTATCAGTAATGTCACAGTAACATGTGCATGCCAATCTGAATTGTGTATGATGTATGTGAGTGAATTGTAACCATTGTAAGCACCATTGTCAGTGTTATATGTTTTTTTTCAAACGCTTCAAATTCTACATTCCTTCTTTTCTGGACAAACCAGCTTGTTAGTAGAATTGAAATGAAATAACAGACCTAATGGCAGGATCAATATGTAAAAAATACTAGTTTATCAGAGGACAAAAGAAAACAAAGCCTGCTGTGATGATTTTTTGACAGACTGCATTATCTACAGTATGTAATTTTCTATTTTGGGTATAGTTCCACTTTTAGCAAATGACAAAAAAATGAATGTCCACCCCTGGTAACAAGAAATTATACCAGCTGCTTTTTTCTCCTTAAGAAATGTACCCACATGAATAATACCTAAATGATGTTTGCATTTGTGTGACTTTAGAAGTCCGTAATATATGTCCCTGCTGGACAGCTTGGCCTGCATGGAGAAAATATCCATATACAAATTTTAGAGCACAATATATTTCATTTTAAAGGACCATGATGTTTGCTACCTGCCTATATATAAATGCTTTATCTTATATACCGATTTGCACACCATTCACCAGTCACCATTGTGGCAGTGGTGCAGTTCTTCCATTAGCAACGAACTGGCCAAAAGTGACTTTTCACTTTTTGTAATCACAGTGCAATCTACTGCAGCCACATGCAAAAACTTGTTCCCAACTGCTCCTATTGAAATGGTTAGGACTGTGGTTAAGTCTGCAGCAGTACACTGCAGTTCATCACTGGTCTGCAATGGTCTTGCAATGGTCTGCAAAGGTACAAACACATCATCATAAAAGGTCTATTAGAGCCATCAAACGTCTACTATATATTTTGTGAGATGACATTCAGAAATTGACAGTTATGTATTGGAGCAATAGGCACCTTAGATGTTTAAAATTATAAACCTTAAGGCAATCAGGACCCTCACATTTTTCTACTGGCTAGAGATGAAGAAGTATACCCAAGTACCAAGCTTCGAGAAGATGGTTGGAGGTAAGACCTACCTGTCCCCCCTACCAACAGGTATTCCCCCACCCAATCAGATATGCATGTCATGCATCTAGCAGTCTTTTCCTAAAAATAAATCATATCATAGTCAAGTAAAATAATTGTATTTATGACATTATTTCAATAGGCATCTGTCCCCTAATTATAGCCCCTATGAGTCATCTATTTCCCCCCAATGTTATGACACAGGAGTGATGCAGCATCTCAGTTTATTGGAAGATCGTGAACAAATGGACATACTCATCCTCCGGCAACTGTGGATAAAACAGGCAGCATTTTTCTACAAATGTAATGACCAAGGAGACACCGATGTGGTTATTGATCTGCCCCCCCCCCCCCAGCTAAGAAGCATTTGTAAAGGTGGGGGGGATATCAATCAAAATGTTTTAGCCATCAAATCGCATCGAAGTGCCAGGAATATGGTTGTCTTGAAAGATACTGTTGTCATTTATTCTACAAATAAAAATGTTAACAAGCATGAAATAATATTAATTATCCTATTTTCATCTGAAAAAGTTAACAGGGGTTTAAATCCTTCCTAACTCCAAATAATAGAATAGGATGAGTTGGCGTTACTTCACAGTGCATTGCCAGTTTACAAACACTTGCCATTGTTATTAATCTCAAAAAGAACACATATTCTGACTAAAATGGGCACAAAGCAGAACGGTTATAGCTTAGTATCCAGACCAGAGACAAACTTTTACTTTTTGCTTTCCCAGGCCACATTGTTTGTTCTACGTCCCCAAAAAACTGCTTTCCTCAACACACATAAGGACACTCATATTCTTTGCCATCGTGGAATAAATGTTTATTACCCGCATTTAAAAATAAAATTGGTCAAAAAAGAATTCAGATAAAAACAAAAAAAAACAAAGTTTGTGTTATACTGATACTACTATAATATGTTAGCAGAGACACAATTATTAGATTTGAACACAACATGAAACATTTCTGCACAGGCACATCAGTAGCATGCTGACATAGCAGGAAACATAATCCATACAGATAAAATTGGCCTGATTTATGAAAGATCTCCAAGATTGGAGAGTCTAGACCATGGTGATGCAGATTCCCTGGAATGGATTTCTGAAAAATAATTTGCTCCTAATTCCAAAATGCTTTCAATCCTGGACCAGATCCATTCCAGGTTTACTGAGTCACACACGTGGTCATGATGGTCTATCTTCTCCAGTCCTGAAAAGTTTCCAGGCTCAATCTGAACTGTGATGACACAAAAAGAAACAAGTCAGCAGAGACACAATCAGTAGCATACTGGTGCCACCAAAACCATACCCACTAAAATGTAATCAGTACTGTAGTAAAACAACCAGGTAGAAGTTTGCAGAGACACAATCAGTATCATACCAATGCAAGCAGTGTCCTCACAGACACAATTGGTACTGCAGGTAAAATTTTACAGTAATACAAAGAGTATATTAGTGACAGAAGCAGGTATATACCAGTAAAAATACAACCTGTACAACCATGAGCCTACCCATGCACAGAGATGTAACTAGTAGCTTACAGACACAACCATAAAGATGTTTAAATGTTTCGCTGAGGTTTTAGTATGATGTTAGAGAAATAGGTAATGCTTAAATTTTATAAAGTGAAATTACATTTGTACTATTTGTAGATTACACTACTTGTATGTACCTGAAAAAGTAAATAACATTAAGTGATAAATGCATATGGGAGAAAATAATTTGGAAAAATAAAGCCTGTTGGCATTGGCAGAGAATGAACAAACACTCACACAAGGTGATTCCTTTTAGCAGATGGCAGTCCCTCAGTGCCAGTGTGACTGGCCGCACACACTGCACTGCTTTTCTTACCTTTCATACCAGGGAAAATATACTGTAGTCACTACCACCAGCTAAAACTCTACCTGGGCTACATGCCAAAGTTTATAGCTGACCCTGAGGCAGCCCACGTAGAACATCTCCATCTAGCAAGTAAAAAAGTCTTATCTTTTGCAGCTCTACTAATAGAATAAAAACCAATTAGCCATCTAAGCATTGCCCCTAACACCCTTGCAATATTAGTCCTATGTGGCCTAGCAGAAAATCCAGCCCTGATTCAGAGATGCACAAATGCACCACGTGGTGGGGATTCAATAATATATACATGGCGATGTTCTTGTGTAGTGATGAGACATTTTATATGGTTACTATGGTATTTTTATGTATTTGTTCTGTTTATATTAAATAATGAGATCATTGGTTGCAATAACATTAGATCATTAAAAATGAGCTTTGGAAACAGTATGCAGTTAACTTGGAGAACAGCAGATGGTCCCTCTCCAGGTTTAAGTTATGTGCATATGTGTAAAAATTGTCACTGGAAATAATTGTTAGTGATTGCTTCCAGCAAGGGAACAAGCACCATACAGCATTGTGCTGTTCTCTAACAAATTAAATTCTAGAGGTCCACTGCATATACACTGCAGACCACCAGAGCACACAATGGGGCTGGTGTGGTAAAAGGATTTAGTCTGTTCACATATAAAGGTGAAGTATCACCTTGCAAATGATAATTCACTTAGCTTGGGGAGTATGGTGATAGTTTCCCTTGCAAAGAATACCCAATCACATCCAATGAAATCTAAAAACTGTTTTTTTCTGCCACAGGATTGGATGATTGAAGTTAGTAGGGCTTTAACTCATTTACTAAGCTAAGTGAAATATCCCTTGCAAGAAATTAAGGAGTTTCACCTTTGTAAGTACACTGCCTACATTCCTTAGTAATTCACCCCAATGTGTACTTCTATGTTGCAGGCTATCCTTTAAGGCTTATTTATACCATTGTGTTGGAATAATGCACTGCAGTGCAAAAATGACATGTGTTAATGGGCTGCCCTAAATAAATTCACCCTAAAATGTGTAAATGTAACCCACTGAATCTTTAGAATTAAACAAAATCCTCATCTAGTATATTTTTGAAAAAAATATTAAAATATCCTACTTTATTATGAAAGCAAAAAGAGGGAGGCGTCTACTTTACGATCTGACTGACTGTTACTTAGACTTCCTAATTTTTCTAAGCACCATTTGGATTGTGGGCTCAGAGAGAAATAGGTATATTTGTCTCCTACATATGATAAACCCTAAGAGAGTTCAAGGTGTTGTATAGAGCAGGGTTTCTCAAACTTTTTAACATAGGGGAACCCCTTGACATAACTTTTAGGTCTTCTGGAAACCCCTTCTATAATTACTATATCCACAGCTCACAGTACATTGGTGTAGTGGTGAATAGGAAAAATGCTTCTTACATTGTTGGCCATTAGGAAGAATGTCACCCTTACAGACAGGCAAAAAGATCATTGGTGTCAGTTAATCTAAACTGAGAGGCACACATTTCTCATTGCTCAGGGAACCCCTTGCAACCTCTGGAGGAATCCTGGTGGAGACACACTGGTATAAATACCTATCTGGTGGACAAGCAGTCTGTCTCTGTAAGAGATGCAGATATTGACCCAGGGAGAACCTGTGTGGGCATGAAAGGGTACCTGAATCTGGGTGTCCAGTGAAGCTCAAGTGGAATTCACAATAAAATGACCCATTGGGATCCATGAAGTGTACATTAACATGCATTACATGGGGTGCCATTCAAAAAATGGCATTTGAACATAGAAAAGTATGTTACACATATTACCAAAATGCAAAAGCAGATTGATGAACAACCGATTGGGGAGCAGACCACAGGGTATTGCCACTTGCTCATCCACCCCCCTCCATAGAACAGAATAATGCTGTGTGTACATCATTTGTTCATTCCTCTCTCACTTAAAATGATCACGCAAGATTGTTTCCAATAACAAACATTTTACATCAATTGGATTTAGAGTATGTTATAAACAGGGATTTCTGCATTCATGTTGTGCATGCCAGTGATTTCTGCATTTTTTCCCGTATTTTTGCATGCCAGATTTAGAACAATGACAATTAAGTATTGAAGACAGACACGGCCAGACAACAGAGAATTCAGAAAATTGCAAATTCAGTAAAAAGGCCAGAAATGCAGCCCAATATTTACTGCATATTTACTGCATAACAGATGTTCTAAAATTAAAGATAAGAACTAAAACTGACCCACTCTCCTAGAAAAACAAGTAGAATGTTGCCATCTAGTGCCCATTGAGAATATAAAACTACAAAGTCATATATTATCTTTATTACATAGTAACTGTTTCTGTATCCCATTGAATGTTTACCAAAATCTCTTTATTTTATTTATTTTTTTATTTTGTATTTATTATTTTTTATTTGTTTTATTTTAAGGATTAGAAATGGAAAATAGTAAAGCTGCAAAATGCTGCATGTGACAACAGCAGATCATAAACAATACCAGGTAAAAAGAGAAGAGGTTTCATTTCTTTTGCACACATTATGTGGCAGGTAGGGAAGGGAATGAAGCAGCAACTCTTATTCATTTCTAGGTAAACATAGAGGAGGCACTGAATAGGGGCCTTTAAGTGGTTAGCAGGTGTTCAGCCACCCGAAACCTCAAGTTAACCTATTATCTGCAACTACCTATGCTACCTGTCAACCAATTGATTTAACCTTTTACTTGTAGTACAGAATAGTTTTATTATTGTATTACAGAAATCTGTAAGAAACACACTCCCATGCATATACATTCAAGGAAATTAATATACTTTTATGAAAGTATGAAAACTGCCTTAATTGCTACATCTTGCCTGTTAAATATCCCTCTGATAATGTTTTATCTGTTCAATTAGGGAAAATGTTACCTGTTGATCCTGCCACAGCAGTAAGCTCCTAATCTCCTGTGCATACTGCATTCTTATCTCAGTGTGATGAGCCTTTTGTAATTCACCACTGTGAACCCCTTCATTCTATGTTATGGAGAGGATCCATTCTGATTCATTGCAGTGCATTGTGCAGTCCATTTATATGAACAGGTTGCCCTATAAGAAAGCTGTTACCTTGCAATATTAATTACAGGGTGATAAGGCTGCTGTAATAAAATTGTGCACCTTGAAAAAGGGGCATGTCTAACATAACATTTTTGAACTGCCCTTCCCTTTCACAACCACATCTGCATATCCCCTTTGCTTTACCCATGAAGCCCACCTATTACTCCCCCCTCCCTGCACCACCACTGAACCTGACCCAATCCTTCTAAACTGCGCTGATCACTGCATCTGAATAATCTTTTCTTCCCTTGTTCTCACTATCAATCCTTTACACCACAGACCCGATCTATTTTCCCAGCTACTCCCATCACTGCATCTATTCTCAACTCACCTGTGATGGCCCCTGTGCCTGCACATCACCTACCTGCTGTCATTAGCACACCTGCGCTCCCCATCTGATCACATGGTCTGACCTAACAAGGCCTGACCTCAACCTTCTTGCTCTCAACAATGCAACTGCATTCAATTCACTTGATCTCACTATGGTTCCTTCACACCAGACACATGCTACCTCCATGAGTTCTCAGCAACCACTTGATTTCACCACAATGCCTGCACTGCACCCACCTGCCCTCAACACCCTGCCTGACTAACATCCTTCTAACAGTGGACACCTCCCAAACACTGACATCTATTACTATCTTGACATTTTCTTAATGCATCTCCTTGAGCCCAGAGGCCTCACACCCTGTAGACGTGCACCCCTTTATCTGCTTTATCTACACTATTACATTTTACAATATTTCTGACATCTTTTTACCTTGTCCATATAAAATGAGCACACAATTGTGAGTCTTTCTAATAAGAGAACTTTTCCACCTCCATGCAAAAAATAAATAAAAACATTTTGTCTGGGCTTGCTTGGCTTTATTTTGTGCCTGTCTGTTAATAGGTGAGATAGTTATAATATAATTTTATTCAATAAAAGTAAAACCTACAACTTTGCTTCTTTGTGCTGCAATATGGGTTGCTTTTCCACAAATCCAGGCCTGATTGACGGTAAAGAGATAAAATGATATGTGCAAGTCACTGAAAAAAATCAATTGACAAGCACATCAGACCTTACCCCTTCCAGCAGAATCTCTGTATTACAGTAGTTCTAAGTGTGAATTATAATGTTAAAAAATTGATAAAAATTGTAAAATGTATTGAAAAATGTAGAGAGGGCTGAACACCCCAAGGCTTAAATGTGTGTTACAAAATAGGCACCATACATACCTTCGTCCTTATTTCTCAACAGCTGATGTTCTTCTTTGGCCCCCCTGGCTCCAAGAATATGGACAGGCCCTTGGCAGCCCCACCCCAGCGGTCCGGCACTGTAATGAATACTGGGGGGAAATGACATTTGTATGTTATGTTTATCCTTTGAACAAAAGGAGCATTTATGATTGCACTGCATACAGTACACTTCTTAATCGCTGAGATGTAAAATGGACACTTATGTAGTATCAAAGCAAAGGATATAACTATAGTATGCCCCTAGTTACATTGATCAAAAAGAATTAAAACTAGGGATAATTGGTTTAAACCCACAGGTATTTTTTATCACTTGTTTTTGTTTTTACAAGCAATGGGTTAGAGTTTTGATAGAAATTTTTAGTGCATTCACTTTCATTTATCAGATGATAAATCTGAACTCCAAGAATAAAATCTTTCATTTAAATATATTCCTCAATAGCAACAAACATCACACATCCACTTTGTGTGCAGTGATTGTATATGTGAACCCAGATATTGCATTGTATATGTAGCCTTGACATCATTATTGTTCTGTACAGAGCCTGTGTAAAGAGCACAGAGCAGAAGAAGAGCCAGCAGGTCATCCCACTGCAGGCTACCTACAGAAAACTGCTGTCCAGTAGGGTGAATAGAAGGACCAAGTTATACCGGACAAGAAGAAAGAAAGCTGTAGTGTCTGGTCTTTATCACAGGAAACATAGGCAAAGTGTAAAGCTGCATTACTGCACAGATATAGAGGAATTACATAAAGCATTCCAAAACTAAAGTACTCCTGGGAATGTAATGATTGCTAATGATGGAGTTCAGTTTTAGTTTTAATTTTTTAGAAATCCATACATCGGGCAAAAAAAGGTCATCTAAGTAGGAAAGGGGAACAAATATATTTATGTCTAAAGTGAAGTAGTCTCTTCTTCATTTAGAAACATGTGTCCAGGCCTTCTAAACCATGTTCTGTGGTTCCTAATGCCAACCCATACATTGCTACAGCATACAGTAGAGATACAAGGGTTGGTAGAAGGAAACCACAGCACATGGTGGGAGCCATGCTATTGAAACACCAGGAAATGTCAGATAGCAGTGGCTCTGAGATATCTTGAGCCAAGCTTTCTGTCTACACACATGCTCTCCATCAATGGCTGCATAAAGGTTGGTTTCCTGAAGGTGTAAATAGTAAACAAAGTCCTAATGTGAGCAGAAATGGCTTGTGACTTCATTGCAAGCCCATGTAACAATGCACGAGCACAATTGGAGGACAAAATGAGAATATTGTCATACTACAACAAGAACTAGAATCACTTGGAAACTATTGTTTCAATTAAATAAAAAATTCCAATTTAAAATTCTACAAAAAGCAACTTTTTTTCAAACTTTAATGTATATTCTTTTAATAGTACATTTCTGTTGCTGGTGGTAAGCCACAGCTTTATGAAATTAGGTGTCCCCTAATCCATTTAGGTTCCTAGGTCAGTTTATTGAGTTACATATTATCATACATCTGAACTCAGTCATTCTTTCCTTCTGCTTTCTTTTTATGACCATCACTCCCTTCTGTTATTGGATGGCATGATTCTCATCATCATTACTGCCTTTAAGGCAATAGTTATTATATCAGCTTGCTCTGCTGCAGTGATCCTTCTTGTTCAGTTTTCTGAGCTTTTCTGGATCATGACTGCTTTATAAAAATGTATAACTCCTGGCCGCAAAGAATACTTTCCAAAATGAGAACAACCTCAACACGGGAGAGCTGGACAGAGCAGGTATTTTTTTTCATGTATTATCATTACTGTTGTTATAATATAACTTACCGTATTTGTAGAAGAGAGTCATGCCTGTTAAACTGTAACTTGTTGGTTATGAACTCATAAGACTAGATGTGTAGTAATTACAATATTTTGGTCAGTTATGTAGAAATGTTTCTGTAGCCCATACTTTTTTTATTGGGCAAGAACTGGAACATTTGTGAGTTTTTTTTCATTTTGTCCAGGTTTCCTTCTGGGAATTTCATTGTCTTTATTTGTCCTGCTAACATTTAAAACCATAATTTAAACTCTTTTACTGTCTTCAGAAATAATAATAGTTTGGGATATAAATACACTTCTTTTGATCCAATATATATATTAAATGTGCATGAGTTCTGAAAATACTTTATATGGTGAATTAAACAGTATGTGTATGACTGATGTAACAGATTATCGTTATAGCACTATAGATAGTTACTTTTAGAACCTTTATTTGAAGACTTTCGGTATACATGGCAGTGTGGTCAGTGTGGTAAGAATACCTGCAAAAGATGCTAAGAGTAATTAATCCAAACCAAATCATTAGATAGGTTTAAAAATAAGAAAAAAAACTAAAGTAACATGTAACAGTGGCACTACAAAAATGGCAACCTGGTAAAGACCATTAAAAAGACTTATTAGAAGCAACTGCCTTGTAGACTATCTTCATTTTGCTGCAAAGCTCCATTCACATTTGGAAAGTTGATCATCTGATACTTGCATGTCATATGCCTGCATCCCCTGCTTGTAGATTGTGGTTGCCCCCTTTTTGACCATGGCATCACTAGTGCATCCCTTTGGAGCTGCAGGAAAGAACTACGCAAAACAGAACGGGTTTGGAATAAAGAATAGAAAACAGGAGGATTTTTTTAGCATACAAACAAAATTTTACTAAATGCTAAAGATAAATTAAAAATATTTACGTATAAAATACAACGTAAGTAAGACATGTAGGCCAAAGTGGCACTAGACATAGTAAAGCTACGTACACACTTCCAATTATTATCGTTGGTAAACGAACGACGAACGATCCTGCACGATATCTGCGAACGATCGTATAGCACCGATCCTGTACATACAGATAACGACACGATCGTTCGTAGATATTGTACACACAATAGATGCGATCGTTTGAACGTTACAGGAAGTTACGTGCACCACAGGAAGTGAGCGAACGTTCGTTCATCACGCATGCTCAGACCATGGACGATCAAAGAACGGTCGTACACACGAACGATGGTCAACGATCGTCGTCCAATCCGATCCGCCGGTCCGGTCTTTCATTTCCAACGACTTTCCTCGTTCGTCGGCGTCGTTGGTTACTTTTTTTACGAACGATTTTTGCCCAATCGATCGTTCGTCGTTCGTTCGTCATTCATTTTGAACGATAAAAATTGGAAGTGTGTACGCAGCTTTACACTGCCACACTGATATAGCACTTGAAAATGATCTGCCCATAAACTAATATATAAAAGGAATATCCAATGCACAATCACAGTTGTCTCAGGTCCTGATGCGTTTCGCTGTTGTAGGCTTCTTCAGGCGTAATGGAGACATGTGAATGTCCGGGAGATCTTAGGTAGGTTGAGTCATTCAGGCATTGTGGACATCTTGGGGTGCAGAGTAATGATTGAGTAGTTTTAGATTCGTACGGTGACCTTACATCACTGGAAGTGCTGTCTTTAGCCATGGGACAGCTTCATAGGCTGTAGGAGGTCCAACACAGCAGCTTGTGGCTAGATAGACTGCTGCTGCAATATACATTATCTTTCGCATTTAGTAAAGTTTTGTTTGTATGCTAAAAAAGCCCTCTTGGTTTTTGTATTCTTTATTCCAAACTTGTTGTCATTATCTGGGGCTGGCACTTTGAATACTTGAAGATGTTAGGAGTAGAAGAGAATTGCGAAAACCCACTGTCTTTTGTGCCTTTTACTGGATATGGATATATATTATATATTAATATTATTGGCACTTCTGTTTTTCTTAGATTGATATAAATGATACAGAATTACTTGTTGAAGATGATAAAACAGACAAAAAACTGACTAGCAATGTGTTCTGGGCTGGATTTAACTTGATCAATGCCATCCTTGGCACTGGAATGATAGGTAAGACCTGGGTTGTATCAATGTGTTGTCACATTTGCCCTGCAGCAAACAACAGTCTGCAGTAATTATAACACCCTCTATTTATTGTATAATGGCTCACTTGTCACCAGCGAGATAATGATCAGCACACACTCCCCTGTCTTGGTAGGCCCTATATTCACAGTACAGCTGCTATAGAGAGATTTGAGTATATAAATGGTGATTTCTGTATGCATTTGCGGTATAATAATGAAATTTAGAAATCAGTGAATTTGTGTAAATACATTTACTATGTCAAGGACAATTAACTCTAGAACAGTAATTCTTAGTTCACACGGACAGTCAAAGCAATACAGTTACCACTACCTTACCACAGGTAAGAGCAATTGCTGGGTGTATGTGAGTCCTTGTGAATGAAGGTGAATAGTTCACAACCGCCCAATAACCACCTATTAAATGAGCATGGTGGTAGCAACTTCTCAATGGCTGGCAGCTGCCCAGGAACAAATGCCAGATTACCTGTGTAAAGTAAGCCTTATCATATAACTGCCCCCCTACCCTCAGCCAGTTTTATACTTATTGGTACCTGCTTCTCTCAGATCTTTGCTGTGGGTCTGCTAGGATCTGGACACCTGTCCCTGCACATTTTCTGGGCTGAGTCTCTTCTGTGCATGCAGAGAAGATCTAGATTCATTTATGCAAGGATCA
The DNA here is from genome assembly GCF_032062135.1 of Pyxicephalus adspersus. Classification (NCBI taxonomy): domain Eukaryota; kingdom Metazoa; phylum Chordata; class Amphibia; order Anura; family Pyxicephalidae; genus Pyxicephalus; species Pyxicephalus adspersus. The sequence goes on along the minus strand of NC_092864.1, from coordinate 44,612,091 downwards.
TGTTGCAGACCAACTTTGGATGGCCTTTCCATATATAAAATTTCCAAACATGCACAGAAAAGAAAGATGGCCATCCAGGAGGGCGTACGTGGCTGTGTGGCCCCCAGCATGCTCTACAATGAGGAGCAAACAGAAGCGGTGACAGATGAACAGAAGACTGAAAGTATGGCTATCCTTTAATTATGGCTTCTATGGGTTACTACTAATAATAGTATCAATGCTTCTATGAGCTAAGTTATTACCTAAAGTATAATGCTATCCCTGTGCTTATTAGGGTGGCTCACCCTCTCCTATTGTCTCTTATTATGATAGAGAATGAAAGTGAGGATAAACCTATATTATTAAGCTGCCACTAAAACAGAAAAAGGATTTCTGTATGGAAAAATCAGTTTTTAATCACTGTTGAGTCTACAGTACAGGAAGTGAAAGAGTTTTTTTCCAATGAGAAACAAATGTAAAACATAAATAAATAGATGGACAGAGGATCCAACCCATCACTACTTTACTAAAAACAGAGAAGTTTTGGCTTTACACATACTTGTGCCCCATTTCCCATCTATTGCATTTGTTATATCTTCATCCATAACAGACTCACCACTTTAATTTCATTGAACTGATAGGACTGCCATACTCTATGAAGCTGGCTGGATTACCCCTGGGTCTTCTGCTATTACTGGGAGTCGCCTATATCACAGGTAGGCTGAATTTATTATAATTAATTGTTATTAATTAGGCTGGTCATAAACTCAAGGAAATTGTAATAATGTATGATGAACACATACTTATGCAAAAAACATCTTCAATTAAAAAACCTAATGTCAAAAACATCATCAGACACAGAAATACATAAAAAAGCAAATACACTCATATGCAATATTAATTTTTACTGTTTGAACTTGACATTCACCAGTATACAACATTGCCACTAAAAACACATAGACCATGAAGATTAGCTCACTGAGAATGTTTAGTGAATCATGAACAATATTTTACGAAGGCCACTCGGTTGTACATGGATGCCACATTACCAAAGAAGTAACTAAATATAAACACGAAAAATAGAAAATGGCACTTCTGTAACATACAAATAGACAACCTTAAAATGCTAGTAACCCTTATTGTTTTAAATTAAAAACATCCAAAAACACACAAATAAAAGCCCTTAATATTATCATAGACACCATCAATTGTTGATCGGATCTCTCCAATTTATCGACACGTTTCACGAAAAAAATGTATTCGCTTCTTAAGGAATATGTAGAGAGCTTATGTATGAAAATAACCAATAGATGGTGACTATGATGATATTAAAGGCCTTTATTTGTGTGTTTTTGGATGTTTTGAATTTAAAACAATAAAGGTTGCTGGCAAGATTGTTTATTTGTATAATACAGAAAGGTGCTAATAAGATTGCTTGATGCATGAAAAGTCCCATTTTCTCATTTTCCTGTTTAAATGTTTGGTGAATGTCAGTTTCACTGCTATATAAATTGACTCATAAGAGTCAAACATTATAAACTGTAATTTTTTGGTACAATTAATATTTGTAGATGTTCCCTGTTACATAGTAAATCTTTCCTTTTTGTGTTGCTCACATATTATTTTCTACATCTGGATCTGTCAATGGACACACAGACTGTCTCCTGCTTATCTTGGGTCCTGTTTTGCTCTGGGGTATATTAGTTTTATGTGGCACCACGGAAATTTCTCCGAGAAATGATTTTGCTGTAAATGAGTTAGTGGAACATATCTACACTTGTTCGCATTCATAAATCCCCAGGGGGCAAAATGCAGAGACAACAGCCCAGAAAACAAGAACTGGTGTATTTGTTCAAAGGGTTTTAATTAATGTCTGTTAAATCTCAAACCAAACCTCTATAATCAAAGATGTTTTACATGTTTTCTATTTGAATACTAGTCTCAATTTTACCTAAAGCTGAGGTATAATTTGCATACAATTTGTCTTCCTAGGTTCTTTATTTTCGCTGTAATCAACATTCTAATAAAAACGTTTAAGTAAAGCCTTAATATTTTCATTGCATACCTCATTGTAAACCCAATCATATAATTGTAGTGTGCCACTTTTTTGTAATCTGGGTAGATTGTGGTTTATGGAAGGGACCAGCAGAGTGTTGTACAATGCTTCCTGAATACATTGTACCCCCCTTGCCTCAGTACTGCTCTCCAAAAGCAAAAGTTTAGCTCCTAATGCAAAATATGCAACTACCAAAATGCCTTTATGGGTGAAGGTCAGACTTGAGGTCAGTCATGGGAAAAGGGCAATCCTAGGATGGCTGTTTTTGTATGTAGACAGCTGTGGTAATGCCCACATTTTATTATTATTATTATTATTATCATTATTAAACAGTATTTACATAGCACCAGCATATTACATAGCACTGTACATTAGGGGTTGCCAAACGAGAGACAATCTAATGTATGATATTCAGCCACCATGATTGAAAGAACTAAAATCCAATGAATTAAAAGAAGCAGGCCAGGGATTGTTCCGAGGGATGGGAGAAAGTCTAAATGATGCTAGACATCCTCCAATTAGGATATATACATGAGCTGTATGTGATCTGCTGGAGCTTCCAGTGCACACTAAGGTCACAGTGTGCAGTGTGCAGTAAAATCAGGGTCAGAAATTTCAGTGGAAGGGAAGGATAAAGTTCAGCTTTAAATCGACCCAATGCTTCTCTGCCCTAACATTAAATAGAAGGCTCCCTCTTGAAAAATATTTTTTATGGTAAATGTTTTTCTTTCCAGGGGCTTGTGAGTGCTGCCACTGCCATGTAACATACCCATGTGTGTTGGGTAGCCAGCCTTCTGCTGGACTCCTGCTTTACTTTCTGTTGGCCACAATCAGTAAAGTCATTTGGCAAGTGTAACAACAGCACCCTAAACATAAAATAATACAGAGTGAAAAAGTGTAAACCCCATCCCAAGGTGATGAGCTTTTCTGTAAGTCATTTAAGGTCTGCCTGTAAAGCTTCAATCCAGCCACCAGAGGTCAGACTTCCACATCCTAACCACATGGCTATTATGGAATGAACCTGGATAGCAGTGCTGTATAGGAGTTTAGGCTGATTTGTTTTAAAGGTAATATATCAATCACTGTCATATTTATCCTTGCTTAATCCAGATAGCAGATATAGTGGAAATTGTTGATGATCTTTTTAATTAACACTTTGTGGGTCGAATATTTTTTTAGATTATTCTATGATATTGCTGGTTAAGAGTGGAGAAATGTCTGGCACCAGAACATATCAGTCTCTTGTCAGCAGGACATTTGGTTTTCCTGGATACATGGCTGTGTCAGCATTACAGTTTTTATATCCCTTTGCAGGTAATTTATTTTATACCCATGTGGATCTCGGATGGCCACATTCAAAATTCCTATTTAATGTACTGTGTACTGTGTAATATGTTGGTGTTTTATAAATACAGTTTAATATTAAATATAAATCATGGCTCTGTTCTCTTTACCACAACCATCATTATAGTCAAAGGCTCCCTACACACATTAAATCTGATAGTAGAATCTTCTGTAAGTATAGCAACACCTTAAGTTTGTGGAGTCCTTAAACTTTATAATCATACCTTTGTAAGCTTCATAGACATCAGAACCCAAAAGGAAAAAATAGCTTTTTAGGTGGTTCCAGTGAAGGGTGGGATAACACAGCAAAGGCGTTTTAGCAAATTAGAAAAGGCCCTTTTATGATCCAGCATGGTTTGCCCCTGGGCACAAAGTGCTATAGCTGCACTGGGTTGACAAGTTTAGTGTGGGGGAACTCTACTAGTAAAAAAGGAAAGGTTGTAAGAAGACAATAGACAATAAATAAATGGGCTGCTCAAGAATCATATTTATGTCTCTTTTTTATTCTGAATTTATCAAATTATAAAAATGATGCAGAGAAGAAAAGCTATATTTAAAGTGTTTCTTGCTTTTCAATTTGATATCTCATCTAATAGTATCTGTAAATTGAGTTTTTCCAGCTTTAAATTTCTATCTTTCTCTAATCACTACTCTCTAACACAGCCTTTCTCATAATTTTTAACATGGGGGAACCATTGAAATAACCTTTAAGTCTTCAAGGATCCCCTACTATAATTACTATATCCACAGCTCACAGTATATTAGTGTGGTGGTCAGTGGGAAGAATGCCTCCCACATTGCTGGCCATTGGGAAGAATGTCACCTTTACAGAAAGCCGAAAGATCATTGGCGTCATTTACACTGACACGAGAGGCACAAACTGCTCATTGCTCAGGGAACTTCTAGCAACCTCTGGAGGAACTCTGGTTAGGAAACACCACTCTAACAATCCCTAGCTTTGTCCAATCTGCAGAATTTCATGCTTTATGAATAAAAATTACCTGGTTTTCGACATTGTGTGAATATCTGCAGATCAGATACATTCACATGTAAAAATATGCAGACGAATCCAAAAGTGATAATGTGAGAGTTCTCCAATCATTCCTTTATAGAGATAATCTTCAAGGATTAATTTCTGTGCCATGCTTTTGATATTTAGATTTAAATATGTATTTAATTGTCAGAATATTTCAGAAATTTTATCTGACGTGACCTGACATCCCATTTATACCTTTCAGCAATGATCAGCTATAACATCATAACTGGGGACATTTTGCCAAAAATATTGCAAAGAATTCCAGGAGGTAAGTACCATCACAGACAGTGTGCTCCCTATATCTTATTAAAAATCATCATTCTGCAATGTACATTCTGGATACCCAGCTGGATTTGGTAAAAGGCCACGCAAGCCTTGGATTCACCCCTTTATGACTATAGGTTTAGCATCATATAGATGACAACTTTTCAGACAGGTGGTTTCCTGCCAATCATCATGAATGATCATCGCAGGTAAAAAGTGAAAGCTGTTTTTGAACAATGTTTTAGCCCTGTATTAAAAGTACGTTCAGACTAGTCATATTTGCAAGCTGGTTAATGCATTATGCAGCCTAAAATCCCATTACAAAAAACATCCTGTAAGGGTAAGTAAGGGAAAATTCTGTTGTAGGGACAACTGGCAAGGATGTAAATTAAGGTACTTTAATTTCTTTTTGCATCTCTTGGTCAGGAAGTGAAAGGAAATCCCTAGTAGGGTGAAGAAAGCATAAAATAACCTAATAGGAGTTTTAACCCCCTACACATAACTAAAAATAATTTTTTTCCTGGACTTACCCTATACTTTAACACTAATTAGTTTTTTATCAACTCCTTCACTCTCTTCTTCCCTAAACTGTTTTTATTACGTGTACATTTTTCAAGGATGTAGTTTTATTAAAATTGTACCTGTCAAGAGAGAACTATGCATTGGTGGTTTCTGATGCCTTGTTTTGAGAACATTAGTCCCTGTCCGTCATTGGTGCTTTAGCTTTAAATCTTTCTAAATTACTGAACTGGGAACAAGTGTAGATACAGGGGTGGACAAAGGAAGGTGCAAAGTGTGCCCTGCATAAGGGCCCCTGGCTGTCCTCAGCCAATAGGGGCTCCAAGTCAGTTCAGTGGGGGGGACCCTAAGTCAAATCTGCACAGGGGCCCACTAATGGCTACATCTGCCACCATGTAAATATAAGGTTTTCTGACAGTCATTTACACTATGTTTTGGTTTTGCGACCTAAATGTATTGAAACCAGACACAGCCAAGAAACTCTGATTTTCAGAAGGCCAGCAGCTCCCATACCGCTCTCATGATGGTTGTACTTGTCATGTCCAATATTCACAATACCTTTATGGACTGGCTTTTAAACGGATACAAGTGGACCTGCTTTGTCTTTTGAATCTCATATTTTTTTATCTATCTTTTTGCAGTGTCTTCAGAGAGCATACTTGCTGATCGCCGTTTGGCTATCCTTGGGACAACAGCAGTGGTTACTCTTCCCATAGCTCTGTACCGCAACATGCAAAGATTAGGCAAGGTATTCATTGGAACTAATAATAATTGAGGACATTTTCCTAATGATCATTTCACATGCATTAGAAAGTATTTTAAGCCAAGGGTGGGCCAAGGGTAAAGCTGGTCATAGATTCTAGATTAATGTTTGATATATAAGCATGATCATATCAGGAACAGATATTCCTAATTGTATGGCAATCTATTCTGCATGAAGGTGCTAAATTATATAGAACCCATTAAATGTTGTAATCTTGTGCTTTGCCTTCAAATCCCTCCACAGTTCTTGTCCCTCTTACCTTTCTGACCTGATAGAAAAATACTCCGCTAACTCCTTTTTTCACTCTTCCAATGACCACCAATGACTTTCTTACTCATAACCTCATTACACAAACTGCTCCAAGACTTTTCCAGAGCTGCCCCAACTCTCCAGAATAGTCTTCCTCGTCCTATTCGGCTTGCTCCTAGTTACTGCTCATGTAAAAGAGCACTCAAAACCAACCTTTTTAAACTTGCCTCTCTGTCTTCTGCCTGTCTCTTTAAACCATCACTACTTACCCACCATTTAATATCTCCCCTCCTATTGTGTGTTACTTCCCCCACCTCCTGAAGTTTTTCTTTACTAATGCAAACCTATTTTTATTTTTTGCAGGTGTCACTGATATCTTTTCTTTTAACATTTACTGTCCTTCTGATAGTAATTATTCGGGCGTCATCCCTGACTTTAGTAATGTGAGTACCGTGTACTAAAATTATTAACATTTATAATACATACATTACATTCATGACCTGGGTAGCACCTATGTCACCCTCCCCTATCCACCCCAGCCAACTACCATCACCCCCTTCCCCAACCCCTTCAAATAAAGCAAACAACCATGTTTGTAAGAAATTGGCTGGGGGTCAGCCGTTTATTAAACAACATTTTATATAAAACATAAATATATATATAAATAACAAATATATAACAAATATATATGTAAAAACTTGTTACAATATAAACAATTTTAATAACCTAATTTTCCCTTAACACTCATAAACACTCTGATAGGTTGCAGATCTGGGAAGGCACACATAGTTCCAAAAACATGGCAGTTAGGTTAATTGGCTTCTTCCCAAAAATTGACCTTAGACTGTATTAAAGACATATGACTATGGTAAGGACATTGTGAGCTGCTTTGAGGGACAGCTAGTGACACGACTCTGCGTAATGTATTGTGCTATATAAATACTGTGTAATAATATTAATATTATTATTAATAATAATAATAATAATAAATGGTTATATGTACTTTGCATTGCAGTAGTTTGCATTCATTTTGAGTGCTAGGCATTCTGCAAATATGCAATATGCAAAAAAGTTTTTACTGCTGTGATGCACTCCATTGGAAAAATAGTGTGTTGACAGCCCATTTAAAATACATATATACATAGTAAACATACTGTATATACTCAAAAATAAACCAAGGTACCTATTTTAACCTGACAAAACACATTGACTTGAGCCTAGGGGCCTAGGGGACAAAATTCAGCCATCACTACTAACTTTACAAAGTTATCTAGGAGTTTTTAAGACTAATAAAAACACTAAAAAAATTATCATTAATAAAAGTTATTATTACATGAATAAAATTACCTTACAGGATATCAGGATACAGAGATTGGACCACTATGTATCTGGAGCTCCTGCAATCCACGCTAATATTATTAATATTATCATTATTAGGGTGAAGCAAACTGGCCAACTGATACAGTCCTATTTATCTTTCAAGACACCATAAATGATCTCTCACACATTTTTATTTTATTATTTAATCATATTCAGTGTTCAACACATTTAGCATATTCTGCTACCTCAGAAATGAAGATACCTTCATCAAACATGAACTACATTACCAATAAATATCCATTATACATTACTGGCCCATAAAAAATCCAAATCATTTATAATGTAGTTTAGGTACAGAAAAGGGGAACAATATATACACTAACCTAGTACAATCCACACTTAAAACTATATTTACTACATATTGAATGAGAATGAGAATGAGACCAGATCATATACCCAGGGCCCCCATCCTCCACAGGGCCCCAGTTGACAGACTGGCAGGAGTGCAGATAGATGCAATGCTGTGCAATTGGGCACCACTTCATATTTGCCCAAACTACCACTGTTCCTACGTATTCTATAGCAGCAGGTTTGCTAACATTTGCATGTAGACAATTTAAAATCAGGACTGTTACAATGGGCCTAATTTATTAAAGGTCTCCAAGGCTGGAGAGAATACACTTTCATCAATGAAGCTGGGTGATCCAGCAAACCCGGAATAGATCTGGTCCAGGATTCAAAACATTTGCTAGCAATTAACACATGACTTTTAAGAAATCCATTCTGATGAAAGTGTATCCTTAGAAAGCTTTATTGAATCAGGCCTAATGTGTTCCAAGTGGCACAGAAACCTCTTTTCCTAAGAGTTATATCTTCATATGTAAGAATACACTTTTGCATAATTTGTTTATTCTAAAGGAATTAGAATGTATACTGGGTGAATAAATTCCTCCTTTATTTTATGATTATATTTTAATGGTTTGCTTGTTTAAATAACTAAACAAAAAAATTTGTCTCATTCTTATGTCTGCTATTTTTAAAGCTTGCTAAAAATAAATGTGCTTGCATTCTCAAAATGATTTTACCATAGTAATGTGCTATTACTGTTTTTGGAATTTGACCAGAATTTGAGATCAGAGTGACAAAATGAATTCTGATTGTTTTTAGTTACTTTTTAAGATATAGCACTTTGAAATAAGGACTCCATCAAGTAATGCTAATAGTGTTGGTGAGTTCATAGTCCCTGCTTTACCAATTACCTTCTGTACTGTTTGCTGTTTCTCCAGCAGAGGGCATCATCTGTCAGGTTTACTTCTATATAAGGCTTTCTCTGCAATAATGGGGCTTTGTACAACTTTGGAATTCACAGATACCACAAAAATGTTAAAACTAACACAAACAAAAACATATTTACCCATGATGAATGCCGGATTATACAGCTAATGCCAGATTATATATCTAACTGTAACCACTGGAGAATCATTTTTTACATTACCTTATTCCATACAATATATTTTGGACAGAAAACTTTCCCAATGCTTGCTGATCTCAGGACATTCACCCAATTAGTTATTACACTGTGCTGATATGAATAATTAAAGATACATGTCTCTGTGTTACCCCAGTCTCTTGTCACATGACATAATCTGCTTATAGTTTGTGTTTCCTAATTCCTTTTTTCTCTTCTTCATCAACATACTAATACATATATAGTTCTGTTTTATATATACCTTATGATATAAAAATATTTTATATTTTAGACCAAGTGATATTCTAACTGTTTTCCTGTACTTCTCTGAGAAATGCAGGCAGATCATGGTAAGAAGGGCCAGCAAGGAGCTATATACAGCTTCCCAAAAATATCACAGCACCCTGCCTAAGCAGACCACCCCAAAAAATTCCCATAAAAGATAATAAATATTTTTTAAAGAACAGACATTCAGTGAATGAAAGGAGTGGGATACGTACACAGGAGGGGATAGTCAAAGGATATGATGTAACCTTCTAACCAAAAAAAGAGCCAAACTCTGTCTGACTTGATGCTGATTCTAATGCTCACTGTGAGAAGCTGCGCAGTGAAATCAATTTCAGCAGGGGAGAGAAGCCTGTACATCTATGCAAAACTGAAGGCAAGGCTGGAGATCAGCTTTTATTAGTCTCAGTGGGCCTGATTTATTAAAGCTTTCCAAGGCTGGAGAGGATACACTTTCATCATTGAACCTGGGAGATCCAGCAAACCTGAAATAGATCTGGTCCAGGATTGCTAACAAATATCAAATGACTTTTAAGAAATCAATTCTTTCAACACACTGACCTGTGTCCTCTATAGCAGATCATAAGACTGTGAACAGTATTTGATAAAAAAAATTCATGCATGTCTGGTAAATCTAAAATTTTGCAAATTTATATTTCCTATTTACTATTCATGCAAGATCCATACATCATACAGAATTTGTATTTTGTAAGATTGGACTGAATGACCGGCCTGAACGTCTCTCCATATCTGACATTTTCCTCTAAATCGCAGTCCAATCACTCAGCTGACATAATAGCTGAGTAAACAAATGCAGTAAAAGCAAATAATTGACTAACTGTGGGAAAAACTGTTCCTGCAAATGGGAGCTTGGGAATCAAAGAGCAGAATGTTTGGTTTGTGTGGGCCGACAGTGGGAAATTTAAAGACTGTGATAGGAAATGATTGTCTTGTTTTACTTTATAATTCCCATAAAATCCTCTCTAATAAAACTGTTCAAAGAAAGAAAGGACAGATATGATGCTTGGAGATCGGCATAAACTATCAGTGGACTTCAAGGGTGAAGCTGTTGTACAAAAAAAGGGTATACTACTACCTGGGTGCAACAATGTGCAGTGCAGATAATGTTGCACATACTATTACTATTAATACACAGGATTTATATAGCACCAACATATTACACAGCACTGTATATTAAATAGGGGGTTGCAAATGACAGACAGGACCCTGCCCAGCCCCAAATAGCTTACAATACAGTATTTATATAGCACAAACATATTACTCCACATTTTATGAAGTCTAATGTCCCTACTATAGTCATATGTCATTATCTAAGGGGAATGCCAATTAACCTAACTGCATGTTTTTTTTTTAGAATCTGGCCACATAAACACTGGGAGAACCTGCAAACTCCATGCAGATGTCCTGGCTGAGATTCAAACCTGGGACCTAGTGCTGCAAAGGCCATAGTGCTAACCTCTGAGCCACTGAGCTACCTTACATAAATACCGTATTTTTCGGACCATTAGACGCTCCGGACTATAAGACGCACCAGGTTTTCCGCACGGGAAAACAAGAAAAAAAAAATTCATTTGATTTCCCCTGAGATCCAGCGTGCGGCACTTGTGCCCGCCCATGAAGGCGGCGCCGATCGGCATTCATGAAATCAATCGGCGCCGCCTTCGTGGGCGGGCACAAGTGCCGCACGCTGGAACACAGAGGAGGAACACAGACATTGGCTGCTATCTGCCTCTGTCTGTGTTCCTCCTCTGTGTTTCCCTGTCTTCCAGCGTGTGACACTTGTGCCCGCCCACAAAGGCGGCGCCGATTGATTTCATGAATGCCGATCGGCGCCGCCTTCATGGGCGGGCACAAGTGCCACACGCTGGAAGACAGGGAAACACAGAGGAGGAACACAGACAGAGGCAGATAGCAGCCTCCTACAGAGGAGGAACACAGACATTGGCTGCTATCTGCCTCTGTCTGTGTTCCTCCTCTGTGTTTCCCTGAGACCCAGCGTGCGGCACTTGTGCCCGCCCATGAAGGCGGCGCCGATCGGCATTCATCAAACCAATCGGCGCCGCCTTCGTGGGCGGGCACAAGTGCCGCACGCTGGGACACAGGAAGAGGACACTGGCTGCGGGGACCGGCGGGGATACAGGTAAGTAAAAAAATATGCATTCGGACCATAAGACGCACCCTGATTTTCCCCCCACTTTAGGGGGAAAAAAAGTGCGTCTTATGGTCCGAAAAATACGGTATGTTTGTAAAGCTGCCTGACAAAAACCCAGTAACAAACAACACAGAAATGAAGAGTCTGTGCTGCCTGCAGTGACATAACTTTGACATCAGAGCTGTCATCAGAAATTTCATGTTTAAAAGTACCAGCATTGCAAAAGTCATGGTCTTTTCATTGAGCCCTGGTATGGATGTCTGCCCCGTTGGCAGCCCGTTTCTGACACCTGAGAGTGTTCTTCTTGCCAGCATATAGGCTGCTCATAATCTATCGGGGGGTTATCTATTAGCTGTGGGCAACTTAAGAGGCCACCAGAACTAAAGCAAGTATTTTGCATTTGAGGATGCCCATATGCATTGGGCCTGATATTTAAAGCTCTCCAAGACTGGAGAGGATACACTTTCATCAGTGAACCTGGGTAATCCAGCAAATCTGAAATGTCTAGTCCAGGATTGAAAACATTTGCTAAAAACTAGCAAATTTTTTTGAAGGAAATCCTTTACAGGTTTGCTGGATCACTCAGGTTCACTGATTAAAGTGTATCCTCTGCAGCCTTGTAGGGTTTAATTAATTAATCCCATTGTATTAGGATTAGAAAAGTACATGTATATAACATGAAATTCCCCTGAAAGTGCAACACAGACATGGCCATGCATAGGTTTCTGCTCAGAACAAACACAGCAATAAATCCCCATTAATTGCTTTCAGAGTATTAATACACTCCTGATTGGTGTTCAAAAATACCCCCCTACCCCTTTATTTTCACCATTCATTGGTGTCAGTGGTAGTAATAATAAACCTTCTTTATTAACCTCTTAGATTGTAAGCTGAGCAGAGTTCGCTCCTCCTATGTCATTGTTGGCCCCAAACCCTCCTCGGACAACAAGGGGATCCAAGTCAGTTCCGTGGGGTGGCCCATGTCAGTTCTGCACAGAGTGCCCATTATTAGCTATGTCCAGCATTGGCTGGAGCTGGAACCATGCAGGACATAAAAGAAAGTCCTACAGGGAACATGGAGCCCGCTGACTGCCAGTTGGGTAGCCCTGGTCTAAATGATCATATTTCAGAAAGTAAATATCATATCTATGTACCTGAAAAACATAATCAGGACACAACATGATTAGTCCCCTACTTTGTTTGTCCAAATTTTGGTTGATGTGCTATTTAATATAAGTGTCAGGGCTGCACAGTGTAACCAACAACTTTGTTCATTACACTCTAGACCACACACTGAACATGCATGGGATTTTGCAAACTGGAATGCAGTACAAGCTGTTGGAGTGATGTCTTTTGGTAAGTTTTTCTCTTTATTATGAACTCACCTGACAGTTGTGTGTTTTAGTTTTGTGTATTAGCTATCATGTTAAATTAGAAGTCCTTTTCTAATTTAGGTTCTGGAGGTTCCAGTAACAAAATCCCAGGAGTTCTCAAATCTATCCAACTGTCATACCTGTTCTATAATCGAAAAACAACATAAATGCCCCAGAATGATTCACAATACAGAAGAGTATGTATATACATTTCAGTGTATAAACCTTCATAAAGCCATCAATCAAAAATAAACTTTTTCTTATGATTCATACATTTTTGTAATTGAATCAGAAATGTAAACTTTGGTTAAAGTCAGATCAATCCTGGGTGAATTTATAACATTAACATTTATAAATAGACCATTACTCTCTGTAAAAAAGGGTTGTTTATTAGCCAGTATTTATATGGCGCCGACATACAGTATTTATATGGCGCAGCACTTTACAGTCCATTGTCATATCACTAACTGTCCCCTAAAAGAGTAACAATATAATGTAATAGCAGCCTTTTATTACCAGAACTCACAATTTAATTTACCAATGCACAGAAACATTATATCACATTATATAACACCCAGATAGCTTTTCTGGACTTTTTGAATTTCAGTGAAAGTACAGACCAACACCCCTTTTTCCCTGGATACTTCCGTTCACCAATAAGGCCTCCAGCCGCTACCACACCTCCTCGAGACAGTTGAACTTGTATCCATCTCTCACCCTGTGTAGCGCAAGGCTCCTCTAATCCCGGATCTTTTTGCCACTTCATTAACACTTCTTTTTCCATACTATTCCATACCTTATCACGTGGCCTTCCATTCATTTTTTTTTTTTGTTTGCTTCGGGTCTTTATTTAGTTTTAATTCTCTTCTACTCGATGCAAATTTAAAAGAAAAAAATGTTACTTTAAATATACCGAAAATATCAAGGAACAAAGTGATTTGGGGGTTAAATTTCTACTCTATGAAAATAAGGTAAAACAAGTACATTAAAATCCATTTGGAGGGATTATTTAAATATTTTACATTTACATTTTATGTATAATACTTGTTTTTATCTACACCAAGTAAGTTGTATTATCTCCGCTACTTCTTTATTCCAGTGTTTATGTGTCACCACGCCTGTTTTCTGATTTATGGATCCTTAGAAAAACCAACAGTCAGCAGCTGGTCCCGTATTACACATGTATCAATGATAATGTCCCTGATTATCAGCCTTCAGTACTCAATTTTTGGATATATATCTTTCACAGGATTCACCCAAGGTAATAAATAGTCATTTGATGATTTTTCATATCATATTTCTACCTCATAATTGCAGTAAAGTAAAAAGCTATTAATTTTTTTTTTTTTTTTTAAAGAAACTTAAAGAGCATTTACGACCATAACTGGCCACATCCATATTTGTTTTGTATATATATATATATATATATATATATGTACACACCTTCCCCCTTACCTAACTTTACCTGTGGATACCTAACAAGTCCTTTCATTTTCAGGAGCTCAAACTTCAAAGACAAATATCTTCCTTGAGGGGACATCCCTCTATACACCCGGCTATATTTAAATACAAAGTTATTATAACTAAGTTATAAATAACCACAAGCCTTGTGTGAATATTCCAGTAGCTATGGTAACATTCACATTAAGCAGTGCCCAGTATTTACATAGCCAAGGTCATGTTGGTGTGTTTGCTTTGTTTGTTTTCCATGCAAATATTCCAGGAAATATCTGAAATGTGTGATAGATTTATATTTTATTAGTTAAACATATTGCAGGACATACAGGTAGCTTAAGGCCTATTTCGGACTTCCAGGTGACTGAAGCATTGTACTACAGGCTCCACCATGCTCCCAACAGCTACCATTCAACCAATGCAAGTGGTTTGCAAGTGGTTGCTTTTGTTTAGTGGTGGGGTTTAAACCCGGTTCCTGGACGCAACATGTTACTTCTGGCCATGAGGTTGCTTTTCCTCCCCTGGAGAATCACAATGCTAACGCAAAGACAACACATGCAATGCGTTACACACAGTATGGTTTGTTGCTTCTAGGCTCATAGCACTTTGAGGCAACATACTGTTTGCAACCATAAGCCTGGAAGGGGGTTAATTATGATAAAATTATCTTAGATCTGCCAAAAATTCACTTAACTGTTCATCACATGACAACAGAATTGATAAATGTCAATGACAATGCACTGGCACAGGAAATGTCATTGTTTTGTGTTTTTGCCCAATGCAGTAATTTCATTCCAGTTTCAAAGTAAACTTAAAAATTAAAATATTGTGAGCAGACAGATTCTTTATTGCAGAAGAGACAAGCAATATTTATTCTGCAATAAAGCATACTTGTCACCTATTGGTTTGGTCAAAATGAGTGAAGATATTCGGTATTATAAAAAGTGAAAGGAGAGGTTATTTCAAATAATTGCAGACAGGCAGGTAAGTTTTTTTTATTTGCAGAGGAGACCTGTCCTTTTTGCAATAAAGAACCTACCTGCTCACCATTTCAGGTTTAGTTCCACTTTAACAGATTGCCGTTTTTTTAATGGAAATGATACAAAATATTTCATTCTTTTTCTCATAATACTGGATTTCAAATCTTGCTGATTTCACATTTCCACAATGAAATTGCTGTGCAAGAAAAATATCGCTACCTTATGTATTTGATTTTTTTGTGGTTTTCATTTTCAACACATTAGTGCAAGGCCTGTGGAAATGTACTCAAAAAGATGTTTTAAAAAAATGAAAATATTTTCATATTATGCAATTAGGAAATACATTTCAATTGAAAACAATAAAAATTAAGTATTTAGTTTATTACACGGGATAAAAATGATTATTTACTTCAAATAAAATAAAAAATACCATGTGCAATAAACAGGAAAAGCCTCTAATGTGTGTCTCTAAAGCTTTCAGTATACGTAGATGTAAACCTCAACTGATTAACATTTTTCTTTTCAACCTTCGTTACATCTCAGTGCTGCTGAATTCCTAGAGCCAGTTTACAACCTTTTCCTGTCTACATGGACACTAGCAATAGCTGCATGACCTTTCTCCCAATGGTGTCAACACTGCACAATATCTGCTTACTGTTTGTTGAAAGGGACACTTGTAGTCTCCATCAGAAGCCCATATTTCCTTACTTTTTCTTAGGTCACTAGGACATGGGCCCTGATTTATCAAAGCTCTCCAAGACTAGAGAGGATACACTTTGATCAGTGAAGTTGGGTGATCCATTAATCTGGAATGAATCTGGTCCAGGATTGAAAACATTTGCCAAAAAATAGCAAATCATTTTATGATTCCATTCCAGGTTTGCTAGATCACCCAGCTTCACTGATGAAAGTGTATCCTCTCCATTTCTCTGTATTCATGAATACATTATTCAATGTATTTTTATTGCAAGCAACACAAGTGCTTGGATTTGTCTTGGTATCAGCTGCTTGCAGTCCTTGTAAAGCAGAAAACCTGCCTGAAGCTGCCTGAAGTTCAGCTTCAAATACTGTAAGAGATGAGGGCAATCACACCCAAGTGTTTATTGAATGCACATGTGCCTTGACTCAATTATAACATTTATTGGTTTTCAATTTATTGGTATTATAGCATGATATCAGACTTTGATTGTCATCTCATCATTATAGGGGACCTGTTTGAGAATTATTGTAAGGATGACAACCTGGCCACCGTGGGAAGATTTTGCTATGCAATAACAATTATATTGACCTACCCGATGGAGTGTTTTGTGGCCAGAGAGGTAAGTGTCAGACATATGACACCTACATAGACACAAACAACCCAACAACTATCCCTGGCCATTAAAGCCAACAAAGGTTCACTTTTTACCTGTCTGTGTGTTACCTTTAAGCAGCCTGACTAGTTCACTTATCACACAGTTGGTGGCGCTGCTGTCTCAGTTCTTGCCAGGGCCAGAATGGAATGAAATATGAAAGTGATCACACATACAACAGGTATTTGTCTTCTCTGCAGGTAATTTCCAATGTCTTCTTTGGCGGAAACCTATCTACTGTGTTACATTTCACAGTGACGCTATTAGTTGTGACTCTAACCACCATTATATCTTTGCTGTCTGATTGCCTTGGGATGGTGCTGGAGCTTAATGTAAGTATGGTATTACCTAGAATCTATTATGGTATTGCTTTCCATCAACAAAGGTACTGATATATACAGTATATTCAGATGCTGGGAATGTAGCCATATTTATGGTCTGAACCTGCCCCTAAAAGTGAACTTCAGCCTTCTCTTTTCCTGTTGTACAGACTGTCCTGGATTGAAATGGTTTGCAATGATTTTACTGCATAATGTACACTTCCCAGTGTATGCATTAAAAGCTCCACTGAGTCAGATAGAGCCACCTCCTTTCCTTTCTGGAGGAGCTCCAGTATCATCTAGACCTTTCCTCCCCAGGTTTACTGACCATGGTCCACCCATTGATTTTACAGATTATTTTGTTCTTTCCACCTGGAGGCTCAGCATTATAAACGGTTGTGTACAGAATGTTGTCTCTTCCTACCCACTAAGATCTGCCTGTATTGCAAAGAGAAGGACAAGAACATAGTGATGATGTTGGAAAACAGAAAGGTGTTATTTTATTACATTTAACATTTTAATAGGGGTAAAGAGGAGAGAAAATGCAAAATATATCAGCAGACTTTAGCCCTCTTCAGTTCCAGTCTGGGAATGGTAAAGTGGAACTAAACCAATGTCCCTGCAATAAACTAATCTTACCTGCCTGATCACAATTTTTGATTTGCACTTACCTGTCTCTGTTCTGTCATAGGTGCTGCCATCTTTATATTTTCTCTTCCTGGTTTCGATCTTTGGCCATCTGGATTGGCCTGGACGGGGATGACCTAACTCCCACCCAGGCACTCATTCAGTCCTAGCAGCCACAGGAAAAACTGAATTGCTCTGGGTATCCCAGCTTCCTACGCTGAGCTGTGCATGTGCAACTCAGTGATTTGTGACAGACAGGACAGCAATTAGGCAGGTAAGAATGATTATTGCAGAAGGGACATCGCCTGACCATTTCTGCAATAAAGTCCTGCCTGATCCCAGATTTTGAAAGTGGAACATATGATTTCACCTAAAACATAAATCCTAATGGGAGAGATTACTGTCAAGTTAAACAAGCTGCCAATATGCTTCTGCTGCATTTTAACAAGGTGTCCTTTAAAATGTTCAACATTCCCAAACTAGAAATGAATGGCATTGTTTTGAGGCCTACCTATTGTCTTACACTTTTTACACATTCCTTTTGGGTAATGAGGCTGGTCGTTCTAGTCATTGACCAACATTATTTTTAAATAATGTGGAGTAGGGTTTCATTCTCTATCAAGACATTTCCTATATCTGTGACAACCAACTGAGAGAAATTTACCACTGCCATTGGTAAAAGAATCTAGTAGGTGATTCAGATCCCAGAGTCTACCTGAAAAATGGAGATATATAATGGGAATAGGTTGCACCTAACTTTGACTTTTTTATTTCAGGGAGTTCTTAGCGCTACACCACTTGTCTTCATCATCCCCACAGCCTGCTATTTAAAGTTGTCTACCGATCACTGGTACCACCCCAGCAACTTTTTGCCTTGCTTAATCCTTCTCCTTGGCATAATAATCTTGCCTGTGGGCTTCATTATGACCATCTTTTATCCACAAGAATGCAGCCATGGGAATGAGATGTTTTATTGTCATACAAATTCCACATCTATAAGCAGCCTGTCATCCTTTACAAGCTCAATCAATGCATCTAAAATAAAAATTTAATGGCCTGGTATCTGTGTATTTGGTCATTTTACAACATAGAACTGAATCCAATCATTGATTACCACTGCTGGTATTTTTGAAGCCATGACATGTCTAGATTTTCAATGCAGGGGAATGAAAGAACACAACCTAGGGTATCCAAAGCAGCACCCCTGTACCAGTTGTACCTCTTTTTCCAGTATTCGTGGTCCTAAGGTGGCTTGGAACATTGTTGAAATGTGTAGACAGGTTTATTATTAATAACTTAAATTTATATATTATCATACATATTATATTTATTCATTATTTATACTGTATATTATATTATATTGTTCTGACATATTACGTACCACTGTACAAAGTCCTTAGTCATCGCACTGTCTTTTAGAGGGGCTCACAGTCTAAAGTCCGCATCACTGACATATGTCAATAACACAATATAAGGCCAATTTTTTTGAGGGGGTACCAATAAAACTACTTTCATGCTTTTGAGATTTGGGGAGAAACCAGAGTACCCAGAGCCAACACAACTAGAACATACAAACTGCAGATATTGTCCTGGCTGAGATTTGAACCAGGGACCCCAGTGCCTCATATATGACTTAATTTATACTAATAAGGGAAAATAATTGTGGGACCAATGACTATACTGGACAAAATCTGACCTTGCATGGAATTCAAATTCAAAGGACAACTATGGTGAAAAATTCATATATACACATACATAATAGTTTTTTAATTCAAGTCCCATCCAAATCTATATTATGTTTGAAAAAAATAATAAAAGTTATCAATAAATTTTCAAGGCTGGTAACGAAAAATAGGTGCAACATTTGTATATCACCCAATTCCTGATTTTTAATTTTTATAGATTTTCAATTCTAGTAGAATACCTCTTTAATAGAAAATTCAGCAACAGTCAGTTACAGGAACTTGATGGATATTCATTACGGCACACATACTGGTATCACCTGACACTCAGCCACCGAAGGAAAAACAATAATTTACAACAATAGAGGCGGCTTAGATGTTTGATGCAAGGAAATTCCAGGCCGCATTGACCAATACATATAGGAAGTGCAACAGGAAGAGGAAAGCAGCACCACTCTCTGAATAGACCTGTAATAATAATCAAGGGTTGGTTAGGCATCATAATTCTCCATTCTTTAGTTATAAAAACATCATTTAATACCTGGCAAGATTTATTTTATTTCCATGAATTAGTATTCCTATTGTAGTTTGTGTGAGTCATCGAACAAAGCCCCATGTTTATTTCTTTTTTTTTAATTAAATTGTGCTGGAAATAGATTTTAAGTAAATAAGTTATCTGGCAATTGTATATTGTTTTTGCTTTCCTGTAAGAACCTTACTATTTAGGATGGATTCCCAAAGCCAAATCATTAATGCTCCCTACTACGGCTCAAACGGCTCCTTTCCCCAGAAAACAGGGGAAAGGAGCAGTGGGTGTTCTGCAGTCCTGATCTACTTCTTATCCTAGGGTGACCACAGTATTGTTTAATTGATGCAAAACAGTGATGGAGTATGGTCACTGTAGGACAGGAATTTAGTTATTGGCAGAGTCACCCAATTAAATTAAAGAAAAAAAAGCCGGGTAAAATGTATTCAGCCATCACATCTAAGCACCGGTGAATCAGAGAGTATTACATTCTTTGTTCTTGGGATTTAATACAATTTAACCTCCATCTCAGGTGTCCAATAAATTGTTCCATTTGTTGCCTGGTTTAGTTCTATAAATGTAAACTCTGCAAAGAAAAAAATGACAGCAGTGCATGTACCTAGTGTATGCTACACAGACCCGCAACAGCTCAGCCAAAGCCCTATGATTAAATTGTGGGTCATTGTGACAAAACTTTGGGTCATTCTGGCAAAACTTTCGCACCTCTGGATAATGCCAAAGCCTTCAAGTCTATTTTTGCCTCCTGCAAGTTCGTTTTGGCCACAAAAGGCGACTATTGTAGTGAAAGCACAATAAGAGTGTGGGAAAAGAATGTAGAAGCAATCATGTCATTACCCGAAGTGTCCGTGTTTTGTCTTTTAGAACAGCCGGTAACTGCAAGGCTCTGAATGCAGTTACAGGTGCACACTGGCACCTAAAGCCCTTCGCACACTATATTTGAAGCATTTTTTTAGCTAATTATTTAGAATAAATAAAAACAAAAGTTTGGTGTTTCAGGAAATCTTTGGTTTTGGAAAACCTAAAGGAATGTGTTCTTATGCATGTCAGGTACCAGTGGCAGCAGGAATGTAATATCCAGCAGGGAAATGATTAACGCTTAAGAGTTGCATTAACCATTTGGCAGTAATACAAAATAGCAGAAACTAAAGTGGAATTGAGCTGGGTTAATATTTGTCATGTAGCAAAGATTTGTATTGTCCCATACTTCACAATACCAAGAGGAAATGTGGGCAGATATGCGTTTGTAATTGAGTTGTGTAATGAAAGTACTATAATTGCTATGGCTTTACCAGTGAAACGTAAACTTGAATCCAGTGTAAGTCTAATTACATAGCTACACAAGATAAATGCAAAGTAACTCTGGGAACTTGGGAATCCCCTGAAGAGGGTAAGAATAATGAAATGTACCAGGTAAAGGGCGTGATGTAATAAAGCTTAGGGCCCGTTCCAGTTATTCACTGCTCTAGTTTTTATCTTGAGTTCTCTGAATATGGGAGTGTTGTCTAAAGTTTCTACTTTATTCTTTTTCCATTCCTCACTTCCTGACTATTCTTGGATGTTGGCACTTTTATATTTCTCCAATACAGCAAGCACATATGTCAAATTTCCTACAAGATTAATTTAGTCTGTGGCTAGTTTTAGTGGTGATCAGTATGCATTTTTTTAAATGCAACTTGAACTATATACACAATGTCACCATGGACATAAAAAAAGACTTCTCGTAAGAGCAAAGGACATGGAGCATTTCAAGATATTAGTATGTCTATGACACTGTACTTCTAAAATCTGAACAAGTAGTAAAATTCCACTTATAAATACAAAAAATTATATTTTATTACAGCAATAAATGAAGTATGTTATTTTTAGATAACACAAACTTAAGGCACACATATCATTCATTCAGCCATTCTCAACCAAATTTTGCTAGGGGTTTCTCAAATTTTTACTGATTGATTCCCAATTGTATGATGACCTGCATAGTTTTTGAGTCAACACCACTTGGAATAGCTAACTGCATGACTCTATTGATATTTTTTATTTCTATATAAGGGTGGTATTATGGTAATCACTGTAATTCTGCACCACTGATATTCTTTCTACTGGCCACCAATTTAAGAAACTAGTTTGAGCAAGGGTTCCCTGAGAACTGATAATTGGTTCAATGGTTCCTCAGTGGTAAAAAGGTTGAGAAGCTGCAATAAACAAGAGTAAGCAATTGTGATTTCAGCATATCTGAGAAACATATTTCAGCAAGCAAAATAAAGAATGGTAAAATAATAACTCATACATTACATTTTTCTTTCATAATGCTAAGCTTTGTTATCGGACCCTAAGATATGATAATATAAAGGGTATTATAGTAATTATATGTTTTCCATAATCTTATGGTATCAGAACTTTTGATTCTCAACACCTGTAACTACCTAGCATGGCACTGCCCAGTGCTACAGCTATAATGTAATAGATAAATGTGTCCCAGGAGGTGCTATGAGAGTCAACATCTTACTTCATCCAGTGTATTTTTAATCTGCCTAATTAACACCTGTATATATAATATTGGATATGCTACACTCAACATACCCTGGAAACTCTGTCTAAACAGTTTGTTGTCAGCTATCCAGCTTTAGGGAATATGTTTTTCATTTTAATTAATGCCTGGGGAAATCAACAAAATTATTTCCACTTTATAGCAATTATATTCAGTAATAGACTTGTATGGTGGAAAAGCAGTGTTGATGAGAACAATAGCCCATCAAACAAACCCCAAAGGTTATATAAGGTTGTAGTGGCTTGGTTTATGGTAAACTTTGCCAGTGGTACTCATCTCTCCAGCTCTGATGCACTGAAATGACACACAATATTTTTATAACATATAGATTCCGATAATATATATATTAAAAAAACTACCACATTGAACTTAATCTTCCTGTAAAACAAATCATGGTCAATGAAGAACATGAAGCCATGTACTTTTGGAGCAACAAATCACGTAGAAACATTGGGTGTTTGAAATAGTCAGGTAAGTCCAACCACAGCCACAAGAAACCCCAACGAAGGAGTTTAAAGATTTTCACCTCTACAAAATTGTGAGGAGCTTTCTTCAGCCAGTTTGTCAGACTGTCGACACAGTCCATACATGAAAATTCAGTTCTGTGCATGCACAAAAATTTGCTCAGAGCTTTCTGCCAGTGTCAACCAAGCTGTGCCCTTTGCTATCTTCAAGTACGGTATATATATATATATATATATATATATATATATGCACCACCTATGAAAACATGCTTAGGATTTTAGTATTCACCATAACAAAAAAGCTGACCTCCTGGCAGATCTAAAACCAAAACGGATTCTCTCTTTTTCTTGCTCAGTTCTGTATTTCTTAATACAAATGGACCTCATCCAAAACCTCATTAGTTTGAGAGTAAGAAAAACCCACATGAATTAACCAGCATTTAATTCAGCCCAGTACAAAGGCATGCCTAGAACGGACACAAAGCTGAACATGCACAACTCAGACTTCATTCTAAAGAAGAAGGGAACAGGAAAGTAAATGGTTTAAATTGTAGAGGAATTAAAGGTTTATTTACAAAATGTTTTGCCCCAAGATTACCCCAACTTCTACCCAAAACACACGTTTTTCCCCTTGATTATTTCACATGAAGATTTCACATGATGTCATGTTTCTACAGGGATTTTCTAGCACATTGGATTTTATAATGCATTGGATGAACTTTCTTGTAATAAATCATTGTTTAAGAAAATATTTATTCATATATCTGTTGTGTTAGCATAGCATGTGTATATATAGCAGGTATATATATATATTATTTCATATATATATATATATATATATATATATATATATATATATATTGAGAAAGGGATGTCCCAAAACCTTGTGGGGAAAGTGCTGGATGGGGTGTATGTACCGCCCAGACAAAGATAGACTTTTTTTTAAGGCTCCAGGACCCTAACAATCTGGCTTTCCATAAACCAAACATGTCATATCTTTGTCTGGGCGGTTTATACACCCCATCCAGCACTTTCCCCACAAGGTTTTGGGACACTCTGTCACAATAAATATTTTCCACAGTTTAATCCAATGTTTTGGGGTAGAAGTTTGGTGAATCTTCCATGAAAACATCTATAAATAGACCATGTTATATGTATCTTGTGCAAAAATAAATCCCACCAGCTTCCATTTTTTAAAAGTTAGGTTCCACTTTAATTTCATGTCCCATCTTTTCATCAGGATGGTGTAAAAGGGGGCAAACTATCCCATGAGAAAGCAGAAAAAAAAAAACAGAGGGCTGCCATAATACACATGTTCCAGTGCATGGTTGAGCAAAAATGGATATTATGACTTGCAGAGAATCTTGATGTTTTATGGTTTCTGACTGATGTGGTGTGTTGTGATAATGGAAAATCAGCGTCACTGGATGCGGACCTTTTGAAGTATTGAATACTGACAATTTCCTGTGCTTTTTGCCAAGGGCATTAAAAAGACATGGACATGGACATTCATGTGTCAAGTATAAATAGTGCTTTAAAGTAAACACAAGCATAAAGCTGAGACGGATAAAAAAGACCTCAATTTTAACTATATATTAAAATGCAAGTCTACAGACAAGCAATAAAACTAGTGAAAGGCCTGAGGAAGAGTTTGCAGGAAAATAAAGTAGAACTATAACATACTCCCAACTCATTATTAACTTAGAGTTATCACACTCCCTTTGTCCTAAAGTCATTTTATCCCTAAAAAATCATATTTCTCTAATATTTCACAATTTATTGGTTGTAGTAGCAGCCATTAGGCCTGGATGCATGAATTCTTATTCATACTGTGAGTTATGTCAGATTCTTCTGGATTTTTTCTTAGAAATTAGAAACCTATTGCCTTCGCTTTAGTAGGGATCTGAGTTTGGCACACTGCCAGGTGGAGCAGGCTCTGGCCATTAGTGAAACTATGTCAGTTAAATCATTTTGAGTAAATATTAAAAAAAGTATTGTGTTACTAAATATAATAATGGTGTGGCAAATTTATAGAGCAGAGATATAAGTTTAACTTTAATTCCAGTTTATGATGCAAAGGATTAAAGAGAGAAAGTAAGAGGGCACATGATTGTATACTGTAGATACATTAAGGTGTGAATAAGGTTTAGGTCAGTGAGGACAGTGGCATTTTAAGTATAAAGCTAGGATTCCAAGAGGAATGTTTAAAGTGTAACAAAACCCTTTTTTTATGCTTATCTGCCCCTGTTTCTGTTGCAAGTGCTAGTATCTGCTTCCTTCTCCTTTGTTTCGATCTTCGGCCTTCTTGATTGGCCAGGATGACATAGGTCCCATACCGGAGCAAGAGGGTTCATCCAGTTCCAGCAGCCGCAGGAGAAGCTGGGATGATCCAGTGACTTTGATAATTGAAGAAAACAATCAGGTGGGTGAGTATGTTTTATTTCAGAAACTGACAAAATGAACAAGTAAAAAATGGTCACATAATGGTCCACTTTTTTTATCTCTTTTTCTATTTCCTCAAATGGAGCTATTAGAGCACAGACACCTTTTTTAAACTTTAACCAGTCTCCTCCAGTCCCCTATGGGGCAGGATTTTGGCTCTGAGAGGGTGGGACAGCACTGCCAATCAAACAACAGCAGAGGGCACAGGATTAATCTTATTAATGAGCGTCATTGTCCTATCAGATGTCTGTGAGTGAATCAATGGCCAAGCTGTACTTACTAATTGCAATTAAAAAAGTGCAGTCCGTGACCGGACAATATTGACTGGTTGGGGCATTTAGATTGTAAAAATGGCTGGACAGAGTTGCAAATACTTTGTTAGGTAACAAAGCTCAGCTCATGTGTTTGACATTTGAACTGAAATTGGAGTTCTGCTTAGCAATGTAACACACAGAGCCCTATTTATAAAACAGGGAATCTGACATTCCCTTCAAACATCCCCTGGTGGAGAATCAATTACTGCCATTGAAACGCATGGATCTGGAAGATTCTCCACCAGGGAATGTTTGAGGGAATAAAACATCTTTTCTGCCTGATATCACATTTGATGGACAGTGGTTACTTTCAGATAACACATTAAAAAGAAAAGTTCTAGTTTTATCTTCCAATTTATGTCCAAACTGAATGAGTGAAAACATCCCCATCCCCATCTATGTTGTTTTAGGAGGTCTATGGCCACTTTAAATATTTAGATTTTCCCACAGAAAATACTGTTAAAATAAAATGTTGTTTCAGTTTTTGTTCTTGTTGATGAATGTGATGAAGGACAGTGATTGCAGCCACAGAAAGTAGCATGACATCAGTGGATGGAAGGAAGCAAAAGCCGCCCTGATCTTTCCTTTGTTGATATGAGGGATGCTAATAGAGACACGCGGTGTCACGTCCCGTACACAATCAAAGCCTCCATGATTTCAATTCAGACGACATGACCAAGTGTCTATTTGTTGAGCAAGTATCTGTGTTTGTCCTGATATCAGCATGCTTTAAACCCCATACAGCTGCACGCAGCAGCACCCTGAAAGAGGGTGGGACAGCAGGTTTTCTGGATGCAAATATACTGACCAACACCCAGAAGAAAAGGAGAGAGAAGATGGAAGAACTTATCAGTCTGCTGCAGCTCTTTTAATGTCCAATCACTAGTCCAGGGCAGGGAGGTGACTAATCTGTACTTTCTGCTTCTAGCAGGACTGTTTTAAACAAGACAGATACAAATACAAATAGATTGTAACCTCTTTTGGGCAGGGCCCTCTCTTCCTCCTGTGGCATTGTTTGTATCTGTCTGTCATTTGCAACCCCTATTTATTGTACAGTGCTGTGTAGCATGTTGGGGCTTTATATGTAAGGTTTATTAATAACACAAATCTTTGTTATAACACAAATCAGCTCCTATATACTGTATCTATTTCAACTGTGTACATAGTTGTTTGCATTCTTACATGGATAGCGATGGTCAGGCCAATTGGTCTATTCCCTGTTTTTGGTTCTCAGTAAACAAACATAAAAAGAGTTCATTCTGAATATCTTTCAAAACAAATAATTACAGTATACACAACTGTATAAACAGTAATGTGGTAAAAGCAATCATATGATAACAAATAAACATTTAAAAAAATAATATTTGTGAAAAGGCAAATAAATTATTTTAGTTTCCCAGAATTAAAGAAAACCAGGATGGGGAGCTTAAACTGAGCAAAGATCACTTGCACAAATAAACCACTAGTACACCCATAGATAGCAGTTTAATTTATATTCAAGCTTCAACATTACTGTAAAAGTTGAGTTGGATCATAATACTTTCCATGTTATCTGAATGGTAAATTACACTATTACATTACAGAACCAATAAAAACGGTCAGTTTTGGATTTTTTAGGTAAACTTTTGATTAATATTTAGAATAAAGAAAACCTAAACTCTGCCATACCTTTCTCCTATTAACCCTCTTTGGTTTTACAAATTTACAAACATAATTTTAAAAACTTTATTTTTGAGATGTTTTTGCTCTGTCACCACCCCACAGCTGCAGGATTTTCTTAGCTGCAGTATGAGTATCTGAACTCCTCTGAGGCAAGTCAAGGACCTCTATTTATAATACAGGGAATCAGACATTCTCTCATGGGAAACAATTACTGCCATTTAAATACATGGACCTGGAGGATTCTGAGGAGGGAATGTTTGAGAGAATGGGCCTGATTTATTAAGGCTTCCCAAGACTAGAGAGAATACATTTTCATCAGTGAAGCTAGGTGATCCAGCAAATCTGGAATGGATTTCTGGAAGTTATTTGCTATTGTTTTGAAATGTTTTAACCTACCTAGTGGTACATTTCTGTCTGGATTTATATGTCTAAAAGTGGTACATTTTTTCATGAAAATTTATCTTACAGTATAATATAATAGTATGAGCATAATAAAGTTTGAAACACAAAATCATGTAAAAATAATAAAGTAAATAAATAAAAAAAAAATAAATATATATATATTTATTTTTTATATACTGTAAAATAAATGTTCTTGAAAACAATGTACTGCTTTTACACATATAAATACAATGTATTGCATTCAATACAGTTATTTTGTATTGAATGCAACACAAATGGATTTTGAATTTCCCGCCCCGCTGGCAACGTACACAAGCACCAACATCACCGGAAACTCCCCGGTGACTCATCGTGTGCAGAAGACGGAAGAAGAAAGAAGACAGGGGTTGCGGTGATGGACAACGAGGTACACTGGTTGATCAGGTAAGGCTGTATTTACTATCTTTCCCATAGGTTTACCTACCCCGAGTGTGACTCGGGGGTTACCGCTAGGGAGGTTAAATCCTGGACCAGATCCATTCCAGGTTTGCTGGATCACCCAGCTTCACTGTTGAAAGTGAATCCTGTCCAGCCTTGGAGAGCTTTAATAAATCAGGCCCTGATTCCCTGTTTTATAATCAGAGCTCAAGGTGTATTATTATTAGTAGTAGTTTTGTCTAATATATATAAGGTCATAGGATTGAGACAGTCAACCTTCTGCAGGTTAAAGCTCATAATTTTGAGTATCATATTTTTTAAACATCTTATCGTATACAATTTCCCCTTTTCTGCATATACGTCCCCTGGTGCGGCAGAGGTCAGCAGTAGGTAAGACCAGACCCAGAATGTGCAGAGCAAGACAATGTTGACTACTATATATATGATCTCAATGTATAATTCTGGAAAAATGCAACCAAATTATGAATTACTTCCAGGAAAGCTAAAACATCACTGCCCAGTCTTGAAGTTACTATCATAGGTAAAAAATGCAACACCACTATCCATTATCCCAGAGGGGATCACTCAAGAAAATAGTAACTACAGCTTTCTATCAATCAAGATACTATTGCTGTTTCTGCATGGAACCTACCCTATGTTATGCCCACACATGATGCTGAAGCTAGACTAAAAGAAAGTAAAGCAAAAAGCTGAACAATGAGGGTCATGGACAGAACAGATCAGTGGGAGAGGGCTTGATGATACATCCAATACATTAGACTAAGGAATAGGTAATGAAGTAGGGTTGGGATACCTCCTACAGATTCTTATGCTTTTTGTGTATAATGTAGGACAAACATGGAAAAGGACAAATGTGGAATTAAAAAAATAGCAAGATTGCTGTAAGGGCCTGGTCAGTACCAGTATTCCCCAGACACCAGTCCCCCAATCTAACACCACAGTCTTCACCTATAGCAGCTCCCGCTCAGCCTCAGGAGACTGGTTGGTCTCCCAGCACTCGGTTGCCCCCAGGACTTGATGCGCAAGGGATGGTGTCTGGAGATAGGCCGGCAGCTAACCAGGAGCACAAATATCCAGCTACAGGAAAACAAGGATGCTGCAACCCTCAGAGCACTGATCCTGAAAGCCCTGTGCTAACGCGGGAATAGGTTGCTCACGCCCTGCTGCCTTGGGGCATCGCCGTAGGCCCAAAGAGTGCCTCCTAACAGTTGCAATTGAGAACTTTAGTTCAGCCCCTTTATGTCCTATCCCTGCCCTCCACTACATTATATGTCATAATATGGTAATAGCAAAAAACAGAACATTACATTATGGGAACACAATACATTTTCATGAACAGAGAACTGTTATCAATAAATATATTTTACTGCTCTTTGTTAATTCTACTTCTTTAAATGAAACAAACTTATGCAAGGCCTAATGTACACAAGAGAATTAGCAAATAAAGTTGTAAAACCTTTGACGTAATGTCTTCCACAGAACATAGTGAGGTTCTTGCTTTAGTGGATTACTTAAGATAAACTACACTAATAGCATTTGTTGCAAACAGAGCAGGACAAAAGTCACCATCAGCCTCGGGCAGGATATTACAGAGCTTTGAAATTTAATTTTCAGGGATGCAGGCAAGATGAAATAACACTTTGGAATTGGAATCCATTGATCTCTTTCACGGTTACGAATGATTCTTTAATGATGTTATTACTATGTTTGTATCATAAGCCTCTCTATGCTACTGTAAACATATAGGCTGCAATGAACAGTGAACATACGCATAAAACATTATCTCAGGTTCTTTTGTTTGATTGTAAGTTGCAGCAATACCTGAAATAGGCAATACAAATCAGTAGGCTTTAAGTGGGCATGGATCATAAGTGCTAAAGGTCGCTGCAGAAATCTCTTTATGCAAATCTCTTCTTTAACTGTACCCCTAAATGACCCTTTAACCAACCCAACCTTTTACCCTTTACACTGACCATCACAGAACCCCCTTGGAACCTTAACACACTGACCATTGCACCAATCCTCTGTGCATCCCTAACACTAAAACATGCTTAAAGTAAATCTAGTATTAAGATGACCATGGTGTTTGTTCTGTAATGAAAGCATGCAGCATTGTCACTCTGTGGACAGGGTAGTCTTAGGCTGAGGAGCACTGTACATCTGTCAGATTCTCGTCCTATATCAGCCCTGAGGCAATCAGACGAGAATCATCTGACGTGTGTACGTAGCCTTGGATGGACTCTCTGTAGAGGTCTGATACTTGCTCTGATGCTCTTGAAATCAGATCCCTGATAAATGGATAGCTCTGATTCTGATTCCACAGGGGTTGTACTGGATCTTATTAAAGAGTCCTCTGCTTCCACAGAGAGAGTAGGGTTCTCTACATAAAGCTGGTAGGGGAGAGCCTTACAGCAGTGGTTGCTTGCTAAAGAAAGCACACACTAAGGCTTTGTTTGCTTTGGTGTACTTGGAATGCATTTAGCTATTTTAATCAGAAAGTGTTTTAATTAATGTAAAGCATATCTAAACACAAGAACAAAAACTGAATAAATTACAGCTCATTGGTGTATTTAGTAGTTGCATTTGTTTTCTACTTGTAGGTTTTTTCTACCCAGTAATCTGCCCAGCAACAGTGCTGATTTAAAAAGGCTATTATTACTGGAGATGATTTTAAAACTGGAGATGATAGACTAATATAGGAAAAGCTGGGTTATCCAGCAAACCTGGAATGGATCTGGTCCAGGATGGAAAGCATTCACTAAAAAAAATTATCATTAATATTATTATTATTATTATTATTATTAATAATAATATTAATAATACTAATAATAATAAACAGGATTTATATAGCGCCAACATATTACGCAGTACTGTACATTAAATAGGGGTTGAAAATGACAGACGAATACAGACAGTGACACAGGAGGAGGACCCTGCCCCGAAGAGCTTACAATCTAGGAGATGGGGGAAGTAACACACAATAGGCACTAGTGACTGACTGCATCTTATACAGTATGCTATTTTTGATTGGAGGAACAAAGCAGTGAAAAAATATTCAAACCAATGCATTGTATACTAATTTCATATAACAGTTTATTTAAACAATGTGAAAGGGGAAAGGTTGCTGAAGTTTCAGGGAGCAGTCTTGGGCCGAGAAGAGAATGTTCTTAAACTTTGATTACAGGATCATGCAGGTTTTTCTATATGACCCATTAAATAAAAAAATCAAATATGAAAATAAGACTGACAAATTAATCTAATTGTGAAATGATCACACTCAATATCCAGCTGCTTGGATATCTCAGCAAGCATCTGCTTGTTACCCATAGCCCTACCCATGGGCTGGAATGTCTGGAGACTCTCTGCAGCCGGTCTGATGCACAAGATTAGGAAGATAATTAAACAACTATAAACCCTGTAAGATTTAGCGTCCTGTATTGTGCTCTAGGACAATTACAGGTGTAGCTGCTGATTTATTTTATTCTAATTACCTGAAGCATAAATACTTTTTAAAAAATCATTTTCTGACTTGAGGATTGTGGGAAAATATCTTAATCAGCAACATGACCACATTTAATTAACTTTTTCATAAGTATTTATATGTTTTTTACATAATAATAATATAACATAGGTTGAATTTAGTAATTGTTACATTATTTCTTAATTTAAATCAACCAACAGAAGCAGCACTTACCGTATTTTTTGCAGGTTAAGACGCACTTTTTCTTCCCCAAAACTGGGGGGGAAAAGTTGGTGCGTCCTATACGACAAATGTGTTATAAAATAATTAAAAAAAGATACTCACCCCATACCCGATCCTGCGTGTGTCTCTTCCCCTCTCTGGCAGCAGCGTGTCTCCTCCTGGCTGCAGTGAAAGAAGCCGCCACAGCGCCCCTTGCTGTTCCCTGTCCTAACTGCCGTACAGTGGAAAAAAAGCACAGAGTGATCAGAAGGGGAATTTGAATGACACTGAGTGATCAGAAGGGGAATTTGAATGACACTGAGTGATCAGAAGGGGAATTTGAATGACACAGAGTGATCAGAAAGGGAATTTGAAAGGCACAGAGTGATCAGAAAGGGAATTGGAATGGCACATGAGTGATCAGATGGGGAATACCAGTATGAATGGCACATGAGTGATCAGAAGGGGAATAATCTTTCAGAATCTTTTTTTTCTAGATTTTCCTCCTTTAAAATTGGGTGCGTCTTATATTCCGGAGCGTCTTATACGGCGAAAAATACGGTATTATACATAGGCTTGCTACGAATAGCACAGAAGATATTGAAGATTCTGAGGATATTGATTTGTAAAAGCAAACGTGATGGGTATTTGTATATAGTTTATTTCTTTTGCTTTATTCATTTACTGCTGTCACCGACAGCACTAAACTTCATAGGAGACGTTACCTGTAGAAGTTCCCAATCTACTGATTTTGCCAAAATACTATGGTGATTTATGAGCAAGTTAGGTGGATGCCAATTATCTTACCAGTATGCAGTGTGAGGAAATCCTAATAAAAATGGTCAGAAAATACAAGCTTCATGCAGATAATAGTCCTGGTGAAAATGGAAATTGAAAGCATTTAAAGGGACTTGAACTCAAAAAGTAAGGTTTTACTATGTTAGAATAAACATTTAGAAATGTCAGTTGTACCTAAGCAAAACCCTGGAAAATGTACATTTTTATGGAATTGCTACTTAAAATTGCAGCAAAATTTCTGGTTTGTGAGAGTGCCTAGGCTCTCCTGTGTCTGCACTATCGTATATGTGTGCTGTATGGGGTTTAAAGCATTGCTGCCACTCACTGCTAGTCTCAGAATGTATGGAGTGAGATTTGCTGACATCATTACTGTGCTGCTCATTGCTCTTATTGGGTCTGATTTAGTAAAGCTCTCCAAGGCTGGAGAAAATACAATTTCATCAGTGAACCTGGGTGACCCAGCAAACCTGGAAAGGATTTCCTAAAAGACATTTGCTATTTGTTAGCAAATGTTTTCAATCCTGGGCCAGATCCATTCCAAAGTGTATCTTCTCAAGCCTTGGAGAGCTTTATTAAATCAGGCCTGTTGCTGGGAGTTATGACTTCTACCAAGATGGGTAGTGACACAGGCACGTTGAGAACAAGGCATGGTAAGTAATAGGCGAAGATCAGCTGCAGCTCAACCACAGGGTATTCCAATGCAAAGAGCATGCTTAGAGGATAATACGTAACAGAGAAGCTTATTATTTTGAGGTTTTTTTTTTTTACTATTCAGCCCAGAACCATGGTGGGATGAGTAACACCTATAAGCAAAACTGCAACAGAGAAAGATCTACTAAATGGGTGAGCTGTGTAAACCACAGGGAGGTAAAGACAGAAATACAAATCCTTTTGCAGGCACACCATCTCACCTATATGTATAATCTGTGTATTTTGATATTTGCCTGGGGTTCAGTAAAAAGTGGTTTGTAAAAACCAAACCTTTTGGGACAAAATGGGGAAGGGGTCTGTGTCTACTCAGGGTTACTCCTATGTGAGTTATATTGGCCATTGGCAGTGAATAGAAAGTAAGGAAGAATCCAAAATTTTAGAATTGATTCTAAACCAAAAGGGAAAAATGACCAGTTGGAACCTGAGTTACAGTGACAGCTGTCTAAGATATCAAATATAAAAAATACAGAATGTTAAGTAAAATGGGAAAGGTCCCAATACAGGTCCTTTTGTTTACTGTGTAGAATATTGCACATTGTTCTGGACAGATATTTGACGTCATGAAAGGGGAAAAATAAACAACCTGAAATATTAATGTGACTGCAAAACCTTTTTTAATGTGGGGTGACTATGGCAATGGGTGATAACATTTTAGGTGCACCGAGACAGGTTTGTGTATTGTGCTTTGCCAAACCGACTTCCTCCTGTCATTGGAGTATTCAAACAGAATGAGCTCTGCGCTGGACTTTAATATGGCATTTCCACTACTGCTGCATTCAGCCAGATAAAGTGCAACATATAGGGGCCCATTTATCAACTTTTGGAAAACTGAGTCTCACATTGATAACACCATATTTATAACATTGGGAACAGTTTTTTGTTCCTTGGTGATCAAGCTTCTGTAAATGGAGGAAAAAGCACACCGATCCCCACTTTTGACATTTTGACATTTTCCACTTTCAAAGTGGCAAATGCTACCTGGTGACCTATAAAGTGGAGTTCAGGACGATCGAATATGAATGGAATATGAATGCCGATTGGACAATAAATATTGGCAGAAATATGAATCACAGTATATGATATGAGAATAATTGTTGTACCTATATCTGTATAACCAGTATGCTAACAGAGATGAACACCCCACCATCCACAAATCATCTGTCCAGTAGCTTGTAGCATTTCTTAGCCTTAGCCTTCCTTCTTAACATCCCTTACACTTACTCTGAGACTGTGCACAGCTAAAGGGGATTTGAGAGAATGTGCAGCAGCTAATGAGTGGACTAGTTCCTTGTTCCAATCTCATCTTGCTATTGTCTGCTAGTCTTCTTTATTCCTCTCTGGTACCAGGCTCTGGTTGCTAGATCCTCAGCCTTGCTACACGAGTCTTGCTCAGCTATGCTCTTCCACATTGAGCCTTTTTGGATTCTTGACCTTGGTCTGGCACCACTATGCTTGCCTGCCACTTGCCCTGACCTTTGCTTAGATCTGCACCATGCTTGCCTGCCACCTGCCTTGACCTCAGTCTTTTGAGACCTTCCCTCTCGCTATCATTCTACCCAGTACCTGATTTTGGCTGTCCCTACACCAAAACCCTCTGTTCTGCTTGTCCTGGTGGGGAGAGCATGGGGGCTGCAACCTGGTGTTCTCCTTGCAGCAAAGTAGTCTGGTGGCCACTACCGTCATCATCCCATCACCCCTTGCAAAGTACACTGGTGAAGACCGGGAGATACTAATCCTGTGTCACCTACCAGGGGGCGCACCCCAAACACCCTCTGGTTGACAAGAATAGAATTAAGAATTATGGTAGAGGGATCTACCATATACAACCGTGAGTGGTTCCTAGCCTGCTTTATACATACACGTTAAAAACACTGGAAGTAAATCAGCCAACTAGGCCCAACCTATAGCTAAAATATTAGTTTTGGGTGGAGTGACTTTTTAATGTAAACCGGACTCATGACATTGAATCACATTCAGAATCTGCCATGAATCAACATGTTCTTAAACACCATGATTTAAGTCTTTTTAAAAATCCCTCGTCAGTAACAAAAAAGGAAAAACAAAAAGCAATTAGTATTAGAAATAGAGTTTAGAAATAAAAAGCATCATATTTCCATTAAATGTACATTAACAACCTCCAGTGTGAGTGAGCCCAACATTTTTCTTGGCGGTCTCACTATTACCTCTAGTAAAGTACAGCGATGAAGCATATCTCTTTCATATGTCTGTCTTTAATTTAAAAATTGTCAACTCTAATAAATGTTAGTTGAAATAACCAAGAAAAATGAATGTAATTTTATTTGACGTTGTTTAATTTAATCTTTTCCAACCAAAATAGCAAAGTGTGAAAATTACATTTCTCCAAACATAAAATCAACACAGAATGGCTAAAGAGAGAAAAATGAAAAGAGATAAAAATGTTAAGAAACATATACTGCTGGACTGTATACTTTTTGTTTAAATATAGGTCTGCTTTAAAATGAAACTATATGTTAAAACTACAAATATTTCAAGCAGACAAGTTGTTTTTCACACAATTAAACAAATGTACCTGCCTGCCTGTTTACAATTTTTTCTGAAATATTCATTTTGATTCACATTCCCAGTTGCAGGGAATTAACTCCCATGCGCATGTGCGGGAGTTACAATATTCTGGCCTGGCCAATCCAGATGGTCAAAGAACCTGGAGTAGAACTGGGTAGGATGTCGGTGCCAGTGAGGAGTGAAGAGAAGTGAGTTTAGTTAGTTAATTGCAAACAAGCAGCAAAGTTTCCTTTGTTGGAAAAGGGAGAGGTTATGTCCTTTCTGCACTCACCTACTCACACTTTTTATCTTTTGCTTTAATACAGTTTTGCTTTAATACAGGGTGTACCAATGACACTAGGATCAAAGAACACAATTCATTTTCAAGATGTAGACCACAGCAGAAGTGGTTTGCTCGCGGACTCCATGTGTTTCAATGGCAATTATAGATTCCCCACCAGGCAATGTTTCAGCAAATGTCATATTCACTGATTTTTAAATAAACCCCCTAAGAGTATTTTGAACATAGCAAGCAACAAAAATGAAATGGAGAAGAATTATACTTCATTACTGCAAGCAGACAGCAAAGTAGTTAAAAGCAGTCTGCTAAACATGTCAAAAATATATAAAAGTTTGATTTTATGTATGGAAACTCAAATATAAAATATTATCATATTTAAAATACAAAAACAATAATTAAACATGTAATTATCCTTATTCCTGAGCTCGATTAATAAAGAATATGCAGTGAAACACAGCACATCCTTGCAAGTAGACATTGCAATATCTTTAAATAATATCCCTAATTCATTCTAATCATAATTATATACTAGAGTTGCTAAACCTACTAGCTGGTCAGCACATTCCTTGCATTTTCTGTGTGGGAATTTATTCTGTAGCTGTCATATTTAAGGAGCATCAAACTGAACAGAAAATAAAAATGCTTCTTGATTCTGTTTACAAATTATTTGGTAAGACACCAAACACATAGCGATCAGCAGACACTGGGCTAGGAAACTGGGCAAGCCAAAAACTCTTACCTGTGTTGATAACAGACCTTCCATAGCAAGTGAAGGGTCTGTTTTTTTCCCAGCTTCCTGACCACCCTCCCTTTCCACAACACAAATACATTTATTACAAATCATTTCACTCCCAAAGAACAAAAATACTTACCCTGGTCTTTTGGTTGTCATGAGGAAGAATGTAGTCTACTCCAGGCA
Source organism: Pyxicephalus adspersus (assembly GCF_032062135.1). Lineage (NCBI taxonomy): Eukaryota > Metazoa > Chordata > Amphibia > Anura > Pyxicephalidae > Pyxicephalus > Pyxicephalus adspersus. The sequence goes on along the minus strand of NC_092864.1, from coordinate 44,575,095 downwards.
TTTGGAGCACCAACAAGAAGACCACCCAGAAGCATACCGCCTTTAGATTGCCATGGAAGGTTCACTTTAACCGAAAGGCATTGAGATTAAAGAAACACATATTTAACATCAATTATAGGATTCATTATCATTTTTATTGTGGAAGAATGGAGTAAATTGGTAAACAAAGAAACCTAGATGACAGCTATATCAAACATATCTTAATAAAAAGTGAAAGAAAACAAAAGTTTTACATAATAAAAAATTAGTTCTCTTTACACAATTATATAACTATTACTGAAGAATATATTACATTTTGCAGTTATTACAATTTACAGGAAATTACATAATATTTATTGATATCCGAAAAGAGGTTTGGGAGTTATATTCTCAATAATGTTCTACATTCTTTTCTTTGGTGTCTACAGCAATTTTTATGACTATCCAAGAAAAATTGAAAAAAAAATGCAGATAAAGGTCACTCAAACAGCAACACTGTAATAGAACATCCACAGAGGGATTACATGGAGATCTGTTTCATTGAAGCTTAACAATAGGCAAAAATAAAAGTAATAGACAAAACAAAAATATACAAACATCAGCCAAAACATTAAAATGAATGACAAGTGGAGTTCATAACCCTAATTATCTTGTAAAACTGGCACCTGTTAGGGGTGGAAAATATTAGACAGTGAGTCAGTGACTTTGGCAAGGCCAAAATTGTAATGGTTAAATAACTGTTGGGAGTTTCTGGTATGGAGTGGTTAAACCAGTGGGGGGTAAATCAGTTCTAAGGTTGCATTAAAAGTGGTCCAAGGAAGAACAACCAACAAACCAACAACATGGTCTTGGGTCTCCAAGGCATAAAAAATGTGTGTAGAAGTGGAGAGGATAGTCCATTTAGTCTACTGCTACATAAAAAGTACTATTGCACTGAAAGGTGAAAAACTTAAATTACAACTTTTATAAAAAATAAAATCACTTACCTTCAATCAATGTACATACCGTGTCCAATAAATCCGGTGATCAATGTACATACTGTGCCTAATGAATTGTGCTGTCTCGGCTTTCCTCTGATTTTTCGGGCTCACCATTCTATTCAATGCCATCATCTTCTTTCTTCTGGGTTTGTTTCCTGATCCTGCACTCTGCAGGCCTGAGAGCACTGATCTCACTCTGCTCATGAATGATTTTGAGCACTTGCTTTTTTTACATTTGAGGAAAGTCCTTGATGATGCAGCCTGATCACAGGCATATGCAGTAGAAGCTGTGTGCAACCACCTGGGATATGTGATGTAATCCCAGAAGGCTGCAGGTTTTCCCTTTAGTCTTTTCTGACGCAGGATAGCCTACATTTTACATAAAGTTGAAAATGTGATGATAGGCCTGCTAGGAAATGTGTCTGAACACACAGTACATTGCACATTGCTGGTTTTTGAGAGCTGCACAGCTGCACACCAAGGTATTCATGCTTCACCAAACACTGCCAAAACAATCTGCAATGGGCACATAATGATCAGAACATGGAGCAATAGAAGGAGAAAGTTTCTGATAAATCATTCTTTCTTTTAGATCATGTGAATATTTAAGTGCATGTGGATAGTTTACGTTTGGTAGAGATGATGGCAGGATGCACTATGGGAAGAGTTGTTTTGGCAGAAACTACACAGATTTATCTCTTGTAATCATCTTCATTGGGAACTTTTTTTTGTATAAACAGATTTTATCCAGGAAGTCATTATTTGGACCATCTCATTGGGTATGAGGTTGAAATCCCATTGACCAATTTCAGGATTAAGTGGCAGCCTAGCTAAGGCCTAGCACAGTCATTCTTGACTTTTTAACATAGGGGGACCTTTGAAATACCTGTCAGGTTTTCAAGGAACCCTTGCTAAAACTATTATATTCACACCTCACTGTACATTAGCTTGGTGTTAGTGGGAAGAAACCCTCTTACATTGCTTCTCTTGGGTAAGAATGTCCCCTTTACAGAGAGCCAAAATGCTGATTAGTATCAGGTAATCTGACCTGGGAGGCACAAACTGCTCAATGCTCAAGGAACCCCTAGTAACGTGTGGAGGAACCCTGGTTAAGAAACACTGGCGTTGCATGTCAGGTCACATACTGGGGAAGACCAAATAATTCTTCTGGACCTGTAGGGGTAAAGTCAGAAATACATATCTTTTGGCAGGTAAAAGGGCTCCTTTATATGATAAGTATTTCAGTTCAGATTTTAGATAAGTTTTAGGAGTGTCTGACCCACATACACCATGGGTGTTTGTAAAGTATGTCTGAACTATGTCTTATCTCTCATTACAGGTAAAGGTTTAACCCATAATGTACCAGCTTTAGCACATTTCAGTGAATATAAATATGGCCTATATAATGATCTCAATGGGAATTCAGAGTACAGTAATATGAATATTTTTGTAAACTTAAGACACAAACTCATCATAATCACATATCTTGGGCAAATGAATAAACATAATTCGAGACATAACTTGGAATGTTTGTAGAGATTACAGCAAAATTGAAGCTTGATAGGTTTATGATTGTTTACCTTTTTAGCAAAACAAAGAGAAGTGTTCTACAAACCAAATAACAATAGATCTATTATGGTCATCAAAGCAATTGCTTTTAGTCAAGATTTAAGCATGAAAGGGAATCTCAAGTCTCATATTCTCCTTTTTAATTAACTTGAAACACTGTAAAACTATGTTGACAGAGATCATTTCCCTTGCATGTAACAGCTAGTAAAGCTTATGAGATAATTTATATTGTTCAGGGTCGAGAGTTCAAAGCTCAGGTCCTATAAGAGTTTCTTATGGAATAATTAAAAGATTTGTAGATTTGCTTTAAAAGGTATAGATGTCGAACAAGGCAAAAAATATTCTTTAAAGCCTGACTAGAGACTCCAAAGACACAGTCTCTATTTCTTTGGGATCCTGTGTGAACTCACAGCATCCATCAAGAATACATTGTTAGGTTTAGGTTGGACCCTTGTCTTCAATAGCTTTGTTAACAGTATTTTTTTATTGTTAGAATTGCTTCTATCCCCACAAAAGTCAAACAGAATGCAAAAGAAACGTGCAGCTTGGTCATCTGTAATTTACAAGGAGGCCAGCTGGAGGTCTAATGATCCTGTAAATGAACGGGTAAGAAGTTTCTTGTAATGATCTTAGCCTTCACATTTTGTTGCTCTTGCACTATGCATAAGCTGGCAGATAAATATTTCTGCTTACCTTATCTCGATCATATTCCCATTCATCATTGGGGCAGCATATTGGCACTCTGGTCTTTGCAGTGCCAAATCCCAGGTTCAAATGTTGGCCAGGGCACTATCTGCATGGAGTTTGCATGTTCTCTCCGTGTTTGCATGGGTTTCCTCAGGGTACTCCGGTGTCCTCCTACATTTCAAAAACATGCATTAAGGTTAATTGGCTTCCCCCCAAATAACTGACCCTAGACTGTATAAAAAACATGGCTATGGTAGGGTCCTTGGATTGCAAGCCCCTCCGAGGGACAGCTAGTGACATGGCTATGGACTGTGTAAAGCGCTGCATAATATGTTGGTGCTATATAAATACTGTGTAATAATAATAATAATAATAATCTGTAGTACCTGGTAGGAGTATGTATGCTGTGATGGCTATGACAGACCTCTATAGAGACCACAAAAGAGCCATCCAAAAACTATAGGTCTTGTCAAATGCATCTTAAGTTAAAGGGATGGTGCCCTATACAAAATGACTGAGAATATAAGAATCAAGGTAACTGTGGCTACAAAAATGTATGTTTGTTGGTTTAATAACATGTTAAAGCCCACCTCCAGATAGGCCTCCACATTTTACTTTGTTTGAAATACAGGGGAACACAGCATCTGTCAGCTTTGTAATGATATATATGTTCTTGTTGTGGTATTCCAATAGAATGGTGATATTTCTGAAGAATCTAGATACTTTATAAGAAAATTTCAGATCCCATCCCCTTGCAAACTGCAGTAAATGCACCAATATACAGATAATTTTTGCCCAGTCTGGATGATGTTGCAAAACACAAATAATAAACTTCCTGCCTGTGAATTTCCAGTAGCAGAAACCTTCTATTTATCCTAATAATTCTGAGCTTTTATATATATAAATTTCAGTTCATGAGCTCTGTACACAACAGGAAATAAGGTTGATCTCTACTTTGCCTCTGAAAATACTAAATATTTATATATTATTTCAGCTTAAAAAAGAAAAATATATATTTTAATTTTTTTTTCCTTTTAGTTTGAAGTATAAAATAAAAATAAAAGAAATATACCAGTAAATAGATTGAAAAATACCATACACTTCCTTTGTGTTGTGTTACAGTCAGAAGTCTAAGGTCTGGGTTATGGATTGGTTAAAATTCTGGGCAAACTTCTGTATATCACAGACAATATTGCAGCTCGTTCCAACTTTAGAAATTTATGGCTAGCCAACATTTCGACCATTGCACAACATAATGCACATTTGTACAACAGTAGGATGTCCCCAGGCACACCACTGTGTATAATGCTTCTGTATAAAGGCAAAGTTACTCAACATTTAAGACAATTGAAGAGACTCGTTTTTATTAGTGTTGGCTAATCCTATAAAATAATCATGTGTGGGACAGAGCCTGGAGTGCTTGGCATCATCAGTACTGTATCATGCAACAACAATTTGCATAACTTCTTCTTAAGTAAAAAAGAGAAAAAGTCCTTGATTCTACTTTGTGCGAAATGTAAGCACCTGATAAACAGGCAGCTTTTCATGTCTTACAGTAGATATTATGGATAGCATCATCAGTATTAAAGTTGAACACATTGCGGATATAAAAGGTGCAATGGCATGCAGAATAAAAAAATGAAGCAATTTTATTTTTTAATAGTCAGTAGTAGTATTTGGATTTTAGCTTTATTTTACCTTTCTATAATCCCCATGCCCACCAAAGCTTAGAGCTCCATTTATAAAACAGGGAATCTGACAATCCGTTTAAGGTAATGTCAGATTCTCTTTTTTATAAATAGAGCCCATAGGCCAGGGGTGTCCAAACTTTTTGCAAAGAGAGCAAGATTTGGTGAGTCCTGCACAGCACACGCCCACCAGGGTGACATGAAGGATTCCCTGTGCACGGAGTCAGTCAGTGCAGACTCCGTGCAGAACTCGTTCTTGGTATCAGAGTGGGCGTAGTCCGTGTGGGTCCCGCACAAGTTATGCGCACTATAATGACATAGGGGATCATCTGTGCACACATGGGGACTCCCGTCCTGCTGATCATGCCCGGGGAGTAGCAGGCCGATAAATGCAAGGCGGTTGATCAACTCTAATGAAATATAAACTTATGTTTGTATTTTATACTGTGGTTAACAGTGCTGGGGGACTTTGGACATGCCTGCCCTAGAACGTGGTGGGTTGGGCATGCACTCTTAGATTGTTATGGCATTACTGAATATCATAATGCTATCAATTTAAAAGTGTGAGAGTGGTATCAGGAGAACAGAGTAGAGTAGAGGGATAACCTCATCATTGACCATGCTACACTCAAGGAAGTAACTATGCTTCCCAACAGTGATCACTGAACCATTAGGCTCTCCAAAAAGAACTGCAAATGCTTTAGTAGATATAGGAGTTCGCAAACACCTATTTCAACTGTGTATCTATTATCTCCTATATACCAAGATGAGTGCCTAAACCTTCCCTGCTTAATTTCTAAAATAATTTTATAATATAGGCAGTGGGAAATTGTAGATATAAACAGTATTCTCCAGCCAGACCAGTGACTGTGGGAGGAAAATCTTGTTTTTGGAGAATAGGGAGATTTAGAAATCTAGGCTGATCATCTGTCTATGTGATGTAACTTTCTTCTGTTTAAAATATTTACCAAGTGACTCAATAAACTGTACAAAAACAGTTGACAAGCAGTCAATGACCAGGGGGTGCTGTGCACTGGGGGTATATCAGTCTGAATCCTGCAATCAGTACATTACATACTCCTAACTCATGCTTGCACTCAGTAAATTTTATACTCATGACCCCTGCACTCAGTACATACTACCGATCCCTGTACTATGTATGTTGCATGTACTTGACCCTTCCACTATGTATGTTACCTCTGCACACTGTAGATTACATACCGCAGCACTCTTTGCATTTACACACTACCCCGAGCAGAGTTCTAGCAAGACTTTATCTAGATACTATATCTGGAACTTATTATCATATGAAAACTGACCCTGGGAAATTTGACCTAAAAATAACAGTTCTGCAATGTTATCCAACATTATGGTATATACAGCAGTAACTGAGCAATAAACAAAATTCAAAGTTCACAACATTCATGTAATATCTTGTACAGAAAAAAAGCTGCAGTTATGTCAGGAATGTTTTCTATAAAGTGTCCAAGTCAAAGTAACTGATAAATCACACAAAGACTGTAATAGCAATCAATACTCAGAAAAAGAGAGTATATTGTGTTCAGGGGCAACTTATTGCTTGGTTACTGAATAATAAATAATGTAAGAGGAACTAAAGGCAGTGCAAATAAATCATTAGAATGAAAATGTTTTTACCCCAGATTTATAAAAAAAACATAGAAAGTAGAATAGCTCAGGAAAGTAGAATAGCTCAGGAAATAGAAGAACTGCTTAGTTTACCAAATGTCTTGAATTCAATTGAAACATGGAAATCAGGGTCCATGGGCAAGTTTGGTACATTTTTATGTTTTCCGGAGTTTTACTTTATTACTATCTCTTTCAGTTTACTTGTCTGCCGCACTTTATAACAAATAGCAAATTGTTACACTCTTTAAATATTTCATAGCTTTTCAGCAATAATAATCTTTTAACATCCTTTCATAAAGCGCAGGTGCCCATGTCATTGAAACGTTTTGGACAATAGAAAATTGTTTCCAAGAACAAGAAAATAACTGAACATAAGTTGAGGAAGGACTGGTAGCTTGGCCATAAATAAACTGTTCTTGGTGTGCACCTGTCACCTGTAACACATTTACTAATGCTTTTGTCTGAAAGACAAATAATTCAGAAAGGGCCGGTGACAATGAGCTGTGGATAAGGGATAATTGTATCCCTTATCCACAGCTGCATTGGCTGAAGGTAGGCTGTGGAGGAGTTTAGCTGTGGAGAAATGTAGATGAGCTGTTTATAGGGGGTGAAGATGCAAGCAGTGGGCTCAAAGACGGGCAGGAGGAGTGCAGTGGTATGCAGTGGATGTTGGTGCAGTCACTGTGAACGGGGAAGAATCTCCACTCTGGTTTGCCAGTCCAACATATCTTATTTGTACTGCCGTAGGGGCCAAATGCTCTCCTTCCCTGTGTATGCTTTTCTGTCTAGCAGGAGGGAACAATCTTTGTGGTAAAGTATTAGAGGTGAATATTTTTTCGTGATGCAGATTTTTTTGGCCAAGGTGCATCATGCCCCATGGTAGAATCCACCAGCAACAAGAACCAAAAAAAATGGTGACAAAGTCAGTAGGACTCTATTCTATGAAAAAAAGAACTAAAATAACATTTTTGGACTATGTTCTACCAGAATTTGTCAACCAATCAAGTAGATTGCATGTAGATTCCATGGTTAAATATTGACCATTTGTGCTTGTGTTACAAATTTAGCAATGCAACACAACATTCAAAACCAAATTATTAGCAAAACAGAAAAGTGTGCAATCAGATATTTTAGCCCCTATTGAATTATTATTCACACTTTTCTAGATATGTTTCCATCTCTCTTTTTATGTTCAGTTTAGGAAATAAGCGACAGAGCAAACAAATCTGAAAATTCCTGGAATGCAGAGCCACACTGCTAACCTTCTCACTGTGTTAATTTAAGATACACATTAGTACTGTAAGGTCTTGTAAACAGGAACAGAGTTTTTTCACTTCTCTCCACTAAAAGCACATTCATGGGCTGGTCGAAAAACAGACCCCCAATTCATATGGAGCTGACTAGGGAGGCGGTTAGAAAAAAATGACTTCATCTGGAGCTGAAGCTATGAAAGCAGTAGTATTTTGGAGAAATGTTGTCAGATATTGGAGCAGGCTTGTTTGGAAATGTATGTTCTGAAGGCCTCAACTCCTGCAGAGTTGTTCAGGCACTAGCGGCTAAACCTAAAGGTTAATTTCAGTTTTGTACAGGTATACAGGCATCTATCCTGTACTGAAATGCTTGCTTTGATTTCACTGCACATTGAGAATTACTTACTGTAGAAGCTGCAGTGAGTCAAAACGATCCCACCTCATTTCTTGGCTGAAGGGCAACCAGCATCATTTAGCCTTTTCCATACCTGACTGACCCTGGCCCATTTCTTTGATTCACATTCATTGGATTTCAGTTCTTTTAATCATAAAGGTTAAGAATGACAAGTGAGCATTACCTAGAGACATGTGCACTCAAATGCTTAGGAATACCTGCTCCTTCAGACCCCCGCGCATCAAAACATATACAGTCATGTGAAAAAGTAAGTACACACCATGAAAATGATCAATTTCTTTTAATAAATTTGATCAAGCAGACATTGGGCTCATTCATACTAGTGGTGGAAACTGCTGCTATGCGCCCAGAAGTGGTACTCTGCACCACATGGTAACAAATTTGCACGTCGTTGTCCTTGAAATTGAGGTGTGGTTCTTCCTGCAGATCAACTGTGCAGCCTAAAGTGATTTGTCATTTTTACAAACTGCACTGCAATCCATTGCAACCGCACAGCTGCTATTGTGTGCAAGCATATTCACTTAAATGGGAGCAGTGGGAAACGCAACTGAGCCTGCAGCAAACTGCTGCAGTTGACTTGCAGGTCTGAAAGGGGTCTTTGATCTTCGTTAAAACAATGGCTACAGTTAAAGATAATAAACTTCAATAATAAACACAACAGAAATGTGCCTTTAAAATAGTTTAAAAACTGTAAAGAAAGTAAGTACATCCTTGTCCATTGAAGGTAGCATCACCACCTATAGAAGTTACTTCTTACAGGTGCTTTGCATAAATGCCCACCAGTCTCTTATATTGACTAAAGAAGATTTTTGAAGTTTTTGGAAGAAAGGTTTTTGGACAGATAAATGTAAAATACCTTCTTTTGCAGGTTGTGCTTTTCTAGTTTTTTAACCTAGTGACAGGGTCACTTTAAAGTCACAGGAGCAATTACAAAGCACTATTACTATCACATAGGAGAAAGGTGAGTAAGTCACATGCTCCTCCATGCAGTCACGTGCTCCTCCATACAGAAGTATTGGTATTTTTTTGATAGTGAATGAACATAGTGATGGGGGAAACAAAGGACAGTTGAGTATATGCTGGGTATATAGCATTGAAGCTGAACTCTATCCATATATATATATATATATATATATAAATATATATATATATATATATAACACAAATTATTGCTCCCCCAACTGCTAATAAAGGGTGCTGTTTGGAGACCACTGTGCAGTAGGTGCTTTGGAAAGCCCATCACCCAACAGCATCCTCTAGTGCAGCAGTCGCCAACCGGTCTTGATCTTCGTTAAAACAATGGCTATAGTTAAAGATAATAAACTTCAATAAAAACACAACAGAAATGTGTCTAAAAATAGTTTATTAAAAGTATAAACATATGTAATGGTACTGTGAAGAAAGTGGAAAGCTGGGGGGACCATGTCCCTGTACAAATCCCAGGCTCAGGGAAGTGGGCGGGTTGTGTCCCTGAACACAACCCACCCACTCTCCCATAGCAAGCTCAGGTCTGCGATGAAAGAGTGGGCAGGGTTCTAGCATCATGATGTCACCACGGGGGAGGTTTCTCCCTCTTTGAGTGACACCTGGCTCCCCGCGCATGTGCGGTTTGAAGCCGGTATATTTAGTGATCCGCGGGACTGACAAGGTTGGCGACCACTCCTCTAGTGCAGTGTTTCTCAGCCAGAGTTTCTTCAGCGGTTAAGGGGTCCTTGAGCATATAGTCATCTGTGCCTCTCAGGTCAGTTTAAGTGACACCAATGATCTTTTTGGGTATCTGTAAGAGTGACATTACTCTCACTGGCCAGCAAGAAAGAAGCACACTGACCACCATAATAACATACTGTGAGCTGTAGATATTGTAATTATAACAGGGTTTCCCTAAAGACATGAAAGATATTTCCACGGTCCCCCATGTTAAAAAAGTTGAGAAACCCTGCTTTAGTGGCTTCCAAGGGACCATACCAATATACAATGGAATGCTGCAGGCCTGTGCGTAACTCACATCTATACTGCTGAAAAATATTCCTATCTAATCAGTAAACAATATAGGTAATTAACAAGACCATACATCATATATGCTTTATTTAGAATATATTGTTTTATTACAGTGTAGATGCATAAAAATAGAAGTAAATGAAGATACGGCTGATTGATGCAATGTCACACTGCCCTCCTATTTAAATTCAAAGGTTCTGATCTAACTTTAAAGCTGAACTTCAAGCAGATATAAAGGACACAAACTAATGTAGCTCTGTAGTATTGTTACATGATAATCTATTAGCAATTTTATTTAAGAAGGCTCCTCAAGGCTGGAGAGGATAACCTTTTTACAGTGAAGCAAGTAATAATTCAGCAAACCTGCAATGGATTTCTTAAAACCATTTGCTTTGTTAGCAAATGTTTTCAATCCTGGAACAGAGCCATTCCAGGTTTGCTGGATCACCCAGCTTCACTGATAAAAGTGTTTCCTCTTCAGCCTTGGAGAGCTTTAATAAATCAGGCCCTAAAAGAGAGATAAGACAGAATAAGATAGAAGGAAACAGCAAGTGATAGATGAGTGTGTACTGTGAATAAAGTAAGTACATCCATGGCTGCTGTGCTGCGTCTTTCTCTTACAATCCAGGTGCAAACAAAGAGAGTGCAGTGCAAAAAAAGACCTCGAAATAAATTGCAATTGAAAAAAAACTCAGAGCATTTGCCCTGCCAGATGGCACTGTGCTGTGTGCCAGATTTATTAATTAAAAGAATGTAAAACTTAGGACTAGAAGGGTTCCTTTGGTACATTAAACAGCAATCATGTATGTAAAGTATATTCAACTCTTAACCTGGAGTTCAACTTTCACATTTCTCACTGTTTGCTCTGTGTTATACAAACTTATATTCCCATATGCATGCAGCTATTATTGACAGACATTACTTTCATGAGTCTTTGCAATAGGTTATCATACGCCAATGTTAGGCCAGTGGTATGCTAATGGTATATGGTATGCTAATCATATATATATGGTATATATGAATAAACTCTTTGTTGCACTGAACAGGCAGTGCAACATCAAATCTATTGTGGTTTTAAGGGATACATGAAATATATCCTTTACAGATTTGTAATCCTTATGTATCCTTTACAGATTTTGTTTGATATCTTACAAATGATTTTAACATATTTCAATATTCTTATACTAAAAGCAATGTGCTGGAAATAATTCTGAATGGAATGTATGTGTATCTAAAAAGATGTGGCTACAAATTTGTAGAATCCAAGTATCCAATTGATGATTATTGATCCCGAGTGTATCCAATTTATTTTGGAATCAGGGTGGAGTTTTCCTGTTAAAATAAATACTTCTGTTTCTTTTCCCTTCCTTTGGACACACCGTGGTCTGGATGTGGATAGTGCTTTTATGCATTTATTATGGCTGCTCTGGTAGAATATGTGTCTATTGAGGTTTTTTACCCTGATTGCTAAATGGTCACTACATCCTGAAGACTGACCATGACCTCAAGTTTAGTAAATCAGGTCCATAAACTTTATATGTCTGCTCACTTCTCTCCTCCTATAGGTTTCAGTTTATGGAGTCTTCCGCAGTACATAAAAAGCAGTGTATAAAATGTTGTTGTCATGTAAAAACCCAATGACTAATGTGTGACTGTCATATGGAAAGTTACATTTCCTATCCAGCCAAAACATTATCAATGTTTGAATAAAGCAAGGAATATTTAATGGACTTCACAACTCCAGAAAAACATTATTATTAGTAATAGTAGCAAAATAAAAAAAAAAATACTGGTGACAACTTACCATTCCTCCCCATCACTGTCCCTGTCATGTAGACATGTTTAATAGATCTCTGCCGAGGAGAAGATGCATCAGTGAATGAGAGCCGTTGCTTCATTGACCCATTTTAAGGACAGTGTTGTTGTATGTCATGACGTATTATTGGGTCAGTGTGTAGGACACCAGTGGACTTTTTTTGTATTATCTGGTGGCTGGTGTTTTTTGAGCCCCTCCCTTATATTTGAACATTCATAATCCAAAAAAATGTTTTTGCTGGACATGTAATGTAACTTTTAAAGTAGGGGTACCCAACCATCAGGCTGCGGATAGGTATCCGGCCATGGGCTGTAACAGAAGAGAGGACACAGATCCTTCTTGTCACTGCCAAGACTGCAGGTGGCAAGGATGGACTCCCACAGACAACAACCCCCATGTCATCCCCCTTTCAATTTGGCAAATTTACCTGCACAAAACCGGTCTGTGGTGCAAAAAAATGGTTGAGGACCACTGTTTTAAAGCAACCCTGTCATTCACATCAATGTCTTCAGGAGCTCTAGCCTCAGGCAAAGCATTCCCCTCCAACATACTTCTGATTGTGACAAATGACGCCCTCCCCCCTCATGTGTGCTGTGGTTTCACCTGCCAGTAGAGACCCAAGGGCTGTCAGGCTAACACTGGGGACTTGCTGAGTAGGGAATAAAGCGGTGCCCATGGACAAGAGAAGTCACCAAGAATCATTGTGGTCATCCTGTGTTTTATCTGGGCTCATCTGGGACACCACAATGCTTGCATGTTACAAAAATGTGTTAATCTGTCTGTTCAAAATGAAGGAGCTGAAATGCACAGAAATAAATGCAAAAACAAAGCAAGTTTAATTTTATTACAGCACACATGCAATCTGGAGGTGCATTGGGGTGCCTTTAACAAAAAAGAAATTAACCTCACCGTACATATGAATAAATGTGCATTGTTTTAACACACATGCTAAAGCACGCAATATGTATGGCCCCTTATAGATGTTAAAATTATTTTTTTGGATTGTTTTTGTGTGGAGGTGGCCATCTTGGTAGAGGCAGGACTTTGCTTCATTATTGTCAAAGCCTCCAGCTAGGAGGACAGTGATGACATCATCAGACCACCTGAAGGCCTGACTCAAGGCAACAACTCAATGTGTTGTTTAATTGGCCAATGAGAGAAGGCGTATCAATGCAGTGCTAGAAGTACAGCAGAGGTAAACGGTGAATGTTTTGTAAATATGTATGGCGATGGGAAGAGTTAGGGATGGTTTTGGATAACATAGGGTTTCCATCTAAGATGACCTCACTCCAGCTTGCTGCACCCCCTGCACAGCACTCCAACTCCCTGTGCCCGTCAGTCTCTTAATTGAGCTCTAAGTAAATTGGGGTCCCTGGGCAATTAAATAGTGTGGACCTGAAATGTACATCATTTCAGCTCCCTGCACCCTCTTTCATTCTGCCAATTAAGCTCCCAAGAAGTTGGGGTCCCTGGGCAAATATGAAGTTGAGACCCCAAATGAACAGCACTCCAGCTCCCTGCACTTGTCAGCCTCTTAATTGAGCTCTAGGTAAATTTGGGTCCCTGGGCAATTAAATAGTGTGGACCTGAATAGCACATCACTCCAGCTCCTTGCACCCCCTTTCATTCTGTCAATTGAGCTCAAAGAAGTTAGGGGCTCTGAGCAAGTAAATATGAAGAGTGGACCCCAAAGGCTCCATTCCAACTCCATTGTACTTCCTATCATTCTTTCCCCTGGGTACAAACATGGAGTGTTGACCCCAAATGCACCACATTCTATCTCCTTGCACCCCTTACTATTCAATCACTTGGATCCCCAAGCAAATATAAAAGGTGAACCCCAAATGTGCTCTACTCCAGCTCCCTGCCCCCCCTGGCATTCTATTACTTGAGATAGAGAAGTTGGGGTCCCTGGGCAATTTTAAAGTGCACTCCAGCCCCCTCCTCTCACCTGAGAATTTGGGGTCCCTCTATCCCTGGGACTTGTCCCCATTCATCACCTGTAGTGCCCTGTATTCTTGGATAAAGAAACTCTATCCAAGAATACATAGTAGTAGCACAGCGCGGCAACAGCGATCGCTGCTGCAGCACTGTACTATAGGTTCTTGGATAGAGAAACTCTAACAACACAGGGCACAGTCCCCATTCATCACCTATAGTGCCCAGAGATCCCGCCATGACAGGATTCCCACGGCTGCACAGCCGGGGGAATAATAATGTCATTGTGGGAAAACCTGTAAAAAAAAAAAATAGGTAAAAAAACACAAACATTCAATAAAGTACTTTAAAATTATTATTTTTTATTTTAAACACATTTTTCCCCTGGGTTTTTACCGTTTTTCGGGTGTGGTTCGAATTTGAACAGCCATATTCGGGTCAAATATTAGGACAACCCGAATTCGAACACCAACACTACTGTTTACATTTACCATCTGGAGTTGTTGTGTAAGTGCCACAATAAAAAGCGTGCACAGAGAATCCAGCTGCCATCGCTATGCTGCCAGCACAGAGTTG
>NC_092864.1:44452120-44560336 GCF_032062135.1 Pyxicephalus adspersus | reverse complement strand
AGCCAGGAAAATGTGAACACAGGACGCTTTGACTTGGAGGGAATGTGAGAATCTACATAATGAACAAGACTGAACTTGAATGTTAAACTCGCAGACTGGAGAAGAGAGAGAGGGAGGGACAGAGACTGGCAGAGCCAGGACGCAGCACTCCCAGGGATCGCTCGGACAAGGTTAGTGCCCTCCTAGGAGGTGGCAGGAGGTATGCTGGGGCCACACAGGGTGGGGGACACATGGCAAGGTAAGGGAAGAACTTCTCCTCAGCACATTCTGCTTGTTACAGTCCAGTCATTTATTCATTCTTGAGATTCATTCTGGATGGAAACACAGCCAGGGCATGCTAGGATTTGTAGTCCCTCCACATCATGGACACATTTTTCTTTTCCTAGAAGTAGATGGTGCAGAGGAATCCAAGGATTGTTCTCAATCTGGAGAGCAATGTGTGAATGTTTTTTTCACCACTACAGTGAATCAGATATTCAGCTTGTGGTGCATACGTTTCTGGAACCCCCTTTTTGTGCTAACACGCTGTAACACATGCGCATATTGCATGTTACATTGACGCATGGTTATATTTGTACATAGAAATGTGCGCCCATTGCTGGGTTCATGGTGCACTGACTGCAGTGAATTGCTGATGAATGTTATATTTTGTTATATTATTTTTCTGTGCATTCAGAATCCTAAAATTATTATAGGAAGGATTCCCCAATTGTCTAACAACCCTGTTCCTTCCTCCATATGGCATTGAAGTGTTTTGGGACCTCAGCCAGGCTGTTCTCAAGCTGCGCACAGAGATTTTGGTCGCCCAGACAAACATTGCGATCGTCTCTAAAATCTACTAATACCGCTCACTGAACCCTAAACATCCGACAGCTAACGACTGCTGTTTCCTATGGAGGAGAACACAACCGGACATCTCCCTCTCATCCTCCCCTCTCCATAGCACAAACATTCACTAACAATTGACAATCATCTTTCACCTGTGTGTATCTCCAGTGTGTATGAGGATAACACATGCCAGGGACCCTGCGGGCACAGACTGAGGCTGGGCACACCTGATCTGCAGCTCTACTGTACAATCGTATGATCATCCAGAAAGTCGCAGCCATGGAAAGTTTGGATGGGAATGACTTTGACAGCTTCCAATTTTTTTTTTTTTGCCAAGAGGATTTTCTCCAGGCTTGTACACAGGCAGGACAGGAGCTTCGTTATACACTTCCTATTAGTATCATTCTATGCAAGTGATGCCCGGTGTATGCCAGAGCCAGATCACCAATCAGTCTAGTACCTATCACTGCTATGATCCAGGGTACTGGTGACATTTTAGGTTCAGGCGGGCAGTGAGGTTACATTTTCCTCATGCCCATGAACCATGCCCGCAGTTGAGATGGAGAATGTAGCTTCTGACCCTATAGAGAATGACTGGCTGCACTAGTGGGGATCCAGTACAAGCCCCTTGTCAAATGTTGAGATGCTTGTTTATTAGGAACCATTGTTTCACTTGGAACGGCCAAGCTGCTGGAGAGAACACAGCACTACAGTATTCTCCCCAGCCCCTTTTACTGGGGCGCACCACCCGGCCAGTAACCAATCGGTTGTTTTTGAGTGGTTACTGAAGAGTTGGGTCACAATACAGCGGCCGCCACCTGCTTACAACTTTTTCCCACCAAGCTTAAAAAACATTCTGGGTTAAACACTGCACTAGCTGTTTTTGCAAGCGTTTTTTAAGAAAAAAATGGTTAACGGGTGGTTGGTGGGGGAAGTTTTGCCGCACATTTTTTTAAATGCTACATGTACTGTTCAGGGTTGATTTGCTATACCAGCAACCTCTATAAATGTGAATAGGTATTGTTGTCATCACTTATAGTGTTTGTAAGCATTCATTTTAATACTTTGCAATTTAAAACACACACTACTTTGCTAAAGTTTTTGCAGCTGCTTGCAAACGCCTACAAAATGCCAAAAGCTACTGCTTGTTACCATTCTCAGGCGCTTGGCATTTGCCTCTAGGCTTCAAGAAGCAGTAAACACTCCAGATTTTTAACTGCTAGTCTGAATATATCCTTGGGTTTTTGCAGTTTACTAAACCTTTATAAGATAATTATACATTAGGTAGAAATAAAGAAAATCCAATTGTAACATTATACAAACAGGCCTTTAGAGACGGTAGTGCACCTGATTTTACTAATATTATTAATAAACATTATTCATATAGTGCCAACATATTAGCGCTGTACATTAAATATGGGAAACTAGTTTAGCCATTGACATATACAGTCGCACCTGCAGCGTTTATGAGCTGCAACTTTGATGGGCCAGATTTACATCTTTTTTTATCAAACATTGTTTGGCTATGGTGCCTTTATTGTAAATAATACCCCATTGCACCTTACCAGCTCATTTGTGGTGCATTGCAGTAAAAATTTTAAAAAATTGCAGTCACTTTTTGTGAGCTGACTTGCAGCAGTCATTGCACAGTTCAACCCACATCTTTGCAGAGTCCATGCCAGAACACACAGCACTAAAAGCCGCTGTGATACAGATTCTTCCTCCTTTTCTCTGTCCAATCACAGGCTGTGGGAGGGACAAGACCTGTAAGTGTTTTATGAATTACAGCAGGATGAAAGCAAGTCTCTTGTCCTACCAGGGACCAGTGTGAAAACTTTAGTACAGAAATGATCCTTGGCGTATGACAGCTTTATATGTATTTATGTGTGTGTTCAGCTGTTTGCCTGGAGTTCAGCTGGAAACGCTGGGCTGGTTGTAACAGGATCCTTCATCTAACAATGTGATTTGTATATAGCTGGTGTGAGGAAGATATTCTACAACCAGGACAGACAGAGAACTGAGAATGGACGACTCGGGATCCTGGTCTGAGACCTCCAGCCCTGACGGCACGCTGCCTTCAAAGGGGTAAGAAGAACTGCAAAGTACTAGCTGACAATTTCCGTATATACCTGCATGTGGACTCCTGACCCTGCTGTGTAAGCATTGACTGGCAAGGCTGGATGATAGTGGAGAGGGAATAAGTTCTATACACTGTCCAAGTCAGTGATTGCAAATTTATTTACCTATTTGTTTCTGCATAAATTGTAGTTATTTATATGGCTTCCTCTCTGTATGAGAAGACCAGAAGCGCTATTGGTAACATTTCCCAAATCTCTTATTGGTATGGTAAGGTATGCTTTGATGCCTATGGCCAGTGAGGTATTAAAGGCTAATTTCACCCAAAGTAATTTAAGTTGTGGACGATGCCTAATGGCCTCTGGCTTCTTGGATGTTATAGTGAGATCTGTGTGCTGTAATTCCTGGCTCTGCTCCTGTTCACATTGGGCAATATTGACACTTTTTATCCAGCTTATATAAATGGTATTCATCAGAACCAAATAATAATTGTGTCTTCTAAATAAAAAAAAAAAAGATGGAAAAAAGTTTTTAAGTTGACAAGGCAATGGGTTCATCCAATGAGGTAGATTTACAAAAGGGCTATTCTCTAGGCGAAGTGAGTATTTACCTTGCAAAGGGTACTTGACCCGGGTATCTCCTTTAACCAGTCCCTCCCACACCACCTCAGCCAACTACCTTCACCGCCCCAACTCAGAAAAAACTACCCAAAGTTTGGGAGGGCGGGAAGCTCACTTTAGCTACGCCAACTACCAATGCCCTTCTATTCCTGCCCAGCCCTTTTTACCTCCTCCGCCAAATCTCACCCCTAATAATCACCCCACCATAACCCACACCCCATTAGCACCCAGTCATCAGGCTCCTGCGTCTATGTTGTCGTTTTCTTGTCAGCTCCGGGCCTGCATTTCCTTAGTTTAGTGAATGAAGTGAAGCTCCAATGACTTCAACCATCCAATTATATGCAAGTAAAAAACTTGTTGTGATTGGATTTTCTTGTGACTGGATATACCTTGCAAAGTGACTTTTCCCTGCATTCATCAAGCTGCAGGGACATAATTCATATTGCCATGTGAACAGCTTAATTACCTTTAGGAAATAAATCCCATTGTTTTGTTTGCTCTATGGTTTTGCAGTGTTTCTCCATGCTGAACTGAGAACTGTGATAGGTTCTTTTTTTTGTCATTGTGTTTACATTGCAGAATTCCTGTCAGCTTTTCAAATTATCTACGCAATGGCATAGTTAGGGAAAGGTCAGGGAGAAAACAAAGAAGCTATAGGATTGCCAAACACTTAATTTACGTAATATGTGATAAACTAGGAAAAAACAAACACTTAAAGAACACTTGAATGATGATTGTGAGACTTTGAAATGTTGTGCTGTGATCATGTCCAGTGGTCATGGCTGGTGTTCTCTGCATGTCTGAAGTTTAATAGGAATGTTTAATGATCATATTCAGTAGTCATGTTGTGATGGGAGAGGATGTGTTCCATTTCTGTAGTAAAAGGGTGTAAAACTATGTTGATGGTGTAATATTCAAACCAAAGTCAAACATTATAGCTTGTCTGTAATATAACTTATGTGTGTACATTGTCCTCCCCAGCTCCTTTAGCCGGGCGCACCACCCAGCACTTTCTAGTAACCACCCAAAAACAGCCGGGATGGGTCACAATACAGTGGCTGCCACCAGCCTACAATTTCTTCCCACCCAGCTTTAAAAAAAATCTGGGTTGAACGCTGCTGTAGATAGTATAATAGGACGGTATGATGATAAGGTCTGTGTGGGTTATGGCGCTTTAGCAATCTTGTCATGTTAGGGTCATGTTGGGGCCCGGACACCTACTGTATGGATGTGTGGGTCCCATTGGCAGTCCTGTCACTGGTCTTGTAATCAGGTCATCTAGGAGCTTGGGTTTTTTATACCTTCTGGATTATGTTGCACAACAGTGATGATTCCATGATAATTCTAACAAGGATTCCACATCAGGTCATGGTGGGGCTTGGTCACCTTCTGTAGGTCTGTGGGGGTCTGGTCACCTTCTGTAGGTTTGTAGGGGCCTGGTNCTGGTCACCTTCTGTAGGTCTGTGGGGGTCTGGTCACCTTCTGTAGGTCTGTAGGGGCCTGGTCACCTTCTGTAGGTCTGTGGGGGTCTGGTCACCTTCTGTAGGTCTGTGGGGGTCTGGTCACCTTCTGTAGGTCTGTGGGGGTCTGGTCACCTTCTGTATATATGTGTTGGTCGTGTCCCATCAACATTGCCGTCATTGTTCTTGTGGGGTCTTTGGATTCCTATGTCTTTTGGTTCATGTCACACTACAGATTATTCCACTACTCTTGCAATCAAGTTTCTGGTCTGGGAATCGGGTCATGGTGGGGCCTGGTCACCCACTGGATATCTGTGTGGGTCATGTCACATCAACGGTCCCATCACTGGTCTTGTGATCAAGTCTTCTGCGTTCCTGGGTTTCTGATGTATTTTTGGGCCATGCCATATTCTACTACTCTTGCAATCAGGTCATGATGGGGCCTGGTCATCTACATATGTCTGTTAGTGTAAATCTACATCAGCAATTCAGTCACTGGTCTTGTAATCAGTTCATGTTGCGTTTTGAGATCTTTTTTGGGCCATGTAACACTAGCACTACCACTAGTCTCGTCATTAGGTCATGAGGAGGCCTGGCACTTTTTATTTTTATGGTCAATGTCACACTAGCCATCATGTCACTAGCTCAACAAAATTAAATCCTTTTTTGTATATATTAAGTAAATGGGTACATTTGTTAAGTAATTAAAATACAGTTGTTTTAGTAGTAATCACTTGTGAAAAGCAGACTTGTAAAGTGGGGAATACGGATACATAGAAACATTGGTAGATTATCCTTTCTGTTCTGTGATATCTCAGAATTCCGGAATACCCATTATTTTAACCCCTGGTGTCAGTGCTTACTGGGACAAATAGTGGAGGTGAATCACCATGTCTGAGTCAAAGACAGCAATTAACAAAAGAGTACAGAAATGAGTTACTGTACTTTATCCAAAAAGTTTTAGCTTTCACACCTTTAAATTTGGCCAGAAATGTGACCAACACTATAGTTTTGCCAAGTTTATGGGGAGGGGTCACTAATTAGACATAATTAGACCTTCAAGTTCCTTTAACAGAGACCATATGACCAAAGCTTTGTCACTGGCTGAGCACCAGAATGGGAGCCAAATGTAGCCTCTTACTGAAAAAAGTTTTGAAGTCTGTTGCTGTACAGTTGCTGTACAGCTGTAACATTATTGAGGGTTACTAAAAATATTTTAATTTCTTTAATGATGGAACAATTTTGTAGACCAAGTTCCCATTTTTCTTTTTTGGTTTGGTGAAGAGGGAGGAGAATATTCCATCACACTTTGGGATAGACCAGACATTTAGACTTTGTGCTAATTCCAGACTTTGTGCTAACTCACATTTTTGTAAGCTTTGCATGCCTAAGGTTGATGTTTCCATTTACTTTGGCAGCTAGAGAAAGCTGTCACATCACTAAATACACTGGGAGGATTCTCCCTGAACACATCTTGTTTGTGTCTATGCCCAAATAAACTTTTTTTATAAAAAGATCTGTTACTAACCATGTATTGCATCCACAATGCATGGCCACGTAACACAACCCAAGTCATATTAAAAAATGTAAAATAAAATCCTTGTGCATGTGGTCCCTCAGCTACTAAAAAGCAGATTTAAAAATATAAATTTGTATGCAGTAACTGTTCCAGGTAGAAAAGGATGCCAGTAGATTTGTAGCTCTACAGACAGCAAATCCACCAATTACACATTTTGCACACTTCACTTCTACTTAAAAAAGAAATACATCATTTGGATGTATGAAGTGGTTTCACTTTTACAGACCCCTGACATATACCAGTGGAGTTTTCTGAGACTTGTAGTGGTATAAAGACCAAAGAGGGTGAGGTGAGACATGCTGGGACTTTTATTGCTAGGACACCTAGAAAGTGCAGAAAACTTGTTTTCTCTTACCTTAGTTCCATCCTAACCGGGCATTCCCAGCAAGGTTCACATCTAGCTCTTTTGCCCAGCAACCACTGAAGGCTATAGGAGGTCCAGCACCCCAAGCAGACAACCAGAGTTTGTGATGTCAGTCTGTGGTATGACATTGGAATCTGCGGTATGACATTGGAATGAGAAAACAATTGTATGACTTTGTTCAACCATTGAGCGAACCTCTTTTGTTATGAGCTTGTACACAGTACTGATATTACTGCAGGTACTATAGGATTTAACTGCTGTGTTGTGTGTAATGCTAGCCATGCAAAAAATCACTCCAATTTGATTGTCATGTATTTGATCAACACATTCGATTTAAGTGTTGACCGAAAAATATTCAATCTTACTACTACTTATAGCAATCAATGTACGGTCTAAGAGGAGAAAATGACACTAAAGGTAAACGTTTTTGCGTGTATCATTTAAGAGATTCTGTACAGCTTTGAGCTCTTTAGTTTACAGTAAACTGTCATAAATTTTAAATGTTATAGACCTAAATGTATAGAATCTACAGTCTTCCAGCTGTTGTTTTGCTACACAGGTTCCTCCAGCATGCTTTGACAAGCACATTTGGAATGGTTTTTAATCCTAAGCATGCTAGAAAAGATCACTCAGGAACTGTCGAGAACATAAAGAATTTCTCAAAGTATACCTCCAGTCATGCAGCTAAATGTACAACTGAAATTATTATTATTACACAGAATTTTATAGCACCGACATATTATGCAGTGCTGTATAAAGTCCAAAGTCCTGTCCCTAGCTGTCCCTCAAAGGGGCTCACAATCTAATGTCAATAATACAGTCTAAGGTCACTTTTGGGGGGTAGCCAATTAACCTAACTGCATGTTTTTGTTTTTGATACACACATAACTATTGTATCTGACATTTTGTTAAAAATTTTGTTCAGATACCTTTGGAATATACACACTGTTGCCACACGGCATATTTGTATGTAGCTTTGTAGGTTAGCTGCTTGCTTATTGGAAATGAAGTCAAGGTAATCACACTTCTGACGACCTCCTATTCTCCTTCATTATCTGACCTTCAGTTGAAATGGCACGTTGCATTACAGTTTTCTTTCTCAAACAGTAATACATGTCAGCCAGAAGATTTATCTGACAAGCTCATTTAGTTTTTCTACTTCCAAATCAAGTGGTACATGTTAATAATACTAAAACTTCTAGTATATAATAATAATACTAGCTGTATCTTGGAATAGGTGAAATGTTTTTTCATGAATGCTGGGACCAAAGGTTTTTTTTATATATATTTGCCTGAGTTGCACATTAAACTGCAATGTCAACTTTCTGCCAAATGCGATACAGGAACGTAGGAATGGGAATGATCCTACTTGCCTGCCATGGTGTTGCTTATCTTGGTCTTTTGTGTTTGTTCAAGTTTTTAGTGTGCCAGTTAGAAACCCTAGACACATAAAACCTTGAGTCTACAAAGACTTCTTACATAAGTATAGCTAGGATCTCATAACTTTTAAACTGTGGGTACCAAAGAAATAGAGAATGTTTACTTAGCCTAAAGAATAGATTAAAGCTTTGATCACTTGAGATATCCAATAGTACAAAATAATTTACAAAAAAAATCTGAGGTTTTACTTGCTTAGTTGTTTGAAGCAAACACGGGGTGAACACTCTATTCCTTGAGTAAATCACTCCCACCCCCAGACTATAGAAAAGAACAAGATAAGATTTCAAATAGGAAGTTACACTTTAAGATAGCCATGCCCTGAGGTTTTAGCTATGACTAACGGTTGGTAAAGCTAGTAGTGTCTGCTGTTTTAGAATGATAGAAGTGGTTAGGTTTTGATGACTTATCATTTTGTTGCATGTTTGGCAGTGAGAACCACAGAAATCATAAGACATGAGAATAAAATCCTTTATTAAGAGACAAAATATTCCTACACACAGCACTGTCCATGCAGGCAGTCCACCCAATGCTTGAGACAAAATGATCAGGCCATTGTGGTCTTCCCTAGGAATGGTAAGAGGAACTACTGCCTGTCCAAAATTGTACAATATTACACAAAGATATTTCCAAACCTATCCTCATAAAATGATTTGCCTAAATCTACTCGTGTTTTTGTCACCTTTATTTTTTCCTTCATGCTAACTTCCATATAACAAATGTAAAAATTCAGAGGCTGGGTGAGAGGTTTACTAAAGTAAAAGACTAGTATATTTTTGTAGAAGCCATCAAACAAAAAAGGGACAATGAGTAGCAGAGAGAGATAGAAAGCCTTAGTTTGTACGAGGGACTGTCTCTTCAAATGAAGGACAAATGGGAGTAATGTATATATGTACGAGTACATGTATGTACAAGGATATGCATATAGTAACCTCTGCTTCTCATAGAGAATAATAAATGCTTTGCAATTCAATCCCCCCCATGTTGTAAATTGTGTTGTGACTGTAAGTAACAGAACACAACCTGTAGCCATTATTTCCTGTTGTAGGAAAGTATCCTCCCAGTTTTCTTGAGAATTTTGGCAATGGTGGTGCTATGTGTATTTACTTATGGCTCAAAGAGCAACTTTACCTATCCAGGAAACAGTTACCAATATAATCATTACTCAGTTTATTGTTTTATTTAATCCATATCAATTATTTAAGTGTTTTCTTTTATCACAAAATTTCAGATGGCAATCAATGCACAAGGCAATGTGTCTCCAGTTTATGTCTGTCTTGTGAAGTGTGTCCCCAGTGTCCAGTATCTGTGACTCCCTCCGGCATGCTCACAGCCTTTGACCATCTTCTGCATCATGTCAGTAGTCTTTGACCATTTCATGTTGCATGTCTTCAATCTCTGACACTATTCTGTAGTATTATATTCACTGTATTGTGCGCCTCCTTTCAGGGATCACATTTGAGACCTCCTGTTATCAAATTGACCACTACAGCAATAGACCTAAAACGGGAACAAATATAGATAAAAGAGAGGTAGTTGTTGTAGAACATAAAATTGGTTGCAGCCAGATTTAGCTTTGTTTAGTCACTTAAATTTATTCCTTGTATCTTCCCTCATGTGAGTCAGATACTATATGCTATGGGCTACAGACTTATTTGTTTAGGCAAAACTGCCATACATTATAAATTTTTTGGCTTGATGGTGTTTACCTCATACCCTATTGTTTTGCAAAACCGTACTGATTCACTAGAATTTACTTTGCTGTTTCTATTCTTACTTTGTGTACAGGAGTACAAGATCTTGTGTTTGCACGTGTTGAGTTGCATTTTAGTGCAGTTAGCCAGCCCATTCCTAATAATAATTGGGCTATGAATTGGCCTCCATGTAGTGTAACATAGCTGTGTTCTGGATGTGCATTGAGTGCCAGTTAATGCCACTGAAAAGTGCCAACATGTGTATGCTTTATTACAGGGTATTGTGGGAATAAACAGTTTATATTGTGGGTTATTACAAGTTTTAAGCCTGTAGCCCAGGAGAGAAGAACTCAAGCAGGGCTGGTGACACTTGTTGGTATTTCAGAGCAACAGAGGAAGCATTGTAAGATCAAATAGGAATTTAGGAGCTCACTAGATTTTGGACTGACTCGACAGGTACAGTTTTTTGTATATAACCTTAAAAAACAAATGCAGCTGCTACATCGACTTAATCTCCAATTATATTATATTTTTGTTGTTAGGTTTAGATATATTTTATGGTAAATTCAATGAAAATTTTGAGTCTGCATGTTACCTGGAGTCACCCCTTAATATATTGACACAAATCTGAGTACCTGAGGTCACGTCTTGGAGGAGTTGTGAAAACAGCAGACATAAGTAAAATAAATATGTCAGATACAGAATCCTTTACTTCAGCTCCAATTTTAACCCAATTTTCAGTCTTTTCTGCCAGTTGGCAAGAGACAGTGAGCTTTGCACGTATTTGATGAGAAGAACGCGAGAGCTTTGCATTTTTGGCTTTTGTTCCATGATATCACAAATGAGTTACAAATATGTGGAGAAGATTTGTGAAGTGAACCAGCACAGATTGATTTGTTTCCATTGCCGGCACTAGCATATTCACTTGTGTTTGACATTTCACATGTGCTACGCTCGTAAACGGAAACCCGATGTTTTCATATATCAAACATATTGGATTTTGAAGGGCGTTTGGCAGAAAATCATTGACATAATGTCTGAGTGATAGATGGGATGACAGTTTGTGAAATTCTAATGTTTGATTCTCAAGTTATTATAAGCTGATGTGAGTAATAAAATGGTCAGGATTACAAAACTAATGCTATTTTTATATCTGTATTTTTGACTGTCTAATTTTTTAGATAACAGACTTTTTAAAAGTACTGGGCAATACATTCATATTCCCTATGTTCTATTCCTTAAAAATAGTGCAAGAACAGAAAAATACCTATTTTTTTGTCAGAAATCAAGTGAACAATTAGGTCTTTTTCACACCCGACCGTCACCCCCCCCACTCTGCACAACAAAAACTGCTGCAAATCACACCTCAGGTGACATGGCTGCAGCTGCAACACAAATCTTTAAACAGCAACCTCATGGATAAATACAATTTGTTGCTTTTGGGGACTGTGCTGCGATCTGCTGCAACTTCATGCAAAATATGTTTCCCAACCATTTCGATTCATTTGAATTATATATTTTTGGACTGCTGTAGAGCTTACGGCAGTATGCTGCAGCTCACCACAGGTCTAAAATGACCCTTAAAGCAGAACTAATCCCAGTGGATACTCACCTGTCCCTGTTGTAGCCACCATCTTCTTCTCTTCCTCATTCTGATATTTGGCCATCTAGATTGGCTGGACAGGTATGATATAAGTGCTGAGCAAGTTTGCAGGATTTCATTCAGTCCTGTCACCTGCAGGGGAAGCTGGGATGTGCGGGGTGTTCTGGCAACCAATGCTGAACTATGCATGCACAACTTATAGACGTTTGACAGCTGGGACGGGGATTAGGCAGGGATGAATACTTCTTGCAGAAGCGACAACGCCTGTCACTTTCTGCCACAAAGACCTGCCTGACCCTGAATTCTTAAAGAGAAGCTTTAGTTCCACTTTAACTTTCTGTAGTGAGGTGACAATGCATGCAATAAACAGAAAATTGTCAGCTTTCCTGAATTCTACCCTGCTGGACTTCAGAGCTCTACTTCCATTTATTTGTTTGCAAACATATTAATCACACAGGGGCTTTGGGGGGAAGGTAGGTGAAGCTACAGACATGTCAGATCACTTTCATTTCCATATATTATTCTCAATAATAGGACGTTGTAAGGGCGACTCACAGACTTTTAGGGTGGTGTCACCAACAAATATAAAAATATTTCTTCGTGGGAAGATGTGAATTGATCAGTAGTGCAGGTTCCCTGAACTGTCAAACCAGCATGCTACGTCATAAGCTGTCAGACACCACAATAGACCATGCAGCTGACCTATACAGAACACAGCTTGTGGAATGTGTCATACCAGAGAGGGTGTAGACACTGTAACCTTTTGTGTAATGTTAGAAAAGAATTTCCTTGGAGCATGTCAGAACCTGCTGTACTTTCATTGTGTCTGAGAATGATTTGTTCAGAAGAGCCCGCCGCATTCATTGAGGATAAGGTAGAATTAGTCATTTTGCAAGTTTTGTTTTGAATCGGCTTTAACTCTGCTCATCATTGAATCAACATGTGTTCTTCACGTGGTGGTTTGACACTGAGTCACTCTGTAGAAAAATGACGGAAGGATATTGACGTTTGTTTTTTATGGTTAATGGAAAACTCCCTTTTTCTAATCACCGATACAACATTTAAAATTGCTAAAACCATATTGTAATATAAAACTAATAAAATAAACTTTCTGCTTCAATCTGTAGACAGGTATGACTTTTTACAATTCCTTGATTATTCCACTTTTCTTTCCTACGGCCAGAAATAACAATATCTACTTTCTAGGTGGGATTTTCCTAGAGTTTAATCCAACTGCTCATGTAACTGGCTCGCTTTTGGCCTGTTGCAAAATGGATAATACTGCCGGGGCTGGTAAAATAACTGAAGGAACAAAAATGGAATCGTTAGCAACCAAATGTCTTGCTTCTTTTGCCTAGACAATTATGAATCCTGGTCTACTGCAAAATCACTTTTGTTGCTATTTTCTGTTTTACTGTTTTCTTTGTTATTAGATCTCAATGTTGTCTCTATTAAGTCTAATAATTGCCAGTTGTGCTTAGTAGATTTGGCATTCCTTGGTACAACACAGAGACTATTCATGTAATTGTAGTAGGCTGACCCTCCCACTTAGCAATCACATTCAGCCAGTGTATTGGCATGGCTTAAAATCTCATAATATACAGAATATAGGCAAGGAAGGACGGAAGTAAAATGTTTATATATCTCAGACAAGAGCACCATGTGAGTGACATTTTACATTTTCACATATAGACTACATACTACTTCTGATGGGGATACGATCAATTACCAGTGTCAGAAAAATGATTGCCACTGCAACTCTGTATGTAACTGTTCATAGAAATTTAAATGATCCCTAAGGCATCTGCTGAGACCCTATGCATTTTTTCTGTTATTTTCAATACATTTTCTAAATTTTACAACAGACCTTCTTCATGTTCTTTCAGCTGTTTACATGGCTGAATGTTCATAATGAACTCTTTACACACTCTTCTTTACACACTTGCGGTTGTGAATTGTAAATAAGTTAGTTGTGGTTTCAACTGCTCATCCCATTTCATTGTGTGAAGGCTACCCTGTATATTTGTTAGCAAAACAGAGAGCAGGTAAACCATAATTTGGCATTACCAATATCCCTTTTATATTTTAGCTGTGAAATTTGAAAAATAGTAGTGAATATAAATGAGACAACCCCAAGAATGTATGCTTACTGCTTTTAAACTACAATCTTTATTGCTATATTTGATTTTAAACTCAGACTATGACACGTCACAGGGAACAAATCTAACTTCTATACAGGGGTGCTTGACACCTTTCATGCTATACACAACATAGGATTGAATTTTAATTATATCCAGCCCCATAACTGTTACTATCTAGTTATGCACACTTGCAATCATTCAGAGATAACAATATTCCTAACTCTGCTGCATTTTCCATAAAAGAATGAGTTTATACTCCACAGAATGAGTGGCAGTAAGCTGCAATTTAGTAACGGTATAAAGACCCAAATAAATCTGGCTTCAAAGGATCACAGAAAATTCTATCAAAGTCTAACAACAGTGAATAGCATTAGCTCTTATTAGTTGTTTATGTGCTGTGCAGTTTTTAGCAGCCTAAAGCCCTGTACAGAAATCAGATACATGTCATATTACTGTCGAGGGAAATGATCTTTTGTGACAAATGAATGAATGAGTGCTGTACACAAAGTTCTGTGCTGTCAATAGTTGTGTTGTGTATAGGAATGGTTGAGCAAAAAAGGAGCTTCTATCTGTTCTGTGGTTCATTCATCTTCACCCTACAATGAGAAAGGCAGACTATTGTATCCCATTCCCACCCATGATTACAAAGACAGAAAATGGTTGCCATTTGTGTAAATAATTAAACACAATTACGAGCCCCCCTCTGTTCTGTGGTTCAAGCAATCCCACCTTATGATAGAAAGGGCAGAATATTCTACCCAAGGGCATATTGTACCCACGCGTGTGAATGATCAATGGAATGTGATTTGAAATGCCCATTTGTTGTGAGGTTCAGCCAGTCCCCACCCTCGGAAGAATAGTTTACATGTGTATTCTGTGCTTTCAGACTTCGATCAATTATCAATTGGAAAAACTAATCATGGTCTGAAGCATACAATTGGCAGATCTGCTCTGTTTACTTGACTTAAGAGACCAGGATAAGCTATAAATACTAAGTACAAAGTCCATCTATTGTCCACAAGGGAAGTGTTAACTCTTTTTTATACCAATTATTCCAGACATTAGCTCTGCTTGTGTAACTCCAGCTGCTTAGTGTATTCCTGCATGTGCTGGGTTGTGTGTTCAGCCTTGGACCTTGATGTACATCTCTTGGCAGTTATGACCATACACTGTGTTAGGAATTAGTGATCCGGAAGCAGTGTGCAGTATCTTTGCTGTGCGTGTAGACAGGGCAGAAAAAAAACTGCTGAAAGAAATATATTTTATTGTTTTGGCTTCTTTTGATGGATTTTAAGAAAATCACAGAAACAAGACAAGGACAAACTATGATAGCTGGCAGATTACATTTAAAAAATAAGCAAAAATCTATGACCTATTTAGGACATTATACATTTTATTATAATTATTAAAGGCAGAAAATATTCAGTAATATTCAGTTTGAAATGGCATCTCCAGGCAAATATCAACTCCCAAAATAAAGTTCAGCATCTCTTTAGATTTATAGTATATATTGTTGCCCATTGAATCATTGACACATGGGTTCTGGTTCCTTAAACTCCTTCGAGGAACTGAACATTGTTTTTGTAAATAATTTTTGTAAAAATTATCTGACATGTTACTTCAAATTCCTTAAAAACCAAAGTCTTTAGAATACATGCACTCAACTTCATTATCAGCTGTTGATCTATGACGGTTAGAAAACTAATGAAGGCAGTTGTTTGAACTAGTACGTGTAAAATATGTACAAATGCCATGGCAGGGCAAAACACAGTGGTAAAAGGTGCGGGCACGGGACAATATCCTTGCATCCATGACCCATATCAGGCCGAAGCAGTGATTAAACTGGATAAGTCCAAATTTCTCCATGATGATCACTCCCCTGAAAACTATTTTTCATAATGGGTTAATAGGAGCAGAACATGCTGATGACATTTTTTTTTAATAGAAGTGGAAAACATTTATTTTTCAGGTTCGTAGTAATACTGGACAAAGGCAAATCTAATAAACATTTAAATCAGTGTTTCTCAACCAGGGGCCTCCAGAGGTACCAGATGTTCCTTGTGCCTCTCAGGTCAGTTTAACAGATACCAATGATCTTTTTGGCTTTCTGTAAGGATGACATTCTTTCCACTGGCCAGCAATGTAAGAGGCATTCTTCCTACTGACCAGCAAAATAATGTACTGTGAGCTGTGGATATAGAAATTATAGCAGGGGTTCCCTGAAAATTATTTTAAGGAGTTCCCCATGTTAAAAAGGTTGAGAAACACCGAATATAATATTCTACAAGGCGTGAACTGAATTGGCTACATTGACAACTTAAAATACTTTGGTTAGCTTTATGGTTTCATTCTTTTAACTGGACAGTTTTCTTGTTATCAAATTTTGCTATCATAAATGTCTGTGAACTGACACGTATACAGATATGGGTACTAACAGTTTTTAGCCTTCCTTTTCCTTAGTTAAGGAACTAACTTTGCTGAGTTAATCTTAACCGTACAGAAGCTCTAAACATTCCTGTAAATTAAACT
Source organism: Pyxicephalus adspersus (assembly GCF_032062135.1). NCBI lineage: Eukaryota > Metazoa > Chordata > Amphibia > Anura > Pyxicephalidae > Pyxicephalus > Pyxicephalus adspersus. Next base: position 44,544,005 of record NC_092864.1, on the reverse strand, counting down.
TAGTTCATTTAAGCAGCCAGTTTTGCAGAAGTGACAGTGAAAGGTGTGTCTCCACCCATACAGTCACACGGTGAACCAGGTGTGAACAAATGTTGACAAGCCTCACTTGGTGCAGGACACGGCAGAGCCAGGCGTGGCTAACACTTCGAGCTGTGCACTAGGCTGTGTCACACTGGGGGGGAGCAAATCAATTGTAACATAAAAGTTATTTTCTGGGGCAACAGCAAACATTTATATTAATTATCTTTCTTAATATGTTATTTGCAGATTAAACAGATATAAATCTGTTTTTTTTGTTTGTTTTGTTTTTTTTTGTACTTTTCCTAAGAGGAATATGGAGGCTGTCATTGCTGGCCTATTTCTGATATCATTAGTTAACTGGCTGCTATGCTGAATCTCTGTTTCCGTTCCAAGTCATTGACCTGGAACAAGTTTGCATATCAGGGAAAAGTCAGAGTAATGTCTTTAAAGGCATTCTAGCCTTAGGTAACAACTTAATTATTGAAACTACAGATTAAGCATGACACATAGGCAGCTCACTTTTGTTAAAGCAGAACTAAAATTACACTTTTAGGAATACACAAGCAGGCAGGCCATTATTGCAGAAAGGCAAAACCGATGTCTCTCCTACCTGCCTAATTGCTGCACATATCTGTCAATAAAGCTGAGCTGCTCATACCAAAATAACCAGCAATCCAGGCTTCCTCCATGCATGCCCGGAATGAATGATCTTGTGGGAGTTATGTCACCCCAGCCTGGCAAAGAAGGCCGGAGATCGTCTCCAGGAAAACAAGAAAGAATAGGTTGGTGGTGCCCTGTGAGAGAACAAGGGCAGGTGAATATTGCGGGTTTAGTTTAGCTTTAAAATAGGAATCAACTATGGTTTCCCCCCATTATTTCCAGGAAGGGTTATATAAAATAATAATAATAAAAAACGTAATAAATGTATAACTTAATAAAATAAAAAAACTTACATAGTTAAAAAGTTATATATATATGGGGTGTCAGGATTCACCATGTAGGTTTCAGGTATTCTATACAAAATCACATTTATTAAAACATCCTAAACTGCCCAAATTATATTCATCAACTATATCAAGCAAGCACATATCTGTAATGAACAGGAAATATTTACCTTTATGCACTGCTGAACTGCACTTTGTAAATAGTGGGCCTCCAAAATGTGATAGGAAACTGACACTTCTGGGAATGTCCATCTCCTGTTTGTGGATGTAGGTTTCCCCTCGGACCTCATTTGCAGTGATATGGAGAGCAGCAGGAGGAATTACTGGGAGTTGCAGGAGAAGCATGGAGATCCAAGTGTCATTGTTCAGTGGCACAAGACATGTATGCCTTCTGTTATCCCAGGTTGGATATAGTCTATATTCCTTACTTGGTTGCTCTAAAGGGAACCAGGCAGGAATAGGAATTTGTAAAAATCGGATTTTCCAGTTTCAAGGATAGATATGCTTTTGGTTATCCACTTATATTCTCTTTTTGCCAAAGGCAAAACGTCAGCTCAGAGCCAGTCTGACTTGTCCTCTTCCTAAAGCTTATAACTAACAATCTGGAAGAGATTTAAAGAAAACCATTAATATCATAGAATACCTAAGTGCTATGCTTTTATTATTCTTATTTCTAACACTATCATCACTGAACTACCACCAAGCCCAAGATCCAAAGGTCTTCAGCTTCATTTTGGGTACCAGTACTCTTATACTTTTCAGAAGGCGCTCAGCAAAGCAGTCATCATAATTCCCATAGATAAAACTGAATTTCGGTGTTTCTCATGTATTTTATGTTGCAAAAGTATTTGTTCTATATATTCGTTTCAGGATATCTTTCACACGTGTTACTTTCACATTCTCTATAAAGAAATAAAAGGTAGCACAATGTACAGTAACGTGGTCATCTGAGGAAAAAGTCACTATTTCAGTAACCTTCTTGACTCACAGAAAAGAGGATTGTCCGGAAAGTTGACTAATACTTCCTTGGCCTGCTTACAGCTGTAAAAAGAGAACTTTTCCGACAGTCAATTTACATTTGCTGTCATGTGCTGACTGCATTCTGTAGTCTGTACTATATACCGAATATGAGCTGTGAGTGTTGTACTGTCAGACATTGATCAGTGTGTAGAGTTTGTAATTAACTCATTACCTTTTATCTCTTAAGCATGTCAATCCCCTCTAGAACACTTCCAAGCCCTAATCATTATCTGTATATCCCACAATTTTTTTATTGTCATCACTGCTTGATTGCTACAGACAAAAATGGCATTCTTTTCTTGTTTCTCTTAAATCTATATAATCTATATAAATATGTGGTTTCCAGAATTGTATAGTGTCTGTAAAAGAAACCTAACCTGCTATTTCAGAAGCTTAGATCAATAATATTAGAGTAGATGTGGAACAAAAGTGGGGGAGTGTTAGATCCTTTGTCAACTTTATATTACTGTGTCCCCGTTGGGGAGGTTAACCCGCCTGCTTGCATTGGTGACCATTGGCCAAGTGGGAGGAAATCCAATGTTCTGAGTTGTCACCAGAAAAAGAGGTGAGGGGGAAATCAATCTTCCAATGAGGACATCTGTTTCGAAGACAACTCTCTTTGCAGGTTTTCCCCTCACTTTGAGAGATTTCCTCCAACTTTCTGTTACATCTCTGTTACAACATTTCTGTTACAATAGTAAGTAAAGGTAAATTTCTATTTTAAGTTGCATAAATAACAAAAAAAAACTATCGGAGGTTTCACCCTCCCCTACTCTAAAATAAAAAAAAGGCTACTATACTTTACTATACTTTTAATAAAATTCCCAATTTCACAATTTTGGTTCTTTCTTGGATCTCAACGCTGCCAGTAATCTGCATTTGTTTGCAGCCCCTTCCTGTTTACATTCATGTATTCCAGCTATGGCTGTATGGCATTTCCCATGGCAGGCTTCCTGATGGTGACAGCAGTGAACCATGCTTGTGTAATATGTGGTAAATGCCACGTGTAGTCTTTTTTTGGGAAGCTTGTGTGACTGGGTAAGAACATAGGCGCACAGATGGGAGACAGGGACAAGGCGTTGTTGTTGATGTGGGATCAATAGGTATTACTTTCATGGGATTTTAATGAGCTGCAGGTTAGAAATCCTGAAAATTACATGAACATGTTTACATGAGATTGTAGTGATTGGATTATGTGTGCTTATAATTGGTATCACTTGAACTCTTTGCAGTAAACTTTGCAAAACTGTTCTATCATGTGAATGTTTAATGTCCTGAGAAAAAGAGAACATTCCTTGTTCAAAGTACAGTTCCTGAACTGGTTTTAAATGCTAAAAACATCCCCAACAAATTTCTGCTTCATTCAGACTAGCTTTTCCACTTCTCCTGAAATCACAAGGGCTGTAAACCAATAAAAAGGGAATTGAATAGTTCTGCCAGGTCAGCGAGTCATTTCCCAAGGGCAGTCCAAATATGGCTGCCAAAACACAGAGATACTTGCAGCAGGTGTTCCTGCTTCTAGGTAATAATTCTGTGACTGCTGGGCTGAATTAAATCAGAGAAGATTCAGATCTAGTCCTGTATGTATAATTAAATAGATAGTGGTGTCCTGGTTTAAATCTGTCACAGAGGGAGATAAAAATATTTTTCAAAAGCAAAGTTAGCTCACCAAAACTTTTTTCCTTTTACTGCATCACATACCTAAGTGCACAAATGCTGTTACTTTTGGGCAAAATCTGGGGCAGTTCTTAATCTAGATGGTTTGCACTTGGTCACATGGTGGTGTTAGCTACGGATATATCACTACCCCATGGCTCTTATCATCGAAATGAATAAGCTTGCTTTATTGATGAGCAGTGGCAGATAGTAATGGACGATCGCTGTAGATCTCTCTGCCATTTGTAATGGATCTTTTACACTTACAGTGTCTGGCAGTCATTTGTCTATTGTCTAGACTGCAGTACTATCCTCCTTTGAGCTGGTGGACAAGGCAGTACTGTAATAATAATTTCACACTTTTTTATTTGTTACAGGCCTTTGCTTGGCCGGTAGTAATAATAAATCTTCTTCCACTTTTTGTAAATGAGGCTCGATATTTTCTGCCTTGTACTTATATCTTTCCAAATCTATCTTTGTGTATTTTTCCACAGAATCACAGTAAAAAAAATGGAAAAAAAGAGTACGGCTGCCAGGTTGTAGCTATTATTAAAAGGTCACTTTTACTTTGATCTGGCCAGGGTGTGAGATCAATGCAAGCAGATATGTGTACTGCTTACTCTGCAAGGCTGTGACAAATATTTCCATATGCCAGCTTCCTTTCCATGTTTCCATTTTATTTACATATTTTTTTTTCAATACATTTACTTTTGAAGCAGGAGGGACAGCTGATGATGAAAGAAGAGATTCTCTGGGTTCAGTCATTGTTCTCTGACCAAGGGTGTGCTCACATCAGCATTTGTTCTTGGGTGGGTAGAACAAAAAGTCAATCAGTAATCCTGCATTGTTCACATGCCAAGAAGGATCATGCAGTGTAACAGCTTGTCAGTGAGCTGATTCTCCTTTCACTGTCCAACCACAAACTGGGGCATTGAGCAGACCTAGATGAGTTACTTAAAGCAGAACTAACCTGTAGAAGTAAAAAACTGCAGCCAAGCAGGTCAGGCAAGACAGGCGATGTTACTTTTGCAATAAAATAAACTTACCTGCTTTATTTTGGTTTAAATACGCTCACATGTTCCTTTTTTATTATGGGCGCTGCTGTTTCCTTTCTGTTCCGCAAGGAAATTCGTTCAGTGCTGGCAGTTCCAAAGGATGTTGGGATTTAGAAGAAGACAGCGATCAGGCAGGTATATTTCATTGCAGAAGAGACATCGCCTGTCCCTTTCTGCAATAAGGACCTGCCTGATGAGAAATTTTCAAGGCAGAACTTTAGTTCTGCAGCAGAGAAAACTTAGGACTGCTGGCTGGCTATGCTATCTGGCAGGCCTGTATGAATCCTCCGGATGAATAGACAGCACTCTGACACAAATACTATAAGCGTATAGCAAGCTGTTTTCCTGAAGTTCATCTGTAAGCAAATGTAGTAAATAATTTTGCATCCCATTTTGCTACCTGGGGGCACCATCTATCATGGCTGCTGCCAAGCTGCTCCTAATAAGAAAGGTAAGGACATCTAGATATGTAATGAACAATAGCAGGAATTAGTAACCAAAGAAATGCAGGGATTTACCAACAGGAAAATTTCTATGGTCAATGTGGAGTTCCTTTGTACATATATTGATGTTTGTTGCCCATGCATAGCACAGGAACATCAGTAACATCTCAGGTATTGCAGTAATTCATACAATCTCTGCTATGTATATACCATATCTTTACCCACATTCCTAGTGATAAAGCATGGCCAACTGATCTGAACAAACACCCAAATTAGAACACAGGTCTCCACATAGAGCAGTTTTTCTTCTCGCCAAAACATCCAACAAATACATGTCAGTGGAATCCATCTATTGCAGCATCTTGCAATGGTATGTCAAGGATGCAACACTGCTCCAGAATTCAGTGCAGCATTGCAAGTTTCATATACAGGCTGTGCACAGCTATGATATGAATTATGGGATGAATTATCGTTGCAAGGTGGGGCTTCTATCAAAATTTCCACAACCCTGTCACAATCAGTCACAATCCTGTAGCTTGTCAGTCGGCGCCTGGCTAGTTCTAGTCCTGCCTACTGCTTTCAAATTTGACAATGCAATGTAATTGAAACCCTCCCACTAGGTTCTGCAGTGTTTGAGAGTGTCATGTGGGATACAGATGGAGGAGGATTTGGCTCAGTCACGGAAGGTACATTTTTTTTATTTATTTTTTATTTTTTAAATAAGGCTTTTGCATTATATTGAATGCCATTCGTGTTTGTCCTACAAGATCCTTTAGCTTTACTCAAAATGCATTCAGTTTCCAATTCAATTATTCAGAATATAAATATTGTTGACCAGTTCTAAGTCCTTTTTTTTAATATTTTACTAACACAAAGACCAGCTACAAAGAGCATAAGCGTCCTAGATTCTGCTTCGTTTTATACAATAAGTGACAGCTGTGCACAGCAGTAAACATGGGTCAACCAGCGTGGCAGTTGCAACAGACTTTTATCTCATCTGTTGCAGCCAAATTCATTGTTCTGTCAGCAGGGTTTGATTCAGCAGTCACTATGACATGTAATATATAAGTACACAAAGGAACAATTGAGCCTATTTACTTAGCTGGAGCTTAAATACAGACAGTCGCACTCTCTGGACTCATGGGTAATTGTTCATCCTTGGATACAGGATCCTGTAGTTATGAAAGTTGCAAGGTATATAATTTTACAAGCACTGTGTGCTGTGGGAGTGACTTGCCAGGCATTTTGGAGTTAGCACTGAAAAAGCCAGTAAACAATGTTACTGAGTCTTTGTCACGTGTTGTTGTTTGCACAGCAGCATCTCTTGCATATGTTGACTTTGCCGGATGACAAGCAAGCCTTATGTGAACATGTGACCAGGCTATGGATAGTCATATGCTTATATACTATTTAAAACAAACCCTTGCTTATGTCAGTAGCTGCTGACACTGTGGAGCAATTTATCCTCAAAAAGATCACAAGTTGTTCTTAAGGAAGCTCAGCTTGCCCCTCTTCACCGTCTAGGAGTGACATGTTCCAGTCTCCTAATCTTTAATGTAACAAACACAGAGCAGGAGCTCCATAAGGAGAGAAAGGGGAGCTGAGCTGCTGCGAGAGTGTTTACTGCATATTAGGAAGATTGAAGTAAGTCTATATGCTTGGCCAGAGTTTGTAATAAAGTGGATGTCCAGCCAAAACTTTTTTCTGGGTAAAGTGGAAATGGCTAGAGTATTTTGTAATTATGTTTGAAGGGAGATCCCATGGAAAAAAATATTGTTCATGTTCATGTATGAAACAATCCTTTTAGTGGTACAACAGATTATTGCCTTCAGATTACTGTATATTAAAGTTCACATACTGTATCTACATTGAAGACCATCTCTGGACATGATATAATTCACCATAAAGCTAAACAGTTCTGGGTCCTCTCTGCTGCTGGGCCCATAGCAGTCCCATGCACTGCTGTAGCTTTAGGTACTTCTTTAGAATATAAGGCAGTGTTTTCTTTTGATCCGTGTCCTAGATTTAGACACCTAATCTATGTATTACTGTGAGCAGGTTAATACATCTTGAAACTTGTGTTGGGAGGCTTTAGGTGTATGTCATTCTTATCAGTTTGAGACTCTTTGGAGATAATTCAGAATTCATTATCATTTGACTTACATTTGACCTCCTTTTGACCTGCATTTTCTCTACATCTTCCAGACTTGTGTGAGAATACAAACCCCACTTGGAGAAGAAAAAATAAAAAACTAACTGGCACAGGCCTAGGTCCTTAGTATGTCTGTTAGCAACATTTCCCTTGTACTGGGCTCTCTGCCATGTTATCTTTATTCACAAAGCTGCTATAAAAAAGCAGAAATAAATACAGAAAAGGTGGAAATTGTCTCCATATTGTAATGTATTTTAAAAAAAAATGCATTTACCAGACCTCTGCATAAGCTGCTTGTTTCAGGTGTCTGCACAATACATAGGGACAAGCCCAGGTCAGTACTAGCAAAATATATTTATGGGAAATTACAAAATGGTACAATAAAAATATTGTAATGTTTTAAAGGTTGGAGATGTGGGAATTAATCCTGCTGGGCTGGGTTATAGACAAAAGTGATTCCTAGTATGTCTGTAATGTAAAGCAGATGCTAACATTCAGATATATGTAACAAGCTGTTGTATGCCCACAGACCACTCTGATTTTTCTTTTTATTTGAATCTGATTGGTCAATGTAGCAACCCAGGCATGTCTTATTTTAGTGCACAGTTATAAATGAGAATAGTAAATCTTTGTTTCACAAACATAAAAAGTAATCGGTGGCAAAATCCCCAAAGCACTATTACATCTATTCACTGAAGCTTTTTGTAGCCCTCTTTGTATAATTGAAATCTCCTAACCTTCTCCTGAGGATTGAGACTGCTGTGGTGACTTATTGGATGGCTTATATAAAGAAGTGGCTTATTTAAAGCACAGCTGAAAACTGAAATAGCTGAATTTGTGAAAAGGAGATTATAGCACCACCTGCTGGCAGGATAGAAGACCTTATGATAAAAAATTGCACTTAAAAATTATATTTCAAACCTAACAGTTTAATATGCATTGGGGCTTAATCTATGTCATGCTTTATTGAGAATAGACTGAAGTCTTCATTGTTTACATTCTTTCTAATACCCTTGCCACACTTTTAGTGCTGAAACTGGCCACTGTAGGAGATTTAGACATAAAACAGCAGGTTGGCCCATTGGTAGCACTTTTGCTTTTGCAGCTGGGTCATAGGTTCATATCCTGGCCAGGACACAATCTGTAAGATGTTTGTATGTTCTCGGTGTCTGCGTGGGTTTCCTCCCACATCCCAAAAAACACGCAGTTAGGTTATTTGGCTGTCCCTCAAACATGGTCCTTAGACTGTGTTAATAAAAGATGACTGAGGTAGGGACATTAGATCAGTGGTCGCCAACCTTTTCGGTCCCGCGGACCACTAAAATTACAGGCTTCTGACCGGGCATGCGCGGGGAGCCGGGTGCCACCTAAAGAGGGAGAAACCGCCCCCATAGTGATATCATAATTACATACCCCACCCACTCTTCCATCGTAGACCTGAGCCTGCAATGACAGAGTGGGTGGGTTGTGTCCAGGGACAGCCACCTCTCTGAGCCTAGGAACTGTACAAGGGGCCGGGGTCCGCGGCTTTGGCCGGTGCATCTCCCCAGCGGGTCCCTTCTCCTAATAATATTCTTAATAATTGTTCCGTGTGTAAATGAGCAGAACTAAAGTACAAAATCAAATTCAGCAAAATATGAGCCACAAGAAAATCTGTGTACCTATCTACTTGTCATACAAATGTTTTTGGGTAACTCTAGTTTACAAAGTATTTAGGCCCTTGAATAATGATGGTATGTCAAGCTTAATAACCAATAGCATCAAATTATAATGCAGTGTACTGGACAAGACCATTGGCAAGTGAATTGTGATCTTGTAGCAGAACACTTATAAGTGTTTGCAGAAAGGGTCACTGTTGGCTAGGGAATCTGCCTATCGCCTTTTACTTTGTTTGAACACTGCTAACAGAGGTTTTGGTATAATTGATATGACTCGATGGGACCACTGTGTGCCCTTGGCATGGATTATAGCTTTACATTAGTGCACTGCGTGACATTCCTAGCCAAAGTTTGCTCTAGTAAACAAATGATTAGAGTAGAATTCCAGCGGAGTGGAAACAGTTAAGATTTACCTGTACTTGAGTAGGTTGGAAGCCACAATGGACCAGTGTAGGAACATTCCAGTCCTACCATGAGATCTTATTAAGTCACATTCCCTGCAGTGGCATGTCGTAGAGAAATGTGAAATTCATTAGCTGCCATTCTTTGGGATATTAACTATTTGACAGTGTGTTAATAAAGATTGTTTTCACTTTCATTGTTCTTCGGCATCCCATGCACAGTGTATATAATTAATCTGCGTTCATGCTGTCAGATTGTCACGCAGAGTATTAAAGATTGTTTTAGTTTGACAATTCTAGCGTGTATGCTGCTGAGCACCTACACGGAAAAGCTTGGAAGTCAATACATGTTATTTTATGCAAAGTTGATAATTGCATTACAAGGCCCTGGTGTGTTTTCTGCTTACTGAGAAAAAAAACTCACAACCTAAATTTAATTAATTCCTCCCACGACATTGATGTAAACATGTAATGCTATATGCACATTTTACTCTGCATTTAGAGCTTTTCATTGTTTAAGAATAATATTGTGTAAAGTGATCTCATCATGTGTCCATTGTTCAATTTAGGCTGATATTAAAGCCCAACCTCAGCTTTTTTATAGCTATAAAACAATAGGAAGGTTTAGGCTATGTACACATGTCAGATGATTCTTGCGTTATACCAACAGTTGGGCTCATCTCGGGCGAGAATCTGACATGAGGTCACCTGATGTCGTTCATGGATCAGTCCTGACAGCTCCATGAGTTTCCGTCAATAAACGACTGCAATACAAGTAAAGAGAGGAGAGCACAGCCGGGTGTTGCTCTGTCGTTCTCCCCTCCCCATAGAACAGAACGGCGCTGCATGTACAGCGCTCGTTCTTTCATCTGTCACTCCTTTGATGCTGGAAACGATCTTTCATGAAACTATCTCTTGCAAGATTGCCTCTTACATTCTGAGATTGTCAGTCTATGGTACTTCAAATCCATCATATGCATAAGTATTCAATGTACCATCTGGTTGTTGTATATTTGATCTGCATGGAAAAACCTAATTTAAAAAACATTCTGCAATAACAAACCTTTTGACCCCAGGTCAATTTTTGATGAACAATCTATCCAAATTTCATAAATGATTGACAGCAAATAATGCAAATGTTTTATTTAATGTTTTCAGCCATAGAAAATATTGCATCACTTATCTGTAGATTTAAGGCTCTTATGCACAGGCATTAACAAAACTTTCTTGTTAAAGCTTGCCAATGCTTGTATAGCTTTAACGAGCAATTTTAAAGCATTTTAACATTTTGTGATGCAGAGAAAAGCCTGGGAAAGCCAGCAAAGGGCTGGGAATATCACACATAGCTCCTTCCTGGTATTTTCTGTATGTTCATTAGCATTATAAGTGGTGATGTAGCCAGGAGCTGAAAAACAAAACAAAAAAATAAAATAGTAGTTTTTAATATTATACACTGATAATGGTACTGCAGTGAATGTTTGTGAGTACACACGTGGACATTACATTTTACATACTGACACAAGCGTTATTAAGCTTTATTAAAACTTGATGTAAAATAATGTATAAGCCCTTACAGCAACAAAAAAACTTCATGATAAAGTGAGGAACACTGAGAACCTGTTTACCTCCCTAATGGAGTAACAAAAACCTAGTAGAGGTACAATCTCACTGATATTGTGATTTAAGTATGGAGAACACTTGATAAAACCAAGTAATAGCTGCACTAAAGGATGTGGCGGCTTTATAGGTCTTTTAGTCTATGTAATGAGCCTTTTTACATGCTACTGGAATTTTTATCCTGTGAACATTTGTATAGTTATATATTAGTTCTAAGGTAGCATTGTATTAGCCGCTGCTACATATTTCATTTGTAAGTATTATCTCCACAAATTATGTACTGAAAGTGCCAGAGTTGTGCATAGGATGTATGCTACTCACCATGATACTTCTATTCTGCTGATAACCACTTTAAATTCCTGTCTGAAACACCTCCACATTCCTGTAATTCTGATGGAAAAATATCAGATTCCATGCCTAGAGATTTCGATAAGGCCGGATGATGTGTATGTATACGTCCCGTCAGTGGTGATGGTTACATGGGTAATACACAGAAACACTATGCAGAGTAGATACCCAGCACTTTAATGGTTACTTTGCACTAATAATTCTCATATTATAATAAGTATTAATAATTATAATTATATTGGAGATTGTAATAATGTAACTTTTATTAGGTGGCCTGCTCAGGGTTGGATCAACCCATACTTCTGTGACGTATATGCCAACAAAGAATAATAGTTGCCACTTTCACCCCAGTCTTGTGGGTTGCCATTATTCTGTGTCTTTTTTTATAGTTTTTTAAGTTCATCTGATTCATATATTAGCTTTGGTTCTGTATTGGTTTGATGAGCCATCTACTAGCTTTAAAAAAATCTTGAGAATTTCCTTTAGTAATCCTTTTCTTCCCACTCTTTCACATCCAGATATCTAAAGAATTTGTTTATTTTACACTGATGACTGTTAAGCCATATTTTGAGTAATTTAGTTTCATGGTTGTGGTTGACTGCATTGGTTGGGAGGAAGGAGGAACTGGGACTTCCACTGAGAATATTTAATCTCAGAAAGAGATATAGAAGGTCTTTATAACTGCCATCTAAATCAGTGTTTATCAACCAGGTTTCCTCCAGATGTTGCCAGGGGTTCCCTAAGCAATGGACAGTCTGTGAATTTCATGTCAGCATAACTGAGACCAATGGTCTTTTTGGCAATCTGTAAGGGTGGCAGCCTTCCCAATGGCCTGCAATGTATGGGGCATTCTTCCTAATGTCCACCAAGTTTATGTGCTGTAGCTGTGGCTAACCTAAATATATTAGGGGTTCCCTGAAGGCCTGAAAGGGGATTCAAGAGGTTCCTCCATGTTAAAAGGGTCAAGGAACCCTGCTCTTAACAATTAGATACCTGTTTTGAGTATACTAAGTCTTTAACTTTTAAATCACCTAAATATATATCAAGGAACATCAAAAGGTGTGCAAAATCCAACAAAATGTTTTCTTTAAAAATCAGGGATGACCTAAATATAGAAGGTGGAAGCAAGGATTTTACTATAGAGCTCCAATACCCTACCTGTTGCTGTAGAACTCTCCACTCAGAAGAGATAATTACGTTTTCTGAGTGAAAAGATACAGTTACAGCAGATGGTTGTGTCAGACCTTTTCAGAGGGACCACACAGAGGGCAAGGTTCTTTCACTTAAGTATGCTGGCATAGGATAAAATTTATTATTTAGCTTGTCATTGCTTTCTAAAGAAATGACCTGTAATGCATTCAACATCTTTTGATCCGACTGGAATGCATTTAGCCTAATTAAAGTGAAGGTTCAACAGGATTTTAATTGCCATTGAATATTTTCAGCACTTTGTACCAAGTCAGTTATAGAGAGTGCCACCAGAGACAAAATCATGGTAGAAACAGCCCTGTAAATGGCCAAATCATTGCTTTTCTTCACAAAATATACGTGCCCTTTGCAATTAATAAAAGGACATATTACCTAAAACAGTGCAGGAATTGACTGAAAACATCTGAGAAATTTCCAAATACATTGAGCTGTGATGAAAAATCATGCATGAGATTTTGACCCAGATGTTTTTATACTACGTTGGTATAGAAATAATTTTGCAGTGTTTTGTGTTGTTCCTGTGTGTCACTTTCTTGTGCAGACTACTGACGTTTCACCTTCTGTAAATAAAAGTATTACACTGAGGAGTGCAATGCACGGCAAGGGCATTATGTATCCATCCAAAGGTGAATGATTTGGATTAAATAGCAGTAAAACTTGTTTGTGCAGTTCTCGGGAGCTGAGGTTGGCACACAGGTTTACTGAATTGCCTTTTGCAAAGAGCAGTTTTTAACCCCAGTGGAATTTCAAAGTTTGGGAAATGCTCTGCTTACCTAAGATTGGCTGCTGCTAAATTATTATGTAGAATGTTTAGGTCTTACCTAGGTAAATCTGATGAAAAATATACAAAAAAAAAAAAAAAACGATATAGTAATTTTGTATGGGAGTATGTTACTTCCAGATACATGTGCCAATCTTTTTAGGGGATCTTTCTTACCTGTAGTGAAAAACTGCATGGTTGACCACTTCCAGGAGCAGAGCATACTGCGTCCAGGAATGTCAAGCCGCACCGCAGGTATCACATTTGAATGCAATTGCACTTGTGGCCAAGGTACGGTTCCTTCACAAGCAATGGTGTGGCAATAATCAGCCTGGCGTTTTCTGGAAGTGGGCTGTGATCTGCCACAGAGTCACAGCTATCTAGAATAATATGTAAAACATGGTTTTCAATGACTCCCATTCATTTGGCAGGTTATAATAGTGACGGAGCCAATGGCAGAAAGCTGCAGTTCACTAAGGGTGTGAAAAGGCTTGAACTGATGTATAATTCCTATTAAGTATAAATGTATCTTCCTGCTGATGGTGCTTTGAAACACCCATTGACTTCTCAGACTTGTTTGAGGTCTCCATTTCTGAGAAGTCGCCAAGATCCTGGCCATTACCCACTACCAGCAATGTAGTTTCAATTCACTTGTTACTTGTAGTCCCAGTCTGCCTGTGCCAGTCTTGTAACATTCCATAAAAATGGAACAAACAAGTTGGTTTAGCTGTAACTCTCAAGAAGGTTTGCCGTCTTCAGAAGGACGATTAGATCTTTTTACATAGACCGCCATGGGTTGAATTTAATACCTGAAAGCAGAGATGTTCCCATTTGTGTATCAGAATATTGGGTGGGGCTAAATATTTAACCTTTGCTGATTGCAGTGAATTAATTCTGGTTGTTATGTGTTATTGCATCCCTTCTTAGTTTAGATTTCCTTATTAGATAAATGAAAGTACTGTAAAAGGATATTGGCTCGGACTAATGATTTATGAAAAGTACGGTAATTTAGTTCAGTTTCACTAAGGGCAAAATACACAATACAGGCCACTTTTAAGTTTTTGATAAAATATAATAAAGTTATTAGGTAAATCAATATAACATATGGTAAAAGATAACACATAGACAAGGAATTGCTTTCTGTCACTGATCATTAAGTCTTATGCCGGTGTGCAGACACAGGGTCAATGTCAGAAATCAGGACAAAAACCAGATAACCTATTAATACTCAACAGAGATATCATTGTTATGGAAACATTTGATCAGAAATCTATCCAGGGAGAAAGTTAAAACAATTTTCCTGGTACATCTCAGACAACTTAAAGACACCCTCTGACCAGTTCTAACTTTTGAATATAGACATCATTCATAAAACAAAAATAGGGTATATATAAATTCTTGCAATGTTGTTAGGAATCAGACCCTACAAGTATGGAAAGGTTCTTGACTGACTAGTTGGTCAGCTAATTGCTTCACTTCTCATGTCTCAGGTTTACAAATTTTATTAAAATAATACGTAGCCATGAAGGTTCTTGTTGAGGCATTTCATGTTATATGGATGGACAATGCTCTTACACTGTCTTCCAAGTGGGCTTCTGGTTGTCCCCTTGTTGGAAAGGCGGGTGGACACCAGGAGCGGCCATTCTAGTTAGTACACATAAGCAGATTTTCTTGTTTTGATCCAATAAAATGAGCAGATGTAAATTTGAACGGAGTTAAGTAGCCTACTGATTGAAAACTTTTTAAATAGGTAAGATTTTTTTTTCGGAGGAAGATAGCAATCTGGCATGTAAGTATGTTTTTTTTGCAAAAGGGACTTCACCTGTCCCTTTCTGCAATAAAGACCTGTCTGGTTGCAAATGTTCAAAGTGTAACTAAGAAGCACCGTGCACCTATTGTAGAGTTTGTGTGGGCAGGATGTGTCTACAGAGAGTTTGCAGGAGATCAGCAGTACTGAGATAAATAAAGGATCAAAAACATGAAAAACATAAAAACTGTCAATTAAGGTGAAGCTGTTTAGCAAACCATTTGGTTGTGGTCTACATCTACCTTGAGGTCCAGTTCCCCACTTGGAGAAACTCCTTTACTATTGGAGGCCCCCACTCTAAACTCTATGTTGTGTTTTAAAAAATGATATACTTGCCCATTTCTGAAATCTTGTGAGAGATAACATAATGCATAGGGCCCTCTTTCTATTCTCTTGGCGGTGGACAGTCCTAGATGACATCAGCACCACCCTCCATCAATTTAAACAGCAGGATGGAGTGGTAAATACCCCTCATGGGGTGGAGCCATGAAGCCCTTCATTCATACTCTAAAGCTACGTACACACTTCCAATTATTATCGTTGGAAAACGAACTACTTGAGCATACAGACATGAGGATTTAAGAAAAAAGCTGCTATATCCCCTATTACAGCACCATTTGAAGCACAATCAGTAACACCTGATTCAGAAGAGAAGACTTTAACAGCATCTGTACAAAAAAAGTTTTTAATAAAATTATCAAAACTTTTGTTCAATACATTTACATGAAAAATCGCTGTTGATCAATAACAAACTTCAATAAAAAGCAATAATGTATCCCTCATAGATTTAGGTAGGTTTACTGTTTAAATGGATTACTTTTTTAAAAAAAAGCAACCAGGCTTTCATATATAGACAGCAATATCTAATACAATCAGATCATTCTCAACACATTTCGCAAACATTCTGCTTCCTCAGGGGATAGAGCAAACTTGACGGATATGTGTATAACAGTTATAGGAGCATTAGATAATTAAACTGACTTCAATTGCCACAGTTCACATGGCCCCACATGCAGGTCAGCACCTTTAGGGCCTTAGGTTTGCGTCATCGGGCAGCTGGGGAAGGCAAGTCACAGATATGTATATTCCCCAAAAAGACCACAGGTATTTCCACCAAAAAAGACAATCCTCTTTAAAAATTGGGCTGACGGAAAAAAGTATAAATATATTCCCTAAGGTTTGTATGGGGTTTATATGTAATCCCTATTAGCTGTCCTGACAGAAGTAAACATAAAAGAGAAAATGTTATCAGACAGGTTCATTATTTACAGATTAAGTCCCTTCTGCAATACAACAAACTTAGCTCTCTGTTTGCAATCTTTTCTTTAAGGAACACTAAGCTGCATATGACTGGAGGCAGCCATTGTATATTGAGTATATAGAATTGGGGACTTGTAAAATGGTAACAAGGTGTTGAAGAATTAGGTTGATGTCAAATGGGCATCTGTACTGCTATTGTCAAAGCCAAGTGGGACAACTTTTTACTTACATTTGTGCAATGGCTCCATTGTTGGTTCTGAAAGCTGCCGAAAGTCATTCCTAACACTGGTGATTTGTCATCCATTTGACATTGCCCTAGGTGCTGGGATCTGTAGGCACTGGAAGCCATATTGTCAGCATGATATCAGCCAACCAGCACTTTCAGAAAAAAATGTCATTAACCTCCATGTTTCTCTCAGGACAGGTTTCCTTTAAGAGTAAAGGGTCATTCAGATATTTATTCCAGTTTTCCTAGTTAGATCTGGGAACATCCATCCACAGATAATTGAAGTATTTTTTAAAATTTCCAGTGACCTGACATACACTGCTCCCCCCCCCCACATGAATAAGAATTTCACTTAATGCTTCTTGGAAAATATGGTGCAATCACATAAAAAAAGACCTCACAACCCCCGGAGCACCGCGCACAAGGATCTCATTGTGTCGGATAAGTCACTGCATGAACTTCACATCTCTGAAATGCCAGCAGTTTATTTATTTGTTGTCTGTTTTATTATAATGTATCTAATGGATCATTTAAATTCCCACCCATGGCTGGGAAAATCTTGTCTGCAAGTTAAAAGGAAACTCCATCCCGTTAACTATGCTTTAATGTAATGTAATTGCTTTATTATCCAGATGTGTATAGAAATCAAGATTACTCATGGCCTGACATATGTCTCCCAGTTTATTATGTAACAACACAGTGTAAATGTGCAGATTCAGTATTATTGCAGTTCAAAATGGTGGCTTTGTACCCTGTTTTTTCATCTTTTCCTAGCCCATGCAACTCTTCCTATCCAGCCTATTATCTTACAGAGCAGAAAACTATTACAAGCCAGGTTTGACCTTGCAGCTGGGGTATAAAAACTAGTATAAATGAGAATGAGAAGATATGTTCCTTATTCCCATATCCTTCAGGCTGTCTCCTCGTTATATAACCAGTCCCTCTTTTCCAACTTTTCCAATAGCTTTTCATCACCATACAATGCAGGACCAATAGGGTCTTCCAGGGTGTTGGACAGTGAAGGGGAGCACTAGCTTCTGGGGGAACAAGTAATTAGATGGGTTTATCTCCTTAATGATCATGATCTAGACCAAAAAAACAGTTAACACTTGTAGTGTGGAGGGGGACCCCCTGCAGGGCTGTTTGCTTTCTTCTGCGTTCATCTTCAAATTGTCCTTTGCAAGCATCCATTTAGATATTAAAATTCAGTTACAGTGGAAGTGTTTTTTCCTGGCTAATGATACAACTCAGAATATAGAGAGAACATTTATTAAAGACTTTTTTTTTTACAGACAAAATTCCATATTTGACATTGTGATATTTCAGGCTGGGGGGTGATTTTGAGTTGCTTAGATTAACACAAGTAGAATTTAGGCTCATCAGAAGGTTAGGCTGTGGCACATAAGGGCCGATTCATTTAAACTCAAAAAAACACTTACCAATCAGGCTTTACATTGAATTTTATGAAAATAATTTTTAGGAATTAAGATTAGTAACAATATTTTCATTTTTTCTCCCATTTTAATAAATCAAATTTATTAGCGTAATAAGTCCAGACCCATAACATAATGCCACCAGCTCAGGTTATTGCCACAATATAGTAGGAGAACAACTGATAGAACTAGTTATACAGAGAAAATGAAAACATGATCAGTAAGCGTTTTAAGTGTGTGAAAATTCCTTTTCGTCTGAAGTTCAGCTATTAACAAAACATGTTGTGTCACATAATATTATTTCAGCTGACATTGAGATGTTGGATTAATGAACAACTCAAGGCATCAAGTAAAGCCATTCCGTAAAGCCATGTGGGGAAAAAAGTTCAACTGTGATAATGGTAGAAAAGTCCCTTCATTCCAGCATTATTTTAGCTGTACCATATGTACATGAAATATCATCCCTTCCTGCCAAGCGGGCAGAGCTATACCGGTGCCTCTCTGTAGGCATGCAGCCTCTTGTCAGTCATTCTGTGTAATGACCGTTCCTGGGTCGGTGATCACAATTCATATCCTTGCATTGCTTGTTCTGGCACAAGGGGGATTGATCATTAGTTACTGGATATAATTGGACTGTAGAGAAACTTTGATAAGAAGAATTGCCAGAAGATTTATGTGTTTGGAATTACATGTTTTCAGTATACCAGCTATAACGCCTAACTTTTGAAATATAGTAAGGGGAAACTTTTTAACTCAAAGTATTTAGGGAACATTTTGCCAAACATAAAAAAATGAATAAACAAAAATGAATAGTTAAACCAGAAGTTATGCAGGTCGTTGGTGACCAGGGAGTTTCAGGGTATTTTTTTATATTCATGCAAAGTCAGGATAAAAAAAAGCAAAAAACTCACAAGCAGAAGAAAAAGAACACTTTTAAGAAGGTTGGTACTTGTATTTTTTGCATTTCCTGCTACCTTGATGGTCTCCAGGCTTACAAAATTTCTGTGAAATGATGGATAGGATGGGATACTTGGGGATGCAGACTGGCCACTCCAGTAGCTGAATTGGTAGGAATTAGGGATGAGCGAGCGAGTCCTTAAAACTTGATCTCGCTGCGAATTCGGCCGCTCCCGCTTACCGAAATTCTAAGTGAGAACGTCCAATGTAAATTCGCCAAACGAGATTGAATTTTAATTAAAAAAATTATATATTTTTCAAAAAAATAAATAAAAAAATTGCGGGCTGTGCTGATCAATGAATGCAGCCACGGCTGCATTCATTGATCAGCTCAGTGTGTGATCCCCGGCACTGGAGGTTAAAAAGGGACAAGTCTCCCCATTCAAAACAAGAATGAATTCAGCCCTGGAAATTCTCCTTTACTGATTTCCTGGAACTTCTGATGGGTTTGTGAAATCAGTTCGCCGAAATTTCACGGACCCATCAGAAGTTTGAGGAAATTTTCCCGAGAATGCTGGAGGCATCAATAGTAGGAATCCCTATAGCCATGTTAGAGTGCTTATCAAAGGCATGGAAGGAGGGGCTGCCTAAAGTTCAGATATTTATATTGGTTGTGTTAAAAAAATTACAATGCTTTAATGAATTTGTAAAAGCATTTAAAATACAGTTGAGGTTTTGATATTTAATTGTTAGATCTAATACACAACAGCTCAGTATTGTCCATACCATATTTAGAAGATGACCCAACTCTTGCTTACCTTCATGATAAACACTATTTTTATTTTGAAATTTCTATTTACCCTTTTTCCTTGTATTATTAGGATTATGGAGTATTTTCCCTGCTATCTGTATTTCCAGAGAACCACTCATCTCTCTGCCCAACACTGTGTATAAAGGAATGCATTCCCAAGAGCCTTTAGAACATTCCTGATTCTAGTTGATCAATTTATCAGCAGATTGCTAACCTAAAATCTGGACCACCCAATTTACAGCATGGAGGAGCAA
Source organism: Pyxicephalus adspersus (assembly GCF_032062135.1). NCBI lineage: Eukaryota > Metazoa > Chordata > Amphibia > Anura > Pyxicephalidae > Pyxicephalus > Pyxicephalus adspersus. The sequence goes on along the minus strand of NC_092864.1, from coordinate 44,524,033 downwards.
TGCTTCTCTCACCTGGCCAATCGGCTGATCAGTTTTTCAAATATGCAGAAAATGCTTGCAAATCTAGAGGGATTCGGGGATGTGTTCTTTCATTTTGCATAGCTGTGATGGGGAGTACCAAATGTTGGTCTATGTTGTGGATACCAATATTAAACAGTATTTTTATAGCACCAACATATTATGCAACGCTGTACAATAAATAGGGGTTGCAAATGACAGATACAGTGACACAGGAGGAGAAGAGGACCCTGCCCCAAAGAGATTATCTAGGAGTTGGGGGAACAATAGCTCTGATTGATTGCGTCTGATTTATTAAATCTCTCCAAAGCTGGAGATGACACACTTTTATCAGTGAAGCAGGGTAGACCTGCAAACCTGAAATGGATCTAGTCCTGGATTCCAAACTTTTGCTAGCAAATGGCAAATGACTTTGAAGAAATTAATTCCTGGTTTTCTGGATTATTCTGCTTAACTGATGAAAGTGTATCTTCTCTAGGCTTGGAGAGATTTAACAACTCAGACCCATTGAGTTTTTTATGTCATCACATTTTAGGAGACACAGCAGGTGCAACCTGTCACATCAGGCAAAAAGATATAAGAAGGAAGCATTGTCACCAGTACCAGATTGCGAGCAAAGCAGAATTGGAATTGAGTTTTAAAGATATGTTTTGCCACATGTACTGCAAACAAAAACAATGTGAACCCTATTTTTATTTTATTTTTACCCTCCTTGTTTCCATTTAGGCTTAGGTTCAAAACGGCACAAAAGCTGCTCGGTTTCCCACCTGTTTTTAACATTATGTTCTACTTTATGTGCTTACTTTAACTGTGTTTCACTATAGCCCGCTTGCTGTCTGTACACGGGGGCAGACGTGATATTCAGGTTTAATAATTAGAACACCATTGTCATCCTATAACAAGAGTGCTTGACAAAAAGGTATAACTTATTAAAAGCAAATTTGAAAAGTTTCAAACAGGTTTTGTGAATGCATAAACATGCTAAAACTTATATAATGTTACATTAGGATCTACATACCTCTCACATGTTTAGCATGTTTGTATTTTTATAACCTTTATGAGACCTTTGCCATTATGAAGTATTTTATGTTACTATTCTCTGTATTGTGTTTGTCATCAAAGCAGCTAAGTGGTCTGTATTTTTTCTCTTCCTATGCCGCTAGATACAATGTAACAGGAGTTTAGTTACACTAGAAAAGAATTTTACAGGCGATCTTCAGATGGTGATTTGAGGTGAAAACACAATTGTCTGGAACAAAGGTAGAGCGATGACAAAGATGAGTCCTGATATCAGATACGCCTGTGATTGTGGAAGAAATGGGGAACGTTGTCAAAGATCATACTGAAACATCCTGTAATTCAATACAGTGCGAGTGTAAAAGGGAGCTCCGCTTATAGGAAGGAATGACTAGGGTTTAAAAAAATCTTTCAGAATAAACAGGTAATAAAGGGGCAAACTGTCTGATAGAAAATGCCATTAACTCCTCAACTTAAGAGCACATTTTCCCTTCTCCATTTAAAAATTGGTGATCAGATACATTGGTTGCCACCTGATCATGTTTTTAAAGTGGTGATCCTCCTGATCGCCTCTTTACATGAGGGTCCATCTCATACAACACTTTCAAAGTGGTGAAAGCTTTGGAGAATATGAGAGAACAGTGCTGCTTTTCTAAATTTCCTGTTTGACGTTTTAGCTGCTGATCACATTAGAGAGTAGCTGTCACCCATAATGAAAGTTATTTGGTCACATACTACTATGTTTACTGATCCACACTACTGCAACGGGTGAATAATTATTCTATTCATGTGAAACATTTTGATTGTAACTTCAGAACAACCTTTCTCATCCTATTTACCATTGAGGTTCCCTTGAAATCATGTTCAGGTATAAAGAAGCCTCTGCTAAATCTATTTATCTGAAGTAATTGGGAAAAATTCCCTTTACTTCTGTGTTCAGGGAAGAATGTCCCCTTACAGATTGCTGAAAAGATCATAGGGTTAATGCAATTATCTCTGAATCTGGAACTTTGCAGATACCGTCAGATGGGAGGTCGATCAGCCATATCTTGAGGAACGCCTGGTAACCTATAGAGCAAAGTTTTTCAACCAGGGATTCTCCAGAGGTTGCTAGGGGTTCCTTAAGCAATTTATACTTCTCAGGACAGTTTACCTGACACCAATGAATTTGTTGTATGTTAGCTAGGTTAATCTTTTTATTTATCATCCTCTATTTTCGATTGACCCTTGTAGTGCGGAAGGAGACCAACTGCACAGGTTAATGTTTGTTTCCCTTGGAGTTCATCATTAGGTCAAACAATATTATTTTGATAGAATAAGAAATAACAATTTTATACACAGCAAGAATAGGACCAGAGGGGACAGACAGAATATTTCCACGCTGTGTAATGATCAAACAACTTTCATGCTTTTCTTTTAGCTTGCCTTTAAAAAGTCCGAAAAAGATTTATGTCAACTTGTAAAAAAACAAGATGGTTTTCATTGATCCCAGCAAGCTCTTTTCTTTTAGGCTGTGCTCTGATATTGTATTTTCTCTGTTACTGGCTTTAAAAACTTCTGCTAATAAAGTGTTTCATGGAAAGAAGGTCAGGGATGTTTGCACTGCTTTACAGCCCACTCATCAAATTCAAACATACTCTCACATAGTCTTCTTATCAAATATTAGACGGCACTTAAATGTCTCTTCATGCGGAACATTCTTATTTGTGCTTCTGCATAGCTGGAATTCTATGAAATACTGTGTGCAGTTAACTGTTTTGCAGTGATTTGCTTATAGTGTAACTGGCAGGAAAGGAATACAGGACCTGCCATTACAGAATTAGTTAAAGTGAAACTAAACTAAAAATAAAAAAAAATTACACTTACCTTTAATCCCGCAGATCTCTCGATGATTGCAGTCCTTTCCATGATCCAGTCCTGTGTAGTCCTAGAATTCCTCTTCGCCCCGGCGCCACCATCTTCTGTTCCAACTTCTTGCTACGTCACACGATCTTGCAATGTGCAGGTGTGAGATCGGGTGACATTGCCCCTGTTAAGGGAAAAAAAGAGACCCTGAGATCAGGCCACGTGCAGAAAGAGCAGCCAGAGCCTCCCAGGATGCATGACGTAGGTATCCCGGGAGGCTCTGCATACCCATTAAGCCTTGAACGCCCGCGGCGGTGTTGCACTAAAAAAAACAACATTTTTACTTTATTTAGAATTTTATTTTTATGTAGTAAGTAAAAATGTTGAGTTTAAGTCCGCTTTAGGAGACCGAGTAGGGGGAGCACTGCTTCAGGTATAGAGTGCAAATACCTAGAGGTGCCTGCCAAAGCCTTCAAACTCTTTGGCCATGGCAGAATCCATGTTGTTTTAGCAGCCTGCCCTATACATATTTGTTGGCCAGTGAGGCTGCTTGCCATAAGGAAGGACCCATAGGAATGTTGGCAAGACTTAATAGCAAGCTCAGTCAATACATCGTCATCAAGGAACCACAAAGACTTTAGCTGTACCAAGAGGTTTGGGAAACTGCTGCAGGCACAGTATGTGCACTTCTTGGTGCCTGTATTTTATACCTGCAACAAAAATCCCCCCCCCCCCCCAATTATCTGATGACATCCAGCTTGTAAGGCCTTTAGGCACTGGGCTGTGTTAGCTTATTCATTACAAGGAATTAGTTGAATAGGATAATTGTACATGTAAATATTTAGGTAGATCTTCATTTTAAAACAATATCCTGTTCTTTAATTAGACGGGATCTTCTTTAAAGCCATGCAAGAATCTTAGTGAAACTACCATTTAATTTTATTTTAGTAGCGTGCATGGATATCAACATGTCATTTCAGACTTTCAGGGGTGTGATTAAATCAGAGCGTTGTACTGAAAATAGTAACAAGCTGGAGACACTTCCGGTGGAAGGTTAGGATACAATTACAGAATATTTTTATATTTATATTTTATTTTGATTTTGCACAAAAGAGGACACTTCTATTTATATCAAGATTGTTTCATGAGATTTGTTTTAGATAGAACATTGTGCTTTACCCACATGATATTAGCATTTCCCCGTAGAATATATAGATAGCTTCCTCCTTAGTAGAATTTTTCAGTGCTGGATGGAGTTTTCTAGTTAGCATATAACATATACAAACACTTTCTGGTTTAATGAGAATGTCTTCATTGGATATATTGCTAACATTTGTAATATTTGTTCAGAGGACAAATGTGGAACAAAAGCATAAAACATTGCTTGTAATAGGGAACTGTTGTTTCTTTTTTAGCACATGGAACTGAACCAAAACCCAAGGGCTCTATTTATAAAACAGGGAATCAGACATCTTCCGAGATCTTCCAGCTCCATGTATTTCAATGGCAGTAATTGATTTCCACTAGGGAATGTATGTGGGAATGTCAGATTCCCTGTTTTATAAAGAGAGCCCCATCTCCTAATAAAGATTTTTTTCCTGCATGACATGCACATTCTTGTAGATATTTTAGCATCATATATTGTTTTGCAAGTATGGTGAACAGCTTTCCCGAGATTAACATCATTTTTGTTACTACAATCTATCTAAATGTTTAGATACATAATAAAACACATTAAAGTAATTGCAACAGAAATATTAACTGATTTACAGCAATCCAAGGAACTGGTTGTTCTAGATTGGTAATGATATTGTTGTAGATCGGGGCATTAAAGTTAGCTGTGTGATTAACATAACCGGCATTTATACTTTGCATAATATGAGATATGTATATATTTACATAACACACCAAGAATATCCCTATAACTATTAGCAGCGCTATTAGATTTTATGTCTGTGTGAGGTTTTTGGGGCAATTATCCAAATGCAAGAGGGTATCTGATTTGGTTAGTCCAAACTGAATATGCAAAATTATACACCCATTTTTGGCCAGGCTATAATCCTCATGTAAGCTTTTGAATATTTTGAATAAATATGGAATTATAATTAAACATGTTTAAACTTTGCTTGAAGTGTATCCATCACATAGCTAATACTGCAAGTAATTTAGGTGAAAACACAGCTTCACTTTAAAGTTAGACACTGTTTACCAGACCATTCATTCCAATAAATTTATATAGGCGTATAATTTATTTTAGACACAATATTTACATATAAAAGGGGCTTTTGTGTGGACACCTAAAACCGAGAACACTTGGATATGATGTCAGCAGCCCCATAAATATTTATATTATAGAAGTTTCTATCTCTTTTTTGGTTTTGAAGGTGAGTAGTCCACAGGTACCATCCTAATACTGACTTCCAGTTATTATTTAACAAATTTTCAGTACATCTAATATGGCAGGCACAATCTCATATATATGAAATCATTCATAATATGACAAACACTCAGTGGATCCAGGACAGATAGCATATCTCCTGAGTTTCTGAGTTGAGTAGAGGGCATTGGAATCATGTATTGAGGTTACTCACCTCCACCACACCCACTGTTACACAGGCCTCCCAAAAATGTGAGCTGAGAAATGTTGGGGTCAAGCAAAGGTGGAGGCAGTTATGGTCTTCATTTGGCATCTGCAATTATGTACAGCAGGTGATGATCATCTGTGATTTTCACCAACCTTACTTTGCCTCAGGTTCGCTTTACCTGGAATTATTTAGGCCTTGGGGGTGTACCTGTTGCAACAACAGGCAGATCAGCTGAAGCTGACACTCCAATTGTCAGTTAGTATTGTGTCATAGGTGGTTGGATAAGAGGGAATCTCCAAATCTCTGTCAACATTTGCTCTTACTTGCTGCCATCTTGCACAGCATAAGCATTTAAACACAATTAACCATAGAGTGGCTTGCCATACATCTTCATGTGTCATATGACCATTATACCTTAAAATTACATTATCCATTTTACCACCTGCTGTTTTATTGCCCATTCCTAGTGAACCACTCCCAATTCCTTGACAGTGTAATTAGCTTCACGCTTATAAAAAAAGGTACTTATGTTAAAAGTGCTTTTAATGTGATGGTATGTCAGGCTCGCATTTTAGGTAAAAGATTGCCGTTATTATGTAGGCATCACAGGTGCTAATTTGAAGTATATGGGTAATTTCCCACCAATGTTCTGCATAACTGAAAATTAAAAGTTTACCCTTATATTTACCATAATAATTAAGAATGACTTTTGCATCAAATATGAGTGCATGTCCCCCACAAATATCAGGGAGAGTCACAGTATGCAGAGCATTGTCCAGATCAGCCATTCTCAACCAGGGTTCTGTGAAACTTCAGGGTTCCTCCAAAGGCTGATTTGGGTTCCTTGAACTGGGGGTGATAAACCTCCTATTTGATGAATCCTGTGTAGCTTTGGGAACATCACTTGGTAATGACATTCATAGGTGTTTATAATGGTGTAGTTTTAGCCTCTACTTTAGGGGGAATTCTTCCCACTGGCCACTAATCTAGGAGGCTTTTTTTCTACTGACCCCCCCCCACAATTGTTTAGAATTGTGTGTAAAAATCCCTGTGTCCCAGAAAGGTCAGCTCTTGTAAAACCAAAATAGCGTTAAAGATTATTATAATATATAACTCTATAATGTAATAATATTATATTACTTTAGAGAAAATGGTATGCTGCACACAAAAGTGATATAAATAGTTAACTAATGAACATTCACTGCTGTAAATTATACTTGACAGGGAAGGTTCTGTCCTTGTTAGTCCATGTGTTGGATGTATTTTTGCAGTCTTTTAGCCTATTGCTTCATGTCTTATTTAACTGTGACCATGCAATTGTAATTTGTAAGATATGGCAACAGCTTGCAGAATTGTATAGCCTTAGTAGAAAAGCCTGTTCCATGTCATCTTGTTGCAAAGTAGGACCCTATGCTGCTAGAAGCGGGCCCTCTGCTGAGGTCCAACACACCCTAGATCTATGACATCTCCAATCAGTAGGGAGCAGCAGCCTTGCTTTAGCAAAGCTATACGTCTAACTCAGCAAGGGGCAAGTGAAACCTTTGCAGAGAGACCATTGCTTCTACACAAATGCAAGGGCTTTTCTCTGAAGTATTTCTGCAAACGCTGTGGCTGCTTTCTAAAGATGAACTGTTGGACATACCACAGACTTTTGAATGGATCATTTAACAAAAGGCACCACAATGTACAGATGGTTCATAGTTCTGTGTACTGAAGTGCTAAAAGGCAGCTTTTTTGACATGTGCGTTAAGGGGGCATTTAATTAATGCACTGCATTTAATTTATTCTATGTGGCGTATCATTATTGAAATGAATATGGATCCATCTTCCTATCATGATTTCATGATATGCTTTACCAAGCTTCTAATATTGCCATGCAAAATTTTTAAGAAATGAAGCCTATGCCCAGGCTAGTGGTGAGGGGTGCCATGTGGTAACCGCTTCTTCATACTCCTGAAATATATATTTTGGGTGGACGCTACATTTAGCATCGCACCTTTGGCAGGCCTTAAAGAATGAATAAGGCATCATTGAGCACATCAGTATCACCTGCTGTAAAATGTGCAACACTGGCACTTTAACAATCAGCTCAGCAGTGTGGTTGAGTGGTAATAACCTAAATTAAGTACTTTTAAGTCAGTGACTTGGAAAATGTGTGCCCAAAAGGAGTATTATATTTGCTTAGTGCACCAGCCAATAGGAGCACACCCACCCTGTACATAGTAACCATCCCATATGTACCCAAGTTACCATTCATAATACTCACGTTTGCCAGTATAGTAAACATTAATAATCCCTTCACATACGGCCTTTTTGTCCCATTGGTGCAAAACAAGCACATAATAGTACAAAGGTAAAACACATAATGTACAGCCACATGCCTTTAAGAATATTGTACACATGTGTGCACTGTTTTTGGGCTTCCTATGGATTGATTACCATTCAGAAAGTTGGTTGATCACAAATTTGGCAGTGATCTGTTCACGTGTACCATAAATAACCTAGGTCAAAACTTAATATTAGCAAGGCAATAGCAGTTTCAGAAGGATATGTTACTAGTTGCAGCCTCCATGTTGCTCTCATGACATGCACTTCACATCAGCTTGATTTTGTCATATCATCCATGTCCCAAAAAAACTTGACAAGATGTGATCTCTCACTTTAAAAGCACTGAATCATCATTTTATTTCAGCTCAAAACTGAACATAAGCAACTAAAATTTTTAGAAGAAGAAAGTGGCACTTAGTAATGTTTCTCAGCACAAAAAAAATTACTTTATACCTTTAATTTGATTATCAGCATATATATATATATTGCAAACTGTTGGTGCTGATGTTTTTGTAGTGTATATGGTATATATGGCAATCAAATGGGTAATATGGGTAATGCCCTTTGCCATACCAAATAATGGGCCCTTAGGTGTAAACCTACAAGATATATATTATGCTATGATGTGTGACGTCTCATTGCTGCACAGTCAATGTGAAGTCAGTATAACTGAGCTCTTGTCTTTGCTGCTCAGAGATTCACCTGCCCAGCAATAAATGCAGTAAATTGATTTCAGATGCTGGCAGATTTTATGCAGAATCTGAGACAAACCTAGTTATAGTAGAGGTCAGGATTTTTGTCCCCCTTTAAGGTTACTGGAATCTTTAAAAAGTAAAAAAAAAAAATCTAATATTTATACATTTTGTGGTTTTAAAAAGCATAGCGTAGTGGTAATATACACAGGTGGGCTGGTGATATGTACTTATAAGATTTATTTTTATTCAGCTTTCTATTTTCATTAATTCTGCATTCATTTAGACTATACATTGTGGTAATATATAGGTTTTATGCTGCATTGCATATATACGTCAGTGCATTGCTGTATCACTCCTGCATTGCAATGCACCATAATGCCCTGTCACACCTATCTTGGGTTGGCGATGTCTTAAAGAACGGTTGGTGTCAAATGTATAATTTAAACATTATCCTGCATTTATTAATATTATACAATGTAGCAGATAGAGCTAAGTTGGCCCTTAAATGAATTGTGTCATTAAAATAAACATGTAACACCTAAACTGCAAAGGTGTAAATTAGGCCTCAGTTGTTGCATGTAACCTATAGCAACCAACCTGCCTTCAACAAATTGAATACTAATTGGTCATAATGTGCTTAACAGTAGGAATCAATAATTGAATAAGGTTGACAAACTCCATAAAAACAATGGCTACTGAGAAACTAAATCCAGAGCCCCAGTGGTGCAAGACTTCGGTAATACCTGGTCAGCCGCCATGGTGGCCACTTGAAAATAAATGTTGCCTTATTATTACAGTATTTATATAGCACCACCATATTATGCAGCGTTGTACAAAGTCCATAGTCATGTCACTAACTGTCCCTCAAAGGAACTCACAATCTAATGTCCCTACCATAGTCATATGTCAATAATGTAGCCTGAGGTCAATTTTTAGGGGGAAGCCAATTAACCTCACTGCATGTTTTTGGGATGTGGGCAGAAACCCACAGAGACAACCTGCAAATCCCATGCAGATAATGTCCTGGCTGGGAATCAAACCTGGGACCTAGTGCTGCAAAGGCTGGACTGCTAACCCCCAAGCCACCATGCTGCCTTAACACTGGCTTTGAAGTTTTTCCCCAGACCAAAAAAATGTACTAATTTCCAACAGCTTCACTCATCCAGGATCCCTCCAGAGGTTGCTATGGGTTCCTTGAGCAATGAGAAATGTTTGCCTCTTAGGTCAGTTCAGGTGACACCAATGATTCTTTTGGCTATCCGTAAAGTTGGCGTTCCCCCCACTGGTCAGCAGTGTATAAGACATTCTTCCTACTGACCACCACACTAATATACTCTGAGCTGTGGATATAGAAGATTTTTAGAATGGGTTCCCTGAAGACTTGAATTTATTTCAAGGGATCCTCCATGTTAAAAAGATTGTGAAAGGCTGCCTTTCTTGACCTATCTTCAGTTAGTTCTGTAATAGTTTTTTCAACTATTTATAAACATCATTTAAACAGCCCAAAAACATTCATTTCTAATCCCTTATAATTATTTCTATACTTTCCCATGGCCAGGCACTGTGTAGGACTCAGTAGCAAAGTGTTCTCGGATACAATAAACTCTTGGCAAATATCTTTCTGTGCACACGCCAATATTTTCCCCTGGCGTACAATTGTTCAGATATTGTGCCAGCAAAAAAAAGTAGCAGCAACAGGAAAGACAAATGATTATCTATTTAATTATAGACCCATGGTCATGTGATCTGGTGGCCACATGACTACACCTGAGCAGGAGCAGGCATGAATCAGGAAGGGGAGAAGGCTTACCTGGGGATTGGAGAGCTTGCCAGAAAATGAGTATTTGCTTGTGCTTTAGAGGGTAGGTTCAACTTCCCAATATTAATTGATCTGTATATAATTAAAAGTCAGAAATAAAGCAATAATCATGGATTGCACAAACAATACTTAATGTGACGGGCTGCAGTGCAAGTTAGTTTAGAGGATGCATTGGATTTTTTTTTTAAAAGTACTTATAAAATGCATTTTGTTTGGCATATTTTGTATATCTATGTTTCAGGAATGTTATATTTAAATGCATTGTTGTTTGATATGCAATTAAATATTAAAAATAAAACTTAAATTGCATGCACTTTTTTACTAACAGTCCAGCACATACACCTGTTCATGCTAAGGATCCAAATTACTTTGTTCACCTTTCTTGCTGTCTCTGTGTAAATATAATATCCACTAGAAGTGTTTTTATTGTTTCTTAGTGTATTTTAGTAGTCAGTTCTATCAATTGTGCAGATTGATTGATTTTTAATATATAATAGAATGTTTTTCTCATGGAAACCAGTGCAATGTGTGTTTTCACCATCTGGTATTAGAAACGTTCAATCAAATAAAATAGATTGTTGTGCAGATCTTTTATGTGTTTTTTTTAACAATCTTTATTGCTTTTCATTTTTTGTTAGGATAGGAAGCAATAGAAACTTTTTTTCACTATGGAAATTTTTTGTTTTTAAAATGGGGATTATTGATCATTACTGCCTGTGTCTTCCTGTCTTAGTGACAATTGTTCCCCTTATTTCTTGTCCTGCTATCAGAGGGGCAGGAAGAAAAGGAGGCAATAAAAACATAATAGATATATTCCCAAATCCATTCAAACTAAAAGTAAAAGTGAGTGCACACTGATGGCATTCATTGTACAATGTTATTCTTAAGAGATGAGGGACTTTGCTCAGAGTTCTGCCTGGCCCTTTTTAGCTGGGTGCACCACCCGGCATATTTCAGTAACCACATAGCTGTTTTAGGCTGGCTACTGAAGAGTTGGGTCACAATATAGGGGCTGCCACCTGCCTACAATTTCTTCCCACCCGGCTTAAAAAAAAAATTCTAGATTGAACACTGTTGTGCTGTATATATAAGCCCACTAGAAAGTGAAATGCGTCAGAGTGGGAGAACTTCAGTGGGGGCTTGTATATCCTTCAAGAACAGGGGTTGGCAAACTCCGGCCTTTAGGCCAGATATGACCTTGCCGGTAGTTTGTTCCAGCCTAACACCCCCTGGCTTATCCGGCAACCTGCAGTGGAGCCAGAACAAACTACCGGAGCCGCATGTGGCTCTTGAGCCTCTGTGTAGTGGCTCCCTTCCCTATTTATTGCGGCCAGCATTAACACTTTCGCTGTTGGGGGGGAAAGAGGGAACATTACCTCTCCTCCATATGCAGTTCGGCGGAGAGGGATTTTCCCTCGGGGCATTCCTGGTGAGGGGCAGAGCCATTAGGGGGGGACTCGAGAGAGAGTCCGGCCTAGTGTGCTCTTGCCTACCCTTAAAAATGGCCTAGTGGCCAAAAAAAATTGCTGACCTCTGTTCTAGAACATAACTATTTTTTAATGTCATGGATATGTGCCTGGCTGCTCTTCTTTTGAATGCATAATGGAGAGCATGGACAAACTTTAAGGGATCAGTGGCCCAATATATTGAGGTCTGTGGCCAGTGACTTCACCTTTCCTTTCCTAAAATAATGTGAGTATATACTTACATAAGAAATACATTTTTGTTTCCCCTTCTCATAATTATGTTGCATAACAAGTCATGCAGCTTATCTTTGTTTCTCAGAACAAGATAACTGAAGATCTGTTTTGTAACACAAATCTGATCAGACAGGAGGGCAGTTGGCTTTAAAATAACTTTTCTACCAAGTCCACTGTAACCGATGCTCACAGTAATCACATGAACCATGTTGCTGTTGATTAAATGTGGCCTGTAGTGAAGTTCCAAACCATTCAGGAATGATATAAGGCATGACTGTTATATCTTTTACAGAACAGGATACACAGGCTCCACAATACACTCAGTACCCCAATACAATACGTTCATACTTCAAACAGCTGTGACTCCCTGTATTATGAATACACCGGACACTGTGCATGACTTTTTTTTTTTTAAAGCTGTACGTCAGTTAATGAAGTCTTGGGTGTCACTGTTATCAACCCTGCACCCGAAGCTGGTGGTTATCTGGCTTTCTATAAAGGGTTACTGTATGTTCAAGCAACCTAGCTCATAGTCACAAATATAGTGAAGTGACGTGTGGGTCCATGTACACGGCTATGAAGAAGGTATGTTATGGTACTTTACACCAGTGTAAAATGCAGCAAGGGTGCAACCCATACCAATTGGTTATTTTGTCATTCCTTTGGTACAGGTTAGTGTATACATTCAGCTATCTGGTTCATTGTCATAAATGTGCTCTTGTTTTATATGTAATATTTTGTACTGCTACATTGGAACTCCTACTTGTCCTATTTGTACCCTTTACACATAAGAATGGCTTGCTTGTTTCATTAATTCATTTTCATTTAGTTATAATAAAAAGCGACAAACATTCATATTTTACCTAGACATTTTATACCCTATTACGTAGGCCCCATTTCCATCCGTAACATCGATAAGAATGCTCATCAACTTTGCATGACTGAATTCTGCTCATGAGAAAAGTTGACTGCTGCTAGAAGGCATTATAAAGCCTCTTAATAACCTGAGCACTCAGTGAGAAGGATTAGCACTTGCCAACAGATCTGTTGCTGTTAGTGAGAGAAGTCTGCAGGAATATAAATAGGCCAGTTAACTGAGGCTGGTAATAAGCAGGTGGCGCCCTCAAATAATAAGCCAACAAAGACGGCTTTTTAAAATAAATGTTTGTAGCTTCGGAGGAGAATAGAGTCCAGTGTTTCCAATGAGAGGGAAGCTAAGGAATCTGGTATGTTGGAGGTAAGGAAAATCATATGTTTTTTGAGTTACTGCAGGATTGTGTGTAATAATAGGAAAGTCAGGACCAATCAGTACAATGTAGTAGCTAGCAGGAATATTAAAATTTATGGGGGAAAATCAAACACTGTTATTCTAAACTTCTTTGATAAGTTGCAAAACCTCTTAGGATTTTCGAGGGCTAGCAGCAAGAAACATGGCAGGGTGCACCAGAGTCTGTTTGATGCATCTCTGCACACTAAAGCTTAACATTTAATATTACTAATAAACTGTATTTTATAAAGCACCAACATATTATGCAGCATTGTACATCAAATTACCATCAGCTGTTAAGAAATATTCCCCATCTTGGAATGTGCATGTAGTGACATCCCATGTAGTGGGGTAAAATACTGATTCATGGATGTTACTTTCAAAAAAGGGCCTTACAACTCCTGATCTGCACAGTTTTAATAAATCCCATATTTGTAACATTTGACTTCAGTTGTTCAACCTTGATTGACTATAGCAAATTATATTTAAAGTAGTATAGGGCTACCTTCAATAAATGCTTGGTTTCTGTTCTTCATACTTTTTGAATCAAAGACCCAAAACAAAAATACTGAAAAAGTATGTTAGAAAAGTCAGAGCTACTTTTCTTAATCCTTGCTCTGGGTCAGGGGTTCAGAAAGCCTTGATAACCAGGCAGCTAGCATTTGGGGAGAGAATGGATGGCAATAGCAGCTTCTATGATAGCCTATATGATATGAATTTTGTAGGCTCATTCACACTATTGCAACGTAGTGGACAGTGACTAATGTCACATGCATCTTACTGACAGATGTGCATTGCGGTGTGCTGCCAGTAATGGTATATTCACATTTCGTACAATAGGCAGTCTGCTAAAATAATTGTGCTTTCTTTTCCATCACACATTGAAGCATGGAATTATGCATGTCAACACAACCCACACTCACAACCATTTAAATGGGCCCTTAGGGTTGTGTGCCTTTCTGCTTAAAATGAACAACACACATTGAGCCTCCCTACCTTTACCCTATCCACACACTGTTTATATTCTTCCATTTGTCATTGATTTGCAGAATGTGTGAAGGTGTCATTTTCTAAACATTTAGCTCAATGTAAGATGGGCCTCTGGTACATCATGTCTTTTATTTTAGGTAATTTAACTCTTCTGTAATGTGAAAACCAGTTCGCCATATCTGCTTTTTGATTGTAGATAACACAACTGCAGATAGATTTTTCTAAAACTGTATGCATTGGAAAAGCTTTTACGATTGGTATTGTTGCAAAGAACATTTTGTAAAATGGTCTGTGCACCGAATGCTGATATTTCACTTTTTGTTAGATGTTGAGTATCTGTCATGGTTTATTATAAGAAGTAAATTGCATTCTTTGTTATGCACATCTGCTTGACTATAACATAGAAGTCTGGAGAACATAATAGGAGGATGTGTGAAAGTGTAATGGTTTCTAAACTTTTAGCTTGGTGAAAGATGGGAGTCTTGGGGAGGCCCCATGGTAGCCAGGTCTTACAGATGGTTTAAAACTAATTCAGAATCAATGGCTCAGTTCTCAACCTGGCGGCATCTCCACTTCCACTCCACTTTTAACTAATTGATCTCTTTTGAAAGAATCGTTCATTTCTAGGGCTACTACTTTTTCGCTTGAGATTGCTTTCTTTTGGATTGAAGGTTCTAGTGCCGATGACCTTAAAGGGGTTTTATTGATGCTGGTTATGGAGTCAAGAGTTGGAGTTTAAGATTAGTACTTGTTGTTTGAGGTAAGAATTGTTTGGAGTAGGAAATACAACACTGATTTGTAAAAAAGAAGCAGCTAATTTTACTGTTGACATATGCAGGTATGTCCCAATGTCCCAATTTCAAATCTATACCACCAGTTTTGTGATCCATTTATCCTTCTTGGACAACGCAGCCAGGTTCTGATATTGTTTTCTCTTTTTACAGTTAAAACCATACAGCTAGGTAATGTCTTCCTCAGCCTGCAATCAAATATTGAGGATTCAGTAATGCATCAATGATGTCAACCTTAAGCTCTTCTATCAGACAGCTACCGGACACCTTTTTGATATGCACAACATAGTTAGGCCAGGTTGGAATTGCTCCTGTACAGAGAACTACAGGAGGCCAGTATTATCTAGGCATGGTCAAATAGTGGTATTGGATATTTGGGAACACTTCTGCTTTAAGATGTAATGGCATGTTTTAGGTCAAGTCATAGGGGAGGGGAGGTGTTTGGGCGTGCTTTACAGTTCAACTTAAGGGTTGTTTTATTTGTTTTTGTCCTAGTTTTTGGAAATGAAACCATCAAGAACTACCGCTCTGTTCTCTTGATCTTGAAGGCTAACATTCCACTTTTGGGTGGAATAACCCTGGAGTATATACAATAGCAGAAAGCTGAGATCATTTGCATGTTATCACTTCTTTGTGCTATCATGAATTTCAAATAGCTTTATTTTTGATAGAGAAGACAAATAAATGCAGTTAGTTGATTTTTGGTTACTCGCTAGTACCACAAAAAATGCCATATTCATATAGAGCCTTTCCAATGCAAACAGTCTAAAGTACATGTAAACCCAAACTAATAATGCTTAGTACTGCAAAAATTTTTTTTTTACTTTTTTATTAAAGAAACTATTTGCTCTCATTTTTCATTATTTCAATGCATATCAGCAGTATTGTTGTTTTTGCGGTGATTTCTTATCCAAATGCATGTGGCTCAGAAACTAAGATGTTATTCATCATTCTTAGAGCAGGTTTTGCAATTGTGAGCATAGAAAAATGTTCCTGTACATTGTATGTCAACATGTCTTGTAGTCTTCACTGACAGAACATGTGGCAATGTGACCATGCAAAAGACTAAATTGGAAATGGGGACTGTCACCATATGAACCTTTGTGGCAAGGTAACCAAGTAGTATTTTAATGAATGATGGAAATTTAGGGCTTATACCAAAGATGGAAATTTAGGGATTATACCAAAGACATATTTTTGAGACACTTCTATGAATTCCTTGATTGGTACAGTCAACCTGCAATTGACGTCTTCTCTGCATGTGACTTGCTTCAAGTGGTTTTGCTGTGCCCTGGACTTGTATAGAGATGCAAAAGCCATGTAAGGGAACAACATTTTGTTGACATAGTCCCTTAAAAATAGTAAAACTACTTTAAACCTGTTAAAGCTTAATTTGAAGTTTTAGTGATCACATATAAATATACTTTAAGATTTGCTATATGCATGCATATTAAATCTGTTCTACAAATCCAATCTCTAATAATATTTCCTTGAATTGAATAGTTAATCCTGGGCATCAATGAGTCAATCACTGATCAGATCAGACAAAATGAAAATGTTTTGCCTCTGTTATCAAAATTCTTTCATGGATTTTGTTTCTGTTTTCCTCCTCTTACTAGAAATAATTTTATCATACCAAAGTTACACTTGACTGATTTTTACAACATTGCAAACAGAAGATCTTGATCAACCAGGGTCAAAAGTCTTGACTCATAAATTTCTTTTTTTTTTCCTTTTAAACTTTAGTCCAAATCAGATCAGTTTTCTAGAATCCCAGATGTTTAGGGGACCAAAGAAAACAATAAAACATGATTGATATCTATATATAATGTATTTACAGTGAAAATTGCATTTTGGATTATGTTTGGCTTTGTACTTTATTGATTTACCTATTGGAAGAAAAATAATGCAAAATGTAATTGTTAAAATATACAAAACCACAGAACCACAAGTCGTATATGAATTTGCATAGTGTCATTCTTTTTTTTTTTGTGATGCTATTCATGTTTCTGCATTAGGGTTTTTATGTTCCTACCACTTTGTATACCTTATAAATTGTATGTCTAAAAATAACATTGATGTAAATGAGGATGGGATGCAGAGTAAACAGTCTGATGTATGTGCTAGTGAAAAAAACAGCAACTTAATGCTGCTGATGCTGGACAGACTATATGGGTTTCTAATACCTAAGGTCTTGAATGATAGCTTCACCCCTGATGACATCAGTTGAAAAATTGTACGACTGAGATAAACGTGCTAACATCACAAGTGGATTGTGGCTTTTGCTGGATGTTTTCAGTGCGCTCTGTTTTTGATATGGTAATTTTATGTTGAGTTTTTGAAATAAAAAATTCTACACTATCATTGGGTATTCCCCTTTTTTGGAGAAACAAGTTCATCTTTTTTATCCTTGGAGTAACAGAGATCATTGAAACAGCTCATTGGGATATAAACACAGGAGATCTGGATTAAGTTGAATAGAGAAACATCGTCCAGTGTTTCAGGAGAAGGGGCTATTACTTCCTAATCATTGAAGCGCACCTTGATCGCTGCTTTGCTTGAACGGTCCACCAAGTTGGTGAGTGTATAGCCATTGCCATTTTCACTTACACGACAATAGCGGGTTTGTTAGGGCTGTCTTTGCCTGGAGTTTACCAAGGAACACTCCCAGCCAACAAAAAAAGGCAAAGCATTTAAACAAAGGATGGCCATTTCCACTAACTTGATAAAATCGTGTTAAGGAATGTCCTAATATTTAATAGGGTACTGTTCATGTTGAGTCTAAAATCTAATCTAAATGCATCATAGTGTGCAGCCACGTTAATTTTTTTTATAGTCTCAAGATACCTGGGAGGTGTGCACAGCACATTGGACAGTTTTGACAAAATCATTTTTTTTCCAATTATTATACAAATACCAAAATACTTTTAATAGTATAGTAAAGTTGCTAAATGGAACGAAGAAGAGAAATGTTAGTTAAGCTTTACACACCTTATACCATTTCCTACGCTTTTTATCCTTCTGAAAGCAACTTTTCCTGATTTCTCTGATCATACTGCAGCCTCATTCATACATATCTGAGCATAAGAGGAAGGCGGCTTAGCAGAGAGTTATGTCACTAAGATCCTGCGAGCATGGACATATGTTCATGTCATAACTGTTTCTTTTCTCATCCCAGTCAATGGAGAGGCAAAAGAAGCTTTTGATACAGCTTAGTAGGAGGTCAGATGCAGGTTAGAAGCAGAGGTGAAGGATCTGTGTGATGGAATTTAAAAACTAGCAGGTAACTAAGAAAGCCCCAGAGATTGTAATATCCGTACAATGAAAATCTTGGTGAATTTGGCTGCAATGAATCTGGCACCTGGAAGTGACAGTGTTACTAAACATGGAGATATACACACTTAAAATTCAAAAATAATATTTACTAGTACTAATCAAATTGAAGATTTTCTCACGGTTGGTAGATTGTTTAGCTTGCAATACTTGTTAGGTGTCTTTTTTAGTTTTAAATAGATATAAATATATCTGTATTTATTAGGAACATTCAAATCTGTGTTCATAAAAGTGTCTGCAGCTCCCTTCAAAGTTAAACTCTTAGGAAGCAAGTGTCAGCTTGGCAAAGCTTTACTGTAATGCACCACGTGTTGTTACTACCTAGAGAACAGAAAAGCCTTTTGAGTGTACTGAAGTTCCTTTACTGTCCAGTGAGTGGAATTAAAGAGAGGAACTAAACTATGGAGATACTCACCTGTCTCCCTTCTGTTGCAGGCGCTGCCATCTTTTCCTTTCTTCTTCTTTTCTGCATTCTCATCCTTGGCCATCTTGATAGACTGAACAAGTATATCAAGCTCCTGCAAAGGCGCCCAGGAGTTCATTTAGCCCTGGTACCCACAAGGGAAGCCAAAATTTTGACAGAAGGGTGGCAAGCAGGCATCCATAACATGGCATCCAGGTATCGAGCATTGTCAAAAAGAATGGTCAACAATGACAGCCTCCATGGACTTTTTATATTAGGTTTTCTGTTACTGCAATAGATTGCTGGCTGTGCCATATAGCAAGAGTGTGTGAATCGCAAATCTAGCTAAGCAGAGTCTCCAATCTTTTGGCACTCCAAACTCTTCACATTCACAGCTGTATTTAGCTATTTGGCCAGAGGTCCATTGTAGTTATTAGTTTGTCTTTTGCATTATTCTTTTTTATTGCCGTTTGTTCTGTAGCACCAATTTTACAATTGTGAGCTGTGTTCTTTATTTGGAGCACAGCAAAATTGAACTTTCTTTTCCCATTTTCCAGAGAAGAACACTAAAAATAACTTCAAAATAACAGGAGTGTTTCAGGAGACGCCCATTTGTAAATTTCTAAACAAAAGTTTCCCAAAATAATCAGGGTGTTGCACTGGAGTGGGTCAGCCCTGGCGAATTTGTGTGAACTTAGCTAGGCCAGCACTATCTCAGGAGGAAAAAGCTTCCTTTTAAGTCTCTCTGACATTTCCCCCTGTTGTTCGCTGGAAACAATCAGTCTTGAGTAAAAACTTTGGCGTTCCTCACGAATGTTTCTTTATTAATGTTTCTTATTTCTTTTACAGAAGCCATGCTGGCCTCACCCTAATTGCTCATATAGTCTCTGGCTATGTTTTGAAATGGTTATTTTTGTTCTCATCCACAGTTTGGGTGTCTGACATAAGCTGGTCTGGCTCCCATAGGAGGGAGGGGGTATTGAGAGCTGAGCTGTTCTAACGTCTTTAGTACTGAATGAGTTATAGATTTCTCTGAACCGGATGCCACTTTACTGTAATCACGGGTTTCCATGTGATATTGGCAAATTGAAGGAAGTCAGAGAGTTCATGTACATGTGATTGGAGGGGTTTCTTTTTGTCTAGCTGCTGTTTCTGGACTTTATTCTTGCATATTAGTTCAGTATCAAAGACTATGCAATCCTTTCCCGCATTCTTTTGCATTCCTGGATTACACTTAAATGTATATCCAGGAAAAATGTTTGTAAGTTGTTTGGAGGTACATAAAGTTTTGATAGTTGAATCAAAATTTGGTACACTTAAATGAAAAATTGCAACGATTACCATTACCTTCTGGATTAAAAAATTCCATCTCAATATGGCTGGTGAGCATTTGTTACCATCATTGAATTGTTCCCCCCTTTATAAGCACTTTATTCTGGCCGTATCCCTGCACATGTGTCATATCCACGGGCTGATGACCTTTGCACATCCAGTATTTATGTGCAGGATGATGTTAAAGTCAATGTGGGGATGAATCCTCACACTTACCCAGTAATGGATCAGTCTCCAAGGACAATATGGTGAATGTGTGGGATATTCCTGCAATTTCCTTACTGATAATATGAAGAAGGGGGAGGTTTCCTATGGCATCCAGAGCATTACCTGTTTCCCTCTCTGGTGTGCACTCTTAATAAAGTTCTAACATTGTAACTTAGTATTATTTAAATCTATATTTATAATGGAGAACCAAAATCGCACACCACAGGTCATCTAAATGGAAAAGATGGAATGCTTGGAGATTGGAGGATAGCCAGTGACTTTAGCAGGTCACTTGACCGGGCTTTTTTTTTTTGTACTTTAATAATGTAAAGCAGGAATATGGAAGCGGTGCAGCCATACCATTATTTGGATAGACCATATCACTGTAAGTCCTAAAAATAAAACGACTGTAGTTGTGCCCAGACTTCTCTTTGTAATCCTTGCTCGAAGAAATAATTTTGTAGAACAACCAAATATACTTGTATATCTGTTATCACATAATATTCCAGCAATAATACTACTGTATATTTTTTTTTCATTAGCTTCTGGCATAACAATTTTGGCTGTAGTTCTACATTTTTTAATTCAAGGTATACCTGTGCTATACATATTGGGCCTAATTGGTGAAGTGGCCTAGTGGCCAAAAAAGTTTGCCGACCTCTGCCTTAGAGGATCACCATCCTTCATCTGGGATGACCATTATCTAGCGTGTACATATTTTATGACTTGCATGCACTTTCTTTAATTGATCTCCAAGTGGAAGGGCGTGCTTCACTAATCACATGATCCGTCCAGTTTCAGCATCTCTTACAGTACGCTAGATTCTCCTCAATCATAGAACTCTGATTGCATTGCTTGTGAACAAATTCTGAAAACGCTGGCAAAGTTAGCAAACTTATAATAAATGAAACAAAAATGTACTGTGCATTAAATGTGACTTTGGAATTCTCAAAATAATTCAGCCAAGTAAGCAGATAATACCTAATTTATTTTGAAAATCTTTTGTCTTCTGAAACTTTTGCATATTTATCAACAAATCTCATAAAAAGGCTTTTACATAAACCAGTAATGGAAATGTTGTAATTGATGTATTGTTTGTTGCTCTTCACCCTTTCATGCATGGCTTGTGGTTTGAATTAATAGTGATTTGTGCTGTTTTATTAAGCTGTACACACACTGAATGCTTGGTGAGACATTATACATTTAAACCAATACACAAGGGAAACCCTTGCACACTGAAGCCCTTTCTTTCAGTAGAATTCAGAGTTTGTACAACACTATGACATGTGACACTCTGAAGCCGGGACAAAACGATGCTCTGTTTACATTCTGAAGTCATAAAGTAATTGGGATTTCAGCAAAACAGAACATGTTTTTATTCTTGGTCACTTCACAATGCATAGCGGGAGCAGCTTAAACATCTGGGCAGCTAACCTGCCAGACTGACATATGTTTTAAATCTTCATCTAAATTTTCATTTTTAAAAAATACATTTTTTAAAGCAAACTTTTGCCAGTGTTCACAAAAAGCTGCCAAACATGAACTATTTAGAGTATGAATAACTTACAGGTGCATAATCAGTGAGCAAAACTCTTTCAAGATGAATTTTTCCAACAATGGATGTCGCCATCTTCACCTTTGCACAATGTAGATAAGGTAAAGCCAGTCATATCACAGACATTAGATATCGCTTCTGGTTTATATGAGAACACTGACCCCTATACTTTGTTCCAAATTTCTAATGCTCACCCTCTTAGTATGTTTCATTTTCTTATTGTCTTTTTATTATGACCCTGTATTGTGAACCAACTTTTCAGTAAGCACCCAAAAACAGCTGGGTGGTAGGTGGAAATTGCTGGATGGTGCGCCCAGCTAAAAGGGTTTGGGGAGAACACTGATGTAAAGATGTTTAGATAACACCGTTTAGGATCTTCAGGGAGATCCAGAATCCAGGTGGATTAGATGAAAGTGTGTCATTTACCAAAATAAACATTTTGGGCAGCAGTTAAAGCCCAACTACATCTAAAATCAAAGAAAGCAAAATCTAATAGCAATCATGTGGACACATGAATACAATATATAGAGGAAAAGTGGTGGACAGAATATTTATTTTATGGGTCAAAGGTGATTGCAATGGTAAAATGAATCAGATGTGTCCATGTGACAACCAAAGTAGTAAGAACAATAAATGCCAGATTGTATTTCTCAGTATTGATGTGTTTGAGTGGGAACTTTGTGTGTTAACACAAGAAAATTAAAAATGCTCTAGAGAGTCTTGTAGGACAGAATATAGTGGGATTTTTTAAATGTGTAAAGTTCAGTTCCAAAGGTAATACTTATAAATTACACTGATTAGAATGATTGGTTCAATAATTTTCCTTAACAAAGCAATGTATGCATCCATAGAGAGTGCGCTTACTACAATGGCAAGACAAATGGTAATAGGTGGAGATGAAGGCTTTGCTGCAGAAGAAAAGTCAAATTGTGTTATATTGGTAACAGATCTGCTTTGTTGTCATTGGTTGAACACCTAAGGTGTGTTTTATACACCTGTGCCTGTGATATTAAAAGGTTTAATGTTGTCACTGTTGAAACATTGTGCACAAAATGCGGCAGTATACCTATTAGGGCTGTGAGGTTTTAAATCCAGGAAATCTTTGTAGATGTTGGCATTTTAGCCTGCTAATGCACTTAGCTCAATAACTTCTTAATAAAGTAGCTTACTTTGTGGAATGCCATACTATCAAAACATCAGCAGGTTGCAATATCATATCAGACCAATACTAATAATTTCTGACCAATCGGCTCTATAAGAATGACTGCTGAACTCTTTCCTTACTGCAATTTCTCTTTCACTTTCAGGCCTCCCTGTTTTCCCCACTCACCCCACCTACACTCACTGCTTTCACATTTTTATTGCTCTATGTGTCACTGTTGGGGAAGTTTCCTTTCTATTTACTAACATAAGAGGGAATGAAGGGAATCTCCCAATGGGGCATATCCATATAAGACAGAGGACCTACATTTTCTGCACTCTATCCTAAACAAATGTTCTTGCTTGAGTTCCACATGTCCATGTCAATAGGTACAGCAAACCATACATTTAGCAAGGGTCCTTATCACCTCCCCATTCAGCCTTCTGTGTATTTGGTTTCTATTGTCTATTGAGGCTGCCTAATAAAGAAATGGATCAGTTGGAGTTTGTGGGGGACAGGATGCAAATTACCTAAAGTATAGGCGGTTTGCCTGTACAGAACTAGGATTTGGTTGTAACAGGAAGGCTATGGAGGCTGCTGCTGGTATTTACACCTATGGGTATCTGCAGGTTTACTTACCCCCTCCCTTTCATGACATTCTATTTCAGGGATAAGATAGATATACCTGTCTGTGTCTATGGCTTTGATGAAAAAATCTCTGTAAAACATTTATACTATGTAACTTTTATAACTTACATGTGTATTTTTACCATGCATAGTCCATAATGCATTACAATGCATAGGATGCACGCAGAGAAGGTGTAATGAAGAATTTCTAGTACAATTTTGTTATGTCATGGAGCTAAAATGTTAGCAGTGAGTTTTTAAATGCTGTAAGGAATTCAATAGGTTGTTCTGGAGAAGTAGATTTTTCTGCATGCATGCGTTCCTCCTCTTTTGACTCTTTCACCTTGAATGTTGAAGTTACAGATTAGAAGATAAATCATTGAAGGAACGCACAGATGAAGAGGGGAGGAATGTATTTACATGTTCCTGTTTGTTGGCAGCCACATGCTAACTTTTCAGTGAACTAGAACCTGAGTGTATGTTTAACATGCGGTTAAAGGGAACCAGTGCTTTGCCCACTTTATTGCCCCCTCCCTTTCAGGATATGCTTACCCTTCTTTCACTCCTCCAACAATTGTTTCAACTGCTAAGAGATCTATGTACGCTTCATAGGACTGTAGAAAGGATAAGCAGACATGGGCTGAGTATGGAGAACTTTTTCCCTAACAAATTTTTTACTGTAACTGGAATTTGGTAGAATGGTGTACGGGGTCCAGGTTAGTGTTCGGGATGTATCACTACAGCTTCTTAAATATTTGCTTTAAGGTGAGGTCAGGATGGTATTTCAGTAGAGAAACCAGGGTCTGTGTCTAGTATTTATAAAACATGCATTGGAGCTGGTTTCACTGGGAATTCTCTATGAAGCATTTTTTGTCTCTTGCAGAGAAGCAAGCTGATTAGGCTCAGCCGGACCAAGCTTTGTGCGTCTTTGATTGTGCACTTACAATATGACTGGATGCCTGAAACACATTTTATTTTTCTCGTGGCTTCTATAAACAGCATGATTTTTGTTCACCCAAGTGCATTTGGTACCTACCTTTTGAGTCGGATTCCTACAGAGGTCACAGCTAAACTATGGATGAAGTGCATATAAGAGCTATTTTACCTGGCTGAAGGATTTTTGTTGCTCCGTATTCAGTCCTTCCTCATCTTTATATAACTGTTCCATAGAGTGACGTCCTTTCTGACAGAGTAGAGGAACTGATCTTCTCTGCTGCAGTTTCACTTCTTCCTACCCTGTAACTGGACAGTAAAGGGAAAGCAGCAGACTGATGAGTCTTTATTATACTCCTTGCACTGTAGCATGTTTTCTTCTGCTTTTCTACAGAATGGGAAAAGTTATTACTGTGCTACAATTGTCATCGTTTTGGGTATGTTGGCCCTTGATTTGGAAACTCACAATCCTGCTTTAAATACTGATGTTATAATGATAAAACAAGAATGCTTTTAATATCTAGCAAGTATGCTTAAATCTTGTGATTAAATATTAGTCATGTATCACAAGCTTCAGCCGCCTCTTCAGCCATAGACTGATTAAATAACAAACATGTTGCAGCTATGTAGATAAAAGTCCGATGTTACCGTGGAACCAAAATTTATATTTAGGGGGGAATATACTAGGAAAATCCAAACAGAAGGGCAATGGTTGTGACAGATATATAATGGGATAGGTTGTTGTTTGTATTACCATTAGAATCTCCCTTTCTGTGCCTGTGACAACTGGCATAGGAGGAAATATAAATGAGCTTTCATATACAAAAAGATCCCCCATAAATCAATAAAAGGGTTGTCACTTGGGGAGTACTATGAAGTTGACTTTATCACCTGGTGATAAAGCCATGGGTCCAATTGGTCACTTACATAGGTTTATTTTCTCCACAAACTATTTGCTGACCACCATCAGTAGGACAAGAAATGAGTAAATATCTTCACAAAGACACAGATAAAAGATGACCTGTTCTAGCCATTCCTCACTATTCAGATAGAAACATATCTGGAATTGCTTTGTTGAAGATGAGTAGATTTTTGAAGTCCGGCAGTAAAACAATTTAGGAGCTAGCAAGAGAAAAAAGGAATCCTGACACTAAACTAATATAAAACTATTGTTTGATTTGTGGTCCTTCTATTTTAGGAATACATTATGTAGTAAATTTTACATGGGCTTGCACAGACTAGTGGATTTTTTTATACAAAGCTTCCATGAGTGCTTGATTTGGGGGTACTTGTACCTATGTTTGGAGCCAAAGCCCTCCTCTTTTGTTCCTCTTTTCCTATTTGTCCACTTTTGTGGACTGATGTAAAGACATTCTTCCTCTTTGAAAAGTCAGAATACCCAGTTAACCAGTCATGCTTGTTAAATATTTGTGATCCATGTAACTGGGAACATGACCGGGATGTCTCCCTCTCTTTTTATTGCAGAATGTATTGTGTATGGGTTGGTATCGGTAAAAACTTGTCTTTAGGAGTTTTTTTGCATAGAACAGATTTGCCAGCTGGAAATTTGTTAAGTGAAATTTAGACAAAGTGTTTATTTGTCTCTTATTTTTAGGAAAAAAGCCAAAGGCAAGGCTCCTCTTCCTCCTGGAGACACGAGGTACTCTGACAGTCTGCCATCGTTTGATTCATCTGACACCAGCCAGTATAACATGGATCAGAAGGAGAATGTCATGGACAGAGACATCATGCTGAATGTAGTTCTTCCAGGTGATAGGGTCACATCCACGACTGTGAATGGCAGGTAAGCATCTGTGTGATTTGTGGTGTATGTTTATATTGTTGTCAGGTTGTATTTATAGCAGATTGGAAAGGTGGAACCATTTATCACAGCAGATACGTTTTTTATTGCATCCTGCATGGTTTAAAATTAATGGCTTTAAAATTGCTAAAAGTTATAATTGAAACTAGTCATGCGGCTGCTATTGTTAGGCTTTCTGTGGACATGCTTTTTGCTTCATTTCTCTTGCTTGAATACTTTATCAGTAACCAAAACAAAAATGTATGCAGATAGAAAGTTATTTTTCTGACTTTCCCGTTCTCCATCTTTTGTTGGGGTTCATGGCAGTTCTAGTTCAAAGGAATGGATAGAAAATCCATGGCCATGTAAAAGCTTTGGGTACCCCATAATTTTCCTCACTCCTAGTAGCTGATCAGAATGGCTTGGGAGTGAAGAAAAGGTATGTATGGTGCTTTGTGTGGCTGGTTCTTTACCTGTCATGGTCAAAACACATGCTAGGTGTATGGGTGATCCTATTTTTTTGTTTTATACTTTCATTCAGTATATTTTTTTTATCTGCCAAATCGAAACAGCTTTTAGAATTTCAATTGCCAAGAACTGTGCAGGAAATTGGATTTTCAAAAGATTGGCATTGGCAGCTGCCATATCTGTGTCATGGCAAGGTTAATGCCCAAAAATAGTTTGCTTGTAAGTGAAAGCTCTAGGGCTGGACCTACATTTGAAAGGTTTGTTCCCACGCATCTTACATAATCAGCTTTCAACACAGAGGTGGTCACACGTATCTGATTCCTCCTTTGGGTTTTCTGTAGCCTTAAAATAGGGAGATGGGAAGCTCATTGTAAACAATCTTCATGAAATAGCAAAAGTGTGACCCCAAGAAAATAAATCAGCCACTAAGTGATATAAAATGTTGTGATTTTATTTTTCACAAGCAATGCAAACACTGAAATCTTAGCATTAGGTGAAGCTGTCCTGCTGTGGTTGCTTGAGTTGAGAAACTCTGTGTAAAGGGAAAGGCTGAGTTATAGCATTATTCATCAGTTCTGAGGACATTCATCCTTTTTTTTATGTTTTTGTTTACAGCAAACCCATGATGGACCTGCTTGTATTTCTTTGTGGGCAATACCATTTAAACCCATCAACCTACACAATAGAACTCCTCTCAGCAGATAAAAGTCAGCTCAAGTTTAAACCAAACACACCTATTGGAATGCTGGAAGTAGAAAAAGTTGTCCTGAAATCTAAAAATCTGGAGGACAAACATAAAAAACCTGGCCCAACTATGCCAGAGGTGAGTTTGTTTCCCGTGTAAAATATTTGCTTGGGAGTTTATTTATGGTTTCATTATCTTGTTATGGAGATAGAAAGTCTCATATTTCTATCATGTGTCTAACTATTTTGTGGATCTTGGTAAAATCCATATTTTACGTAGAAGAAATGAAGCTTGTCTGTCTGCTTGCTTTGCTTTAACTCTATTGGTCAGCACACGAGAATTGAAAACTATTTATCATTTTTCTAG
Organism: Pyxicephalus adspersus; assembly: GCF_032062135.1. NCBI lineage: Eukaryota > Metazoa > Chordata > Amphibia > Anura > Pyxicephalidae > Pyxicephalus > Pyxicephalus adspersus. The sequence goes on along the minus strand of NC_092864.1, from coordinate 44,496,127 downwards.
CTGATGAAATACTCAAAATTTCAAAATGAGATTCCACCTTTCAGAAATTCTAAAATCATGGTGTATATTGAGCAAAGCTTAACGTGTAACTGGGGCCAGACTGAGGATATTTACATATTTATTTATTTTCTTGACAAGTTTCCAAATGTTTTATTCTAGCAGGGCCCTGCAAAAGATGACAGCCTGTACTCCCTCTCTAGTAGTCCACTCCTCTTACATCTACTGTGTCCAGGGATGTGACATTGGAAAGCCCGCACTCTGGAACTGTTGAATGCCAAAAGACTTTTCAGTGCTCAAGCCCTAGAATTGAAAAGCGGTAGGGGCAATGGGCACCAGAGGAGTAATTTTACATGGCCTTATATATTGTCTCTTTATATTGTAGAGACTTGCCGAATATGAATCGTAAAACCTTACATGTCATCTGAAGCTGCAGACATTAGGTAGAAGACCTTCAGGAGTTAGCACCATGTTTTCACATTTGAGATATTGATTGATCCATTGGTTGATATTACTCTACAGGGCCAAAAGAGGCCACAGAGGCCAGGGAGTTTTTTCAAATTTTTTTTGCTTGTTAAAATACATGAAAATGTGTCCACAGCCTGGGCAGAGTTCTACTTTAAAGTTTAACCACACTGTCTTTGTTGTGGAAGCAAAGTGCTTTTCTCTTGATTAGCATAGGATTCCTTGATAAGTCATGCTAATAACTTTAATTGAGCAATACACTTGCTCAAGAAGCTCAGAAGCTGCCTTTGACCTGATCTTTGTTGCTGTGCATTTCTTTGGGAACATCAAAATTTTATTGACTACTTATCATTAGAAGACAAGATCCTGGTCCTATGTCGCCAGCACAATTGACAATTTTGAGTAACGTTTAAGCTTGAACCCCCTCCCTTTTCCCTAACTGTATACCTATAATTTATATAATTATGTTTTGTTGTCCAACTTCACCTAAAGTAATTAATACTTTTATTTTTCAGCAAACTGTTCGAGTTGTCATCAACTATAAGAAAACACAGAAGACTGTGATGAGAGTCAGTCCTTTTGTTCCATTACAAGATCTCATTCCCTCTATTTGCAGTAAATGTGAATTTGATCCTGAGACTACAGTACTGTTAGATGATTACCAGTCGCAGAAACCCCTTGACATCACAAAGTCCCTTAATGACCTTGGTGTGAGGGAACTCTATGCATTGGATCAGAGCAAAGGTAAAATTGTTATACAAAGTAATCAGGGCTGTAGTTAACGAGAACAAATCTGAAGTTAACATTTAACTGATTAGGAATGTATGAAGAATTATGTGTCTGTTAATACAAAAAGAAAGCGTTAACTTAAGGATGAGTGACATAGTTCTTTGTACCACTACTACTACTACGTTGAGGAACTAGTGGTCACACTAATTTTCCTCTTATTAAAGAGACTCTGTTAATAATGTAAAATAAGTTGTAGGTTAAAGAAAACAGTATTAAAGGCTTATTGACAGCATGTTTCCTTTTGCTAAACATTTCTTAGCAAAGTGCAAGGTGTCTGAATGTCCTAGGTATTGATGCTCCATGAATTGTGCATTCCCTCGCACAGCATCCTCCTTCTTTGTACATCACAGCTATGTCCTCCTCTTGGAGTGTCAAAATAACGTCTGATCCAATCAGCTACTCCACCTCTTGCTCAACTTCCTATGTTTAACCCTTGAAAATAAAATTACTATATCCACAGCTAACAGTACATTAGTGTAGTGGTCACTGGGAAGAATACCTCTTACGTTGCTGGCCAGTGGGAAGTATGTTACCCTTACAGAATCATTGGTGTATAAGGCCCCTTTAACATGAGAGCTAACTTTTATTTATTGCATGAATAAATCCATGATATCCATGTCTATGCTATTTTAAATTTTTGCATGGTGAAATAATTTATAGATTCTTGTGTGTTTTAACAAAAAGTATTTCTGCTTTCTTTTAGCTACATCTCCTACAGAAATCAGACTGCCACCTTTACAAGGCAAGTATTTATAGTCTAAAAAATCTTCTTTTCAGTCTTGGCATAGTTCTACAGTGAACTTTCTGTAGAACATAATAAAAAGAGTGTTAATAAGAACAGTTCTGATGTACAAGAAACTGTTCTGATGACCCTTTGGTCAACCTGGAAGAACATTAAAAGATTCCGGGTGGAACAAAAAAATGTTATAGCTCACAGCAGCAGATTTTTCATGTCTGAATATATCCTCACATAGTTTTCTCTGCTTGATGTCTTTAGATGGAATGGTTTCAGCTATGAAAATTACCTTATTTCCTAGGCTAGACACCCAGAAATATTTCTTTAACGCAAACCCTGCTTTTTTTCCACAAAGGAGAAAGTAAATCGGGGCTTGGGTTAAAGTGTGGGTTCATGCTAAAGCTGGGCTGGAGAAAAATCTAATCTTGCAATGGGGCCCCCTCCACTTTGCAAGGATTTTATTTTTGTTTTGTCTAGGAGATGATGTACAAGGTGTATTGCTTAACTTATTTCCCATTCCACCATCCTCCTCTCTTCTCCTGTCTGGTGATCCCAGGATGTGGGCTTGCCCTTAGTATTCTCATGTACAATGCATGTCCTGAATTGTACATGATGACATCTGAGAGCTGAGACTTGCCAGCCTATTAGTAAAAAATAATGTAAGTATTTCACATTTTTCCAATCTCTTTAGACAAAGCAATAATTTCACTCTTGCATTTTGGAGGGGGCCCAGCCCATATTTTAGCTTTGAGAAGCCAGTGATAGCCATAATGTCTGCTCCTTCATTTACCAGTGGCAGTTTTGAGATGCTGTGGGGGAGGTTAGTTCATATACATCTCCTCTTGTTATATTTGTCTACATATGTAAAGCTGTTAGAATCATGAGGGGACCATACACTGTTTCATTCGTACTGCATATCTAGGTTGCAGGTCATAATAGAGATTTTCCAAATACTACATATCCTTGTCTTGTATGTATATGGCACCAATGTGTTAAACAGCTGTTACATCTCATCATAATCAAGTCAGTTCTATCACTAACTGTCCCTTAAAGGAGCTTACAATTTAATGTCCCTACCATAGTCTATGCCATATTTATTCTCTCCAGTATGTAATTTCCCTGTTCAGTTTTTTTAAGATAAGAAACCCCTTATTGCAGACACTTTGATCAATGTGTTAAATATCATTGTTTGAAATTGCACATTAGATGTCCTATTTAAAGTGCAGGTCAAGGCAATAACACAAAGCCAGTACATCTCTGCGATGCATGCACTTATGCTTCAGTTATGAATCCTTTTAAATATCCTACAAGTAAAAGATTCACAGCATCGCCACAACATGTAAAAACATTCATGTTTTAATTCCAAGATAAAACTAGAAATTGTGCATAGGACTGATGTAATTCCCTGACATGATAAACTGATAATTCTCTGCTTTTATGAAACAACATAAAAAAGAACATTTTCAATAATATAATAATAAAATAATTATAAGGGAAAAGCAAGACAATGATACAGTTGATTGTTAGGGCTAACATACCGGGAAGAGATCTTTACATTTCTGTCATCTGGTTGCTTATCTTGGCTCTATACATTTGAATAAAATCAGGTCTGTGTTTCGTTGTTGAATGCCTGGAGAACACTGTGGATCACAGACACCAAAAATATTGTCACCTAAAGCTACCAAATGTCACTGCTAGAGCTATAAAGTATGTCCGTAATATCACTGCTGGAGCTTGCTAAAAATATTATGACCATCGAGTTATTGTTAGAGATTGCCATAGTATGCCTGTGTTGCCCTGTCTAAGTATGTTTATTTTACAGAGTCTTGTCCGAATGTGGAAATAAAGCAGAATGACGACAAACGTTTCTTTAACTTTTTCCGGAGGAGCACTAAAAAGAAACGAGATCAGGTAGGATGATAATTTCTGCTCACTATATTTATGTTTTGCATGGGATTTTGGTGTACAAACATGTTTGGAACTGTCACAATAGATCAATAATTTGTCCTGCATAAACCCTCTTTTGAGTGCTTGTGGAAAAAAGTTAAGGTTTGTAAAGTCATTCCAACAAAACCTTACAAAAAAAAAAATCCAGTTGTACTAGTAAATAATAATTCCAGTTTACGCCTTCCATTCACATAAAATGATAGCATGCAATTTGTTTTACTTGTGAAACAATGGACTTGGTATTTAAGGTGAAGCTCCACTTTTTGTTGTGGGAAATGGTTAGACCCCTTGTCATTATATTTCTGATTGTTTTTCTCTGTTCTCTCAGTGACCATTTATGACAAAGAAAAAAGGAGAGACATGGCAAGCAAGTACCAAATTTTTAACCCTTGCCCCATAGTGATCCTAGAGTCAATTATTTTTCCCATTTGAATATATTGATATAGCAGCCATGTCTACAGCTAAAGCCTCAGCTTTATTTTTTTTAGGATGAGTACTGTACTTTACATGATAACTTTTAACTTGCAAACAGAGCAAAGAACAGATGTTTAACCATTGCATGCCATTTAGGTTCTGTATGTCCCACTATTTACTTTGGTACATTTCTTTGTGTTTCACAGAGTTTTACAAAAACACTATGAATGTGCACTGTTCTAATATACCCATAGTCCTCTTATAAAGTGCAGAAGTTAGAAATGCATTAAAGCAAGGAATGCAGTTTGCCATCTGATTCCTTACTATTTTCATTAAGCGAAGCACAATTGTAATCCTTATTTTCTTTAAACCCGTCAATATATTTCAAAAAAACTTGTTAGATTTATAATTGCAAACTCCTCATTGCTTCAATTACTGGCATTTGTATTCTCTGCGACAATTTAGGGACAGAAAATCCACTAAAGTGCATATGTTTGCCATTGTGACTGGTATCTCTAGCCATGTGGCTGTTTTTTTTTTGCTGAAAATAACGGTTGTTAGAGCTCGGTGGATTGAGCCTTATCAGTTCTGTTCTAGGACAAGGGAGGGGTGTTCTGTTCACAATATTTACACAACACGGAAAACAACTGTTGTATGAATGCCTGACTGCTGTTTGTTCAAAGAACCAGACTTTCTTCTAAAATGGAACAGAATAAAAGGAAGCAAAATAAGGAATCTGTTATATCTGTGAAAACTGTGTAATACTTATTCAGCATGTAGCAAAGAAAATGCTGAGAAAATTGGATTATTTAATAATTAAGGGATCCTATATGCTTCATCTCATCAACCTCTTCATGAAGTTTCAGATTCCACAGACACTTAACGTAAGAAAATCAAAGAGTAAATGAAAGGTTTCTTGGCATCATTACTAATTGATAATTACTGAAGCAAAAGAGGGTTTTTGCCAATGGGAATCCTACAAGAAATTAAGCAAAGCCTGAAGAACAAGCCTGAGTTATCCTGAAAGCTTTCATCTATAATAACTAAAGTTAGCCCATAAAGAGTATTTGTTAAGCTTTCTACATTAATCCATGGCTAACAAAGTAGAATATTCTACAATGGTATCATTACTGAAGGCATGATTTTATTGCCAAACTAAGAATCCCAGGTTTACAAAGTTTTGATAACGGTCAACATGTTTATTCGTACAGACAGTTACCACTATGGTTGTTTTGGTATCACCAGTATGTGCTCCTTGATTCTCCAACAGAATTAAAGGTGGGGGAGTATTCTCAGTAGGGGTAGATAATATGTACATTTATCCTTTCAAGAGGAAGAGGATGTATGATCACAGGGATCACAATGCAAATTTGCTGGTAAACAAAATTAGTACTTTCACAGCTCATAGGACAACTCAAGGCTTCTATTGTTGACCAATGGCTATACCTTTAGGACTGGGGACAGGCATGCGGCTCTAGAGATGTCTCAAAAGGTGAACTGACTGCAATTCACTATTCATCATTTACTGACCACTTGTTAAGACATTATATCAACCCTTAGATAGTCCCATGAGCCCTCCAGGGTTAATAGTTATAACTGATGATTAAATGATTCTTGGTCTGGTGGCATTCTTGGAGTTGGACATCATAATATACTGAACATGTGCAGGTTTCTGGCTAGACTCTGTATTGGTATAATGAGGATCATAGTCTATAATGGTATATTAGCTATAATAAGTCATTCTTCCTGCTGGGCTCATGGACACACCACCTTACACTGAATATGCCTTTTAGACCTATTCAGAATCTGATCTCTGCTATGGTGTGTGTTTTGATGAGAAAGGGAAAGTGGGGGCAACCAAAAAGATATGATATCTGATATGACTTTGACATGTTTACATGCTTTTTCCAATATTTGTTCCAACAACACGTGCTAATTGCATGTGCATTGCTTTAGTTTGTAAAAAGGTAAGCAGTAAAACACAGCAACTGCATAGCACTGGAAAGCAGAGACAAGTATGTAATTTTTATGGCAGTGTACAATATGAAAGTCTGAATAAGTTGCAGAGTATTCAAATACAGAAAATAATTTAAAAGTAATTTGAAATTGTAAAATGCACCTTTAAAAAAACAAAAAAAAAACAAACATACTCTTCCGTCTTCTAAATAATATCCTCCCCTCCCTCATTAATCTCCTGTCTTCTTTCTAGACCTCAAGTGCCCCAGCCACTCCATTGCTCAATAAACAGAGGCCCCCACATGCAGTGAGAGCAAACACGGTCATCAAATCCTACGACTCCAACACTTTGCCTTCAGACGTACCAAAGAAACGGAGAGCTCCGCTTCCGCCTCAGATGCAACCCTCTCAGAACAACATCATACCCAGAGGACAGATCCGCACTTCCTCTTGTGTAGTAAAATCTGTCAGTGTGGATGAATCAGAAAAGGTACATGTTGATTTGTTTCAGGTACATATAATAAAATAGGGTTAAAAGCACTTAAAAGGTTAAAAGCACAAAAAAACCCCCAAAAAAAACATGTTTAGTTGTCACAAAAAACATAGAAAATCATTTTAATTGAGTATAGAAAAAGTAGGGCTTTTAGCCAAAGTACATTAGTGAATACACAGGTTTATTGGTTGTATACTAACAGAGATCCACTGGGGTCCATCATTGGGGACTATACCATGTACATAGAATAAAAAATAATTCATGCAAGCTTCCCATAGAAAAAAACAAAGGTACCAAGCCCATTTATATATTTAGGCTCAAACCCGACGTGTTTTAGCCAGTAAGCTTCTTCAGGGGAAACAGAGACACCATTAAAAATGAATGTCTTAAAGATTAAAGGGTGATAGTAGAAAATCCCAAGCATGAACATTGGATATTGCCAAGTGCTAGGATCTTAGAGGGGTCTAAATGAACTACAAAAACAGATTGACTGGCCAAAAAAGCCTGCTGGTGATCTGATACATGCCAGCTGCAGCAGAGCTGTTAGTATACAACTCCTAAATTTGTATATTTACTATTGTACATGGCCTGAAAGCCTTACTTGGATGAGTTTCCCCTTGGATGAGTTTGTTTTAATATTGTATGAACCTAAGGGCTGTCACAATACTGTTAGGATGAAGGACAATATACCTCCCTATCATCCAATTGATGTTCAGTTGTTATAACATTTTTACCTCTTAATATTTTGTCAGCGAATTGAGTTTACAAATGAAAGGTGTGTTGTAAGATTGCAGCTGAAATTGTGGGAAAAAAACAAAGGAGCAATGATAGATATTGGATGTTACTGATGGTCCAATAATGAGGCAGGAGGTGGCACAATGTGTGCAGACTTGTAGGTAACGAAAAGTTTTGTCACACTTGTTTTTTATGCATAGAACAAAAATGGTGGTGAAATAACAATTGATTTGCATCTGATACAACTAAGTATATAGGGGTTTGGCTTGAATTGCCCTTAATAAAATGTATGCATTTGTCTTTCTTTGCAGGCATTTTACATACCAGTGCCAGTTTTGGAGGGGAACGCATGATTTGTGTCTCCGTGTTAGTCAAGTTGCATTCAGTCATGGAACAAATAGGAATAGACGGTCCTTCAGGGTTGTTTGTTACATATTACACAAGATTGGGATCACATGGTAGCATGTGATAACATGAGTTTTATGCAGGTTAAGTACTAGAAGATCTAGGACAACTTTACCCGAATATCTGAAAGAAATATTTGCTGACTGCAAGCTTGTCAAGGGTTGTGGTTTCTGAACTCCATGCTATAGCTGTGTGTTCTAGACATCCCATAATGACTAAACTGAACCCTAGACCTACTCTGACCTCTGCCACTGCAGCTACTAACAATACAAAGTATGGTGGGTTTATAGACACCCCGTTGTTGCATACCCTGCCTATCATGGGTGATTAATTGGCTGCTCATTGTATGATACCTAGGTGCAAGTCATGTGTTCCCCATACCTGAAAGATTGACCGGACATTGATTGGAGCAGCAATAATAGTATGTTTTAGCACCAGTGACTACATAGTGGAAGTTTGATATTGGTTTTGAATCCTTGTGATAAACAAAACTGTTTTGTGAACATATTTCTTTGCAGTCTGTTTCAGGGTTTGATCGATCAAGAACTGGATCTTTTCAGCACAGCGGAATATCATCTGTTAATTCTTCTATAAGGAGAACAAAACGCAAAGCCCCATTGCCACCAGCTCAAATCTCCAAGCCGTTGCAGGCCAGTGACGAGAACAGCAATGAAATCAGTAAGCATATTCACGGATTACATGTAGATTACCGCAGTGGCCAGATCCTTTTAAAGATAACCTGTGCCTATATACACACATTACAATAAAGCTCAATCCTGGTTAGATACAAACCCTGTTAAATCACCTAGTTTGTTATTCATTAAAAGAAATCTAAATGCTCAAATTTATGGTTTAGGTATTTGCTAAAAAAAATTAGGAGCAGACACCAGAATAAATTTAAATTAGATTTCTGTAGAGTATTTATAAGCATTCTGATGTGTATACTTTGTATGACTAGTATTGAAAGAGATTTTTTTTAACGCAATGCTAATGCAAATTGTTTGTTTTTTGGCAGTGATGCCCAAGGAAAACAGGCTAGGTTTGCAGAGTGTGGTAGACTTGGCACTATTACACATTGTAATTCAGCCAAATAGGATGCCAGCCTGCAGCAGAGAAACTGGTGCATATGTTTTCTGCTTATTTTAAAAATGAGAAAAAGATTTTTATACCCTGAGATGAACACTGCTGCACATATATAGACCACAAGCCTCTCCAGGAACAGGATCATCACATGCACTGATGATCCAGATGATCCAATAGGTTGCTATTGGCACCATTTCCTCTCTAGTGATTGGAAAAATAATGTCAGATATTTTTGCACAACCATGTACCATAGGAACATGGTTGTGCACATTTAATCTATTTTAATTTTAACAATCTTCAACCATATACAATTGTTGCAGTAATAACAATTAGCCCTGTTTTTCCTTGTAGTACATGCATCAGAAGTAAATGATGTCAGGGTGGAAAGCAATGACACATGCCCCGATGGCACTGCTCCGGAAGGTATATATTATATGATTTTTACATCAGAGCTGCCCAATTGTTTAATTGCTAAAGAGCACTTGTATTGTATTAATATAATTTTGTGAAGAAAGAGATTAGGGGATGTGGACAATGCATTTCTCTATTAGTGATAAAGTTTATTTTAGAAGAACCATATTTCAGCCATATTGCTATGGGAGTGCAAGAGGTAAAGGTGGGAGGGAATTAGGATTGTTACTCAGAAGCAGATATTATAAATGTCCCAAAACTCTTCCCTCTGCGTTCCTTTGTGTGGTCAGGATGCCTGACTTGGGTTCCTCAGTTACAGTGCAGGAGAGCTGGTCCTGCAATGTACTTGATGATCTGGAAGTTCCTGAAACCGACTGAACTGTGATGAGAAGTGGCTTTGAAAGATCAGTCATGTAGTTGGAAGAAAGCCTGCCAGGGCAAGGATAACCTTTACAATATTATAATATAAGACATTTTAATATATATAAATGAACATTAAACCTTTGCAGTGTGGGAGGAACCCAACTAAAAGAGTGACTTACGCCTTTCCCCTTCAACAGATGGTCTGATTGTAAAAAATTTAGGGAAATGGTGTTAGCATCAGACCAGGGAAAGCTCTATTATGCTTGTGAAAAAAAGTCCTTACTTATAATTCATGCATTTTTTGCAGTAAAATAATAGTTACACTGTAATGTCTCCAAATTTTTGTAAGACTAAAAAATGTGCTGCTAATGTTTGCAGTGCTTAAATTATATTCCCCCAACTTGCTGTCTTACTACGGAGTTGTTAATGACCTCTGTAATCTCTGTACCTGACATAAAGAAACTAAATATAATCTTTTCTGGTGCAGATGTATCGGCTGATTAATTGTTTTATTATAGTGACTTAAAGAGCAGTAAACCACCAGTAGGAAGATTGAACTGCTTTAGGACATTGCCTGTTGTTTGTACCAATTTATATAAAATGTATATAGATGAAATTTCAATGTTTTTTTTTTCTTGTTTATTTGCGAAGTTTTAAATGTTAAATGGCATCAGCAATAGGCATATTCACTCAGTAGCTATAATACCTAATGAATAAAGTACTTTCACTGTTATGTGTAAAAATGTATTTTCAAGCTTTTAAATCCGAATTAATCACTTCTGCTTACATCAAATCTATGATTTTAGAATGGATATTATTGGATAGTTTAACTCAATCTTTAATTCAACTTCATCAGCTGCATGAATGATAGTTTTACCGTCTGTTAGCGCCATCTGCTGGATATTTTGTTAATAGCAGGTTTCTTTTATGAGATGTCAACTGCAATGTAATATTCGATGGGTTTATTAAACAAAACATGTATGTTTGACATCTTACTGCACTTAGCAGAGGTCTGGTTCACATATGTGCTTCATATGCTTTATAAAGACATAATTAAAAGCAAGTACTTAATACTTACGGATGCTTAAATGAGGTATGAGTGGGAAAAATGGCTGTTGCCATGCCAAAAAAATGACAGGGAACATTCCACACTCTTTTGGTAAATCAGCCTCAACCTTTTTCTGAGTTTGTTTTTTGAGAAATTTAGATCAATATACCTCTTATGACCCAATGCATATTTTTTTAGCAGGCATGCCGATGTATACAGGACCCAAAACTGACAAGGGTTTTGTTTCTATTTTACTCCTGTTACTATTTGTCCTAAAAACATTTCTACGTCTGAGATTTTTCTTTTGAAGTACTTGGATTACTTCTGACACCGGAACAGGTGCCCTTATTATTAATCTTTACCTTTAACTAATAAACAATTATTCACAAAATAGTAATTACAAAAAGTTTTGGCTATAGATACACTTAAAATTGATCTCTCAGGATAGACATATGATCAATGTTAATGCTGAATTGAATACTTTTTTGCCCCTTTTGAATTGGCTCCTGGAGTCACGGATCTGAAACAATGGTAGTCATGGGGGAAATTTTGACACTCACTAAAAGTATGCTCCTTCCAGGTCTTTGCTTTAAAAGTATTACTACATCAAATTTATTGGTGATGTCGGAACCTTTCTATGCCAAAAATAACTCTCAATATCATGTTGTTTGCAGCAGATGTACCAGCAGAAGATGGAGGAGACCAGCTGAGGACAGAGGAGAAGAATGATTTGGGTGTCTCTCTGAAGGTAGAGGAGAACTTTTCTTTAAAAGAAGAAGCCGCTGGCTCCATCAAGGAAGAAATGAGCACATCTTCAGCTGCGGAACAGAGTGTGGAAACACCGGTCATAGATGAAATTGCGAGTTCAGAAATGCACAGTTCTTCTATGGTTTACAATGTAGAAAATCTCTCAAAGATTTCAGTAGATGAGATAATCACAGACGTCACGTAAGTGTTGCCAAATTTATTTTTTTTAATCTAGTGAGCTGTAGCTGGCATCTAGTATGTAGAAGATCCTTGTTCATACTGGTGTATCCTATCACCAGCTGTTGGTCTGCAGTAATGAATGAGTGGATCTACTTTTTTTTGGACATGCAGATAATATTTTTTTGCTTTATTTTTTATTCATATAAAAACAGAAAATCATACTCAGATGTGCCAATATCATTGTTATGTGGGAATGATATGTCAACTTCCATGTTGGGTTTGCCAAAAGTTAACCTATCATTAAAGCGAACCTTTTAGTAAACTAAGTTAAAAATGAGTGCCAACCGTCTAAGTTGCTGTGGTGGGTAATGGTAAAAAAATTGTGATCTTTGAGAAATGTGAGCTCTTTCTTACAGTGTCTCTAAAAAAAATAGTTGGAAGTATTAGTTTTAGGTTGAGCAGCCTTTAATAGGAATAAATGTGAGAATTTGATGCCTATGAGAAGTTTTTTTTATTTGATGATCATTTAAATATTTCGTAATCTTGCCTTGCAGGTCAAACCTTTTGTCAAGAGATGATGCAATGATGGAAAATACAACACTTGAATATGATAAGATTGGTATGTATGGTCATACAATATTGTATTCCCCTATTTAATATATAGCACTGCATAATACGTTGGCACGATATAAATACTGTTTAATACTATTCAATAGCCAGCAGTAACCAGTCAAGAACACATGGCAGTCCCTAAACCTTCCATCCACTGTTCTGGTCGGCCACTGCTCAAAACATGGAGCAAACACAAGCTGCAAATATGGTGGATGCTGCAGATTAGCACTTTATAGGCAATCTATATATTTTTTCACATATGTATGTTAATGAAATTAGGCTTATATAAGTAATATAAAACTCTGTAGGTGATTTCCCCTGTGATGGCAGCAGATGTTTATTCCATTGGTATGATCAAGTTTAGCAATAAACAGCAAGTGTTTCTTGGCTGTTAGAAACAAAACTGTAACTGACTCATAAGTGTTTTGATCTTTGGAAAGAAATAAAGAGTTGTTCACTTTACAATGAATATAAAAACAGATATAGAATGCACACATTAACAGATGTTTATAACTCCACTGCATTTTTCTGTGCATTGAACTGCATTCTTCTTTTTGTAGGGTTATTTTTTCACTACACTTTGATTTTCCCTATAAGGATAGTGTCAAATAAGTGTGTTGTGTTGACTCATGTTGTAACATATTTTTGTGCACTGCATTGAAAAACCATGTCTACCTTCTTCCTCCGTGCACACACCAATGCAATGCTTTGGTGTGAATCTGGCACATAGACACAAATGTTATTTGTTGGGCTCTGCTAGTGTAAGCCAGCCCTAACTTAAAAATTAAAAAAGTAATAAGGTCAGAGATGACTTGTTTTATATCTATTTTACTGCTTCTTAATATGTAATTAGCCCACAGTCCTGGCACCAGGTGCATTTTAACTGCACTGTTCTACAAGTTATATATGTAGAACATGGGGATTAAATGTGTCCCTACATTCTATTCATGTTGGACTTGAATATATTATGTTCCCCTTCATTCCTCCCCCAGCAATTTAAGGAAAAGAGTGGGATACTCAAGTGTAGCTAAGCAAACTTTTCCTGAAGTGATGAAATTTGGTAGCACTGCACTCCTTCTTTAGGGTTGTCATGGTAGGAACACTGAAATATAAAACACAAAGCTCAGACTTTTATCTTGTATTTCTAGCTCAACATGTGTGTTGTGACGTATGGAAAAGTTCCAAGATTTATTTTCCATGAGAGATATGCATGACTGGAGGTTTCCATTTGTCACCTCACTGGTGACGAGTTTTGAATGGCTGAGAATTGTTACTGTGAAGGAAAATTTCAAACTTTTTTTTTTCTTCTTTAGATTTATAGGTTGTGTAAATGATGTATTTAGGCTGAAAATGTAAATATATTTAAATATGCAAATCAATGATCAAAGTAGAACTCCAGGCATGTTTTGTTTTATTGTTTTTAATTTTGGTTAGTAGGGTTGGAACGACAAGGGTTTGTACGTCTGGCTGTATCCTTGTTGGGAAAATTTACTCTCGTTTTCTGTCTCCTAAACAACAACAAATAGTAAGGAGCAGTCACACATGGGAAAATGGTTTAGCCACTCTATTACCAGTTCTTGTTTCTGTGACAGTAACATTTTAAAATCCAGATGTCACCAGGAGAGGAAATAAATTGCAATATTCTAAACAGGGGAACTGACCGCAAACCAAATGTTACAGGGGTCCTAATACTTCTCTACACTCCCAATACTAAAAAATAAAATGCCCAGCATATTACTTAAGGTGCACTTTTGTGTTTTTTTTGTTTTTTTTATAGCCTGTTTTTTTTCTCTGGAATCCTAAAATATCTATATTGAAATATGTATAGCAGAATTTTAGGGCCCTTTTATTGTCTTTTTAGCAGGATTTAATATGTCTGTTGATTTAACTGGAATTCATTATTTTTTATATGGGGTTAACCTCTACCAACCAGTTAGTAATACCTAGCCTAGCCTATGCAAGCTTTGCCCAATGTAAAATGTTCTGAATTAATATGATTGCGTCTTATGATTATTCTTAATTTTTAAAATTTATTCTTAATTTTTACATTTTAAACCTTCACCAAATAAATCTGTTTTTTTTTTTGTATAATTGTTTAAACTTGTAATTCAGGGTTGGTTTAGCTTACAGATGTTTTATTTATAATCATGGCAGCCTATTTTTTTTTATTTTACTAGCCTTATCCTATATTAAAGCCTATGTGATAATATGTTGTCCTTTTTTTTCTCGTAAAGGGGAAAATGAAAACAGAACTTCAACCCCAACCGTTGAACTAGAGAACCATCAAATATCTGAAACTAAAACAGTGGTTACAGAGCAGGGCTCCCAAACTCTGTCTACTGAACAACAAACCAAAGATACAAATGATGTTTTTCAAAATTGCCACCAAATTACAGAGGCTAAAACACATGAGGATCTTAAGATCACTACAACAGAGAAGGGAAAAACCCAGGATTCAGCTGTCCAGACTGTTAACTTTGACAAAGATGAAGAGACAGCTGCAGAGGAGCTTTCACATTCTGGGGAACCAACTCACCAGACAATTGTGAGCAGCACAGACAATGCCCCACATGAACTTAATGGTCATGCAGGACAGCTCACACAGTTTAATGGCCAACAAATGATTGTAACTGGGAAAGAACCAAGTAAGCATGAACATGTTGACAATCTCATGGTAAGTATGCACACGCAGACCATCGAAGAAAACTCTGATGAGAGTTCTCTGAATTCACAATCAAAAACAGTCCCATTTTATAGACAACATTCTGATCTCAAGCCCAAGCCTTCCAATGAGATCACCAGAGACTACCTTCCCAAGATCGGAATGACCACTTACAAAATTGTACCACAGAGATCATTTGATGTAGAGCAATATACGGAATCTGAAAGTCCACAGGACGTCCAAAACATTGAATACAAACGAATAAACGAACATGTTATAAGTCACACGGTTACAAATGGCAATGCTGCACCAACTCTAGGTGAAAAACAAGTACTTTTGTCAGAAGTAAAAAATGGAAACCATTTACCAGACGGGTCATCTAATTACTCCTTCAGTGCTTCTTCAAAAACTGTTGCTGAGCCACCTCAGAGAGACCACCTTGCTTTATCTAGAAGTGTATCTGCAGCACCTATCTTAAGCACAAATAAAATTGCTCCAGAGGTCAAACCGAAGCCAACTAGTCCAGTCAAGGGTCCAAGTTCCTTTTACTTACAAATGCAGAGGAGAGCTTCAAGTATGTATGTCACATCTGCTATTGCCAAGACAAAGCCTTCTGCTAGTGTGACAAACAGTACAGCTAAACCCAAAGATGTGGCAAATGAAGCTTCTCAGATTACCATTAAAACACTTCCCTCTAAAATCAATGTAGTAAATATGACTTCTAGTGCAGAGGAGAAATTACCTGGAAATAGATCAGAATTGCCCGAAAGACCTTATGAGGTCAAAAATGGGGGTCTAGGAGCTATTCATGAAGTAAATATGGAAACGGAAAACATTAACTCTTCACAATCTTCCGTGGAAAACAACATTAAACCAGTACAAAATCAAGTATCTTCTGTTGGAGTGTCAGTGGAACACAAAAAGCAAGTGTCGTTCCAGGAAAATATCCAGAATGTTATAAAAAGTCCACCTTTGCAAGTAAAATTTCCTGAACCCAGCAGCACCTTACCAGAAACCTATCGTGCCGATAGACCGCTCCAACAGGAATACAAACCTGAACGACTTTCAACGACAACAACTGGCAAGCTTACCAGAACTTTGAGTTCCCCAACTGGCCAGTCTGTCCCATTGAGCTTGCAGAAGTTAAGTACTTTTGTCACGCCCAAGCCTTTTACAAGTACAAATTCCAATCTTTATCCTTCATCTGTAACAACATCTGTTAAACGATCTCAATCATTCAACTCTAGCATCTCGCCTGTTAAGCAGCCTTTGAATGTGGATGCTCCCATTGGTTGGTCACCAGTCGCTTCGCCCATCGAATCCAAGAAAGATTCCCCGCTTTTCCCTGTCAATTCAGAGGAAATCGTGGAAAATGAGGTAAGTGCTGGTAAACTGAAAATATAGAATTTGATATAATTTGCAATGGTGGTCATATAGGTTTTTCATCGGGTACATAGGTTTATATATGTCTATGCATGTAGAAAATTCCTCATATATTTGAATCCTTGTGGGCTGTGGGGCCTAAAAAGAGGAACAGAGGAGCTTGTTTAACCAGTAGTTTTCCTTCCTTTGCCTAATGTGTCCACTCTAATGAAGGAATGGTGGAAGAAAGCAAGGGGTGGACATTGAGTAGCGCAAAATGTGCTGCTGCTTGAGGGCCCGACTTTCTTCAGCCAACAGAAACCCCTGCAGGTACCCTTAAGTAAACTGAAAGGGGGGATCAAGTCAGTTCTGCACAGGGGCCCACTCTTGGCTACGTCCACCACTGCCTATACTTTTTTTAATCTACTGTAGGACAGTAGTTTTTTGAGCTTTTGAGCTAAGGTTTTATATTGCGGCTTCAGAAACTGTGACTGCTTGTCATTAGGCTCAGAGATGAAAACAAACTATGTAGGCCAATCTTTTTATTTAAAGCAAGTGTTGCCACAAAATAATATTGTGTAGCAGTCCCCATGAGTAGATCGGGCATATTTAAGGTGAAAGTTTCTTAAGGATTCTTTTCCCATTATGACATTGGAGTATCCCAAATATTCACCCAGTATATTAAATGTAGGCACACTCCCTTGAATATCCCACAAGGCAGTGCTCATGTCGGTGGTTGTCGTAATAGCCACCATCAGAAGGACAATATCTTCATGAAACCTGTGAGCTCCAGTGGTACCCTTGGAAGGCAAATGTATTAGTGCAGACACAATCTGACACTTTCCTATGCCTCCAAATATTCTTAAGTTTTATTGTTTAAATTTGATATCTTTGGCATATCTACAATTTTCTATCCTTTTTCTGTAATCCAAAACAACACTTTTTCCTTTAAGTTCTTTCTTCCCTGATAGTACATAGTTGCCTGCCCACTTTTCTATTCATCTGTTTGAGGCAAAGGCATGCCCAGTAGTTCTGGGTATGGAGGTAAATGTGACTCGCTACCCTTCCTCTTATGTGACAACACTGGTGCATATACTCACTTTATTATGTTCCTTAGCTCCTCTTTTTATAAAGTTTTGTGTTTAGCGAAATGGGAAAATATTAACTTTTTAATTCATTCTTGTAGTATTTTTTATTTATTATGGAACTCCTAAAAAAAAAGTTTTGAACATTCCCTCAGTAAGAACATTTTAAAGTACCATTGTTAATGGGGAGAGATCCACAGACTCCCAGATGCTGCTTGCATCTTTCCATAGATATCAGACCTTTCCGAGACTGACCTGATAAATTAATTCCAACACAGTACCTGTGATATTTATACACAGGATAGTTTAATAAAGAATCCAAGAGCTAGTCAGTCAAATCTTGGAACCATCATACATTTTTAAAGAGCCAAGGAACATGTTCTTATATTGACAAATACAAAATTGAGAAATGAGAAAATAAATGGCTGCATGACTCAAATATTAAAGTTTATATCTAGCAAAACTTTGGTTAGAGCAGTGTTTTTCATTCTTTTTAACATAGGGAAATCCCTGAAATAATCTTCAGGTCTTAGGCCACAGCTCACAGTACATTTGCGTGACAGTGGGAAGAATGACTCTTAGATTGCTGGCCATTGGGAAGAATGTCAACCTTACAAATGGCTAAAACATTTTTGTTGTCAGTTGTATCTGATATGAGAGACACATATTGTTTATTGGTCAGGGAATCCCTATCAATTTCTGGAGGAACCCTAGGGTTCCAAGGAACTTTGGTTGAGAGTGTCAGGGATTTATTATTATTATTATTAATAATAATAATAATAAACAGGATCTATATAGTGCCAACATATTACGCAGCACTGTACATTAAATAGGGTTGTTTTCAGTTTTTCTATAGGAAGTGAGAGAAAGTGTCTTAATGGGTGCACAAAATGTAATTTTAAACTAGTTTTACTTTCCAATCAGGGAGCAACTTTTAAATGTTGATTTTTCTTCTCTTCTTCCCATAACATAATTTACTAGGACAAATTGAGAGAGTGCATCTCTTCAACAAGGAGCCAAACAGCAGTAAAATTCAGATTAAGGTTCTAAGCTTTACACACTGTAATCTAAAATTTAACAATTAAATCTGGCTAACAAAGTAGAATCAACAAATTGGGAAATGTTACCAAATGCCTCTTTGATAAGTAAAACTTTCTATATAGCTTGCTAGATAGATTGATAGACAGACTAAAACCCTGTTGTTGACAGTAGAAGCTCAAGTTCTATAGGAGGATCGGAGCAAAATTTACACAAATAGTGTAGTGTCTGCCTATACTCTCTGATTCCCTGCAACTTCATGCATGTACTACTTGTGACCTCTACTTGACTATAGGACACAGGACATAGGCAAGACTAGAACAAAGGGGTAGAGAGGCTCAGGCATCCAAAGGTGAGTATAATGGCTTTTCTATTATAGTTACCTCCTGTTTAGATTTTTTTTATTTTAGGCTTGGACTTTAAGAGTTGTTTTAAAAGCATCTGCAAATTCACAGATTAAACTGACTGTTCCATATCTTTGCGGTATTTCATCACTTATACTCTTTTATTTAGGGTTCTTGCAAACCATCCCAAACCCTGTACCAGATCCATTCCACCATACCCAATGCTGTTCATAGTCCAGAATCTGTGCTCCCCATAGAAATCAATGCTTTTTGTTACTTAACTGGTATTGTCTGTATTGGTACTTGACAAATGTAATTTAACCATTTTGTACTGTGTCCTTTAAGCAATGAACTAATTGCATTTATTTTTTGTGTATAGGTTTGTTTTTATTATTAAAATTAATCATTTTTTCTTGGTTGTGGAACTCATGCTCATGGGCTTTTTCTGTTAAGTTAATCATTTACTTTATTGGAGCTTTTTAATATATGTAAATTGATTAGGAAGCTTTTCAACAAGTTTGAATAATATTTGTGATTTATCTTAATCTTTACATTCAAAGACTCAGAATATCTCCTCTCTTTTTTTTTTTGGGGGGGGGGTGAAGCCAGCTGCAAGACTGTAATGGTGTTTAAACAGAGTTGTTTAAAAGAGTGGTATTTTAGCCATCACTTCATGGGGGGCATTCTTTTTTCTAGCCACCAGTTTAGATGGTTTTTTTCCATTGCTTTACCATGGGTTTCCTAAAATGTGAACAATATTTAAATGGTTCCTCAGGGGTAAAAAAAGTTTTGAGGATACTGTTCTTGTCACCTACTGGTGAAATCTGGTATCACTGTATCTGTGGCTATTGGATCCTGCAATGTTCATTTGAGTGTACTGTATTTGAATACATTTGTTGGCCAGCTATATTCATTTTCATAGGGGAACTTGCAGGGGTCTAAGGCAGTGTATACTATTTTTAATGAAGCTTATCGTTCCTGTAAAGTCATGTAGTGGTTAAAGCTGAACCCCAGGCAAATGTTTAAATAAGCACATGAAATAAGGGATCCATTTTATTTTTCTTTAACCAGTCCTGAGAATTACACAGCTTTACCCCACATCACAGCACTGTCCAACTTTATGTTTTGATGATAGTTTTCACAAACACAAGTAAAGGAGGTAAATCTTCTCGTTAGGACACACAGCAATAAAGACTTTTTTTTAGAGTTTAACCCTTCCCTACTTTATTTCAAATTCAAAGAAAAAATGTTTGCCCTTTATGAGCAAACTTTAAGTGTTACTGACTGGTCTTGTCCCTGTTCCATTATAAAACTAGACCGTAAAAAAGAAGCAGCAGTCCTATCTTACGATCTTGTGATGCCTTTTCTTTCTTCTTGCATGTCCCTTGTTAGCACATGAGCACTGCAGCAGAACTGAGTGGCTTTGTGCTTCTCACTCTTTCAATCTGACCTCTGCTATAAGTTGCAAGAAGCTGATAGAAAGTCAAATTAAGATACTAACACTGCATGTATTACAAACACAATGACGGAATGATGTAATATTGAAAACAAAGCTTCATTAATGTGTGTCTTCACATTAGCTTGTAGTTCTACCTTTAAGTTGAGGATGCATGAACATTTTTGTGCCTTCATATTTTTTTCTTTGCATCCTTCACTTTGTGAAAAGCCCATGTGCATGAGCCTTTAAGAAATCTGTTTTTCCTTTGCCTTGTAATTTGTCATTAATATTTTTAACTTCAATGGCGTTACCCCAAATAATTTTGTTTTGTAGACACTAACCCCTGAACTAAAATACAGAGTGCATAGTCCACCTCCTGTACCTGAAAAAAAGACCACAGTACCTTTACCAAGCCCTGACCCAGAACAGCTCCGCCAAAACATTCTGTCTGCCATTCGCTCCGGAGAGGCAGCTGCCAAGCTGAAAAGGGTGAGTTCATCTGTCAGGGTGCAGAGACCTGGACCTGGTTATTTTCCTCTAATAGAGAAGCACATTGTAAGTGTGGACTACAAGAAGATGATTTTTTGAAATTTTTTGAGCAATTTGATGCAAATGCTAAAGAGAACAATTTTCCAATCAGTGATTTTCCAATTATCATGATTTCTTTTCACATCCTGTTCTGCACACATAACCACACAACAGGAAGTGAGAGGGAATCGCACAAAGTGACGTAAATCCAATCTTACATAGTTGTCACTTATCAAGTGTCCCCAGTGGAATATGTCCTGTCTATACCTGTTCTGGAGAGTTGTCAAAATGTAAGATAACCCACATGATCATTAGATGTTGCAGTCTTCTGGCCAGTTCCCCTATAGGCCCTTCCTCTTCTCTGGTGCCGGTGAAGTGCAGCATGTCTCCATGGAATAAGCAGTGCTTGTATGATTATGTGGGCATCTCTCAGTCCAGGAATACAATGATTCAATGCTTTATGATGATTTCCTCCTAGAGGGTGGGTCAGTAGCAATTTGGACTCAAAGGAAGTGTGTTGAATGGCAATGGCTGTCATTCACCCTTGAAGACTAGCAACCTATTGGTGAAAAGAATTATAGGGGAAAGGGTAGGTGTAGCTGCGGATTAAAGTTGCTGCTGCACTTAACACCTCTGTTTCCATTTACAATGTTTAAATTGCTTGATGGCTTCAAATATCTCTCGGGGCTAAATTGCCATGGAAGATATTGAATCTCTGAGATGAAAGAAAGCAAAACTGAATTTCTTAATGTCTTATTTGCATGAGATTTAGTAACCTGCAAGGAAAACCGCTCACCGGCCCCTACATCAGCACAGGACACAGTAATGACTTGAGGGTCAAAACACTAAGCACACACTGAGAACTTGGAAATAGACTATACCTAAAGTGGAGCAGATTCGGCAGTGACTTTAGCAAAAGAGAAACCTCTTTTCTATTGCTGAGGCAGGTGGTGTGGACAGCAGGAGAGTTGACTGTGTAATATACTTTTTGTTAGGAGTATGGTATATTTAGTGTTTAATGATGGTTTCTGTTTCTCAAAGAATCAGAAGATCTCTACTAAGAATAAACAAGTTATTTTGTTTGTGCTGCATCAATCATACTTTGTCAAATTTCTGCCATCTTGCAAATTTCGATTGCTGACTGCCAGTTAATTGCAAAGCCCCTGAACATGAACATGTCCCCAAAATTGCTGAGGGCGGGGAAAATTAGACTGTGAATTAAAAATAATTCAAATACAATTATCAGTTAGTACATTTGATTTTAAGGCCCAGACAATTTTTTAATTGAAATGCAATGCCCCTGCAGATTGTCAACAAAATTGCTTTTTTAGTTCCAGAAAATATGGCTTCTCAACCAATACATTGAGGTCTTTGTCTTAAACATTCAATACAATCAGTTGCCCTAGTTTTGGAGGTACAGTTTGCATTGTGTATAAAGTATGTATGAGAACACCATTTCTCGTTTATACTATTGTGGTAAGACCTTTAACTTGCAAACTCAGTTTAGTTTGGAGTTGGTTAATGTTGGTCATTATCAGCAGAATATCTTATAGGTCACATGTGCATATGACCAATTAGGCTAATCTATAAACTTGTCAAAAGTTTGATAAATAGCCCCCATTTTTTTTATAAGAAGAAAAATAGTTCACTTTGGTCTGACTGTGCTTTCCACTGATGTCAAGCCCAATGTTCTGCAGGTCTTGTGAGCAGAGATGTATTTAAATGTCAGACATAATCCTCAGTGCTTTTTAATTAAATATGAACTTTACATTACCTATGCTTGATGGAATTTGACTTTTCACATTCCTGCACCATTTTTTAAGCCTGTTTACCAACGCCACACAATAAGGAGGTGTATGGTGGTAGTTGTGTGCACAACTAAAGTAACATGATCAATGCAATAGCTTTATCATAAAACTAATATTAAGATATAATAAATGTGGCCAAAAGTGTATGTTTCTTTTTAATAGTTAATAAGTCCTAGTTTACAAATAAACCACAAATATTGTAATGAAATGAAATGAAGTTTTGTAATTTAGTTTATTTTTATATGCAGTTGTTTTGAAATGATTTGTACTCAAACTCATCATCTGCCTATTTAAAAAATTTATTCTGACTTATTTTAATATTTATAAATAGTATTTATTTAGCACCAACATATCTCGCAGCGCTGTACATTTATTAGGGGTTGCAAATGACAGACAGTGGCACAGAAGGGAGGAGAGGATCCTGCCCAGAAGAGTTTACAATCTAGGAGGTAGGGGAAGTAACACACAATAGGAGGAGGAATATGGATTAGTGGGTAAGTAGTGAGCAAGCTGAATAGGATGAGGAAATTCATTCCAGAGCGTTTCTTTCTTTCTTCCAAAAGAATGTATTGCAATTAGTGTGCAACAAAAAAGAAAACACTGTTTAGTACTGCACCTGACCAGTTTTAGGCCTGGTTTGCTGCATATTATTGCCACATCATCCTGGTGATAAAAGAGTTTATGCAGAGACTAAACTTTAATCCATGGATTTAAATAAAAACTTTGGTTGATATAGAGAGTATAGCCCAGCGGGTGACCTTAATTTTTTACTATTACAGCCTTTCTCAGCCTTTTCTTATACTCAGGAACCTTCGAAAAAAATTTCAGGTCCCGGGAAACCCCTGCTAAAACCAATTTATTGGGCCAGTGGGCTTTTTGAATTGGTGGTCAGTGGAAAGAATGCTACCATTATAGTGGCGATTAGAATACCCCCTTTATAGACCACAAAAAACGTATTGTAGTAATGCTTTTGACACTACCAGTGGTGTTGGTCCCAGAACTTTGGAGGCATCATCAAAAAGGAGGTCAATCAGCCACAGTTTGAGGAACCCCTAGCTACCCCTAGTGTAAGAAAGCATTACATGCTAGTCACCTCCCCAGCCTTTAACTGGACAGTGAAAGAGAAGAAGGCAACTAATATGAACAGCAGACTTCTCTCCCCTCTCATTACATGATACATTTGCACAAAGCACACCTGAATAGCTCCTAGGTCTGTTGTATTGTATAGAGCAGGGTCGGCAAACCCTGGCTTTTAGGCCGGACATAGCTTAGCTGGTAGTTCTTTCCAGCCTAACGGCCCCTGGTCGATCTGGCCTGGATCTGCAAGGGGGCGTTAGGAAGTCCAGCCTAGTGTGCTCCCGCCCACCCCCCCTAAAATGGCCTAGTGGCTTAGTTTGCCGACCCCTGGTATAGAGGATTAGGAGGCTCATGCGAAGTCAAATTTAGGTACATCTTCTAGTTAGATTAAAACATACATGTAATAATTTGTTAATACATAACTTCATTTAATGGCGTTTTTATATCTGCCTGGAGTTCAGCTTTAATTCTGTGCAGCTGCCCACTGTCAATGTACAGTGCAGAGTCAGGGTTTTAAAGAAACTAAGGTCTGCAATAATTTACACCTAGAAACAATGTATTGTGTAGTTTAATATTTAGGTGTTCATTATGCAATGCTGGTGACTTGCTATATTTGTCTCCAACAGTCCATGTCAAAGTTCAATAACCAAAAGCTGCCTCCCACATAGCAGACTTTAAAATAAAATAAGTTTTAATTGTGGTCCGGATTTAGTACACCTTACACATTGCTGCTTATAAAACATCCAATACCTTTTGCAGCATTCAAGTGGAATTATAAATACGGCTAAATAATGTTTTGTCCACATCCGTATTTAAACATATTATTTGTCTTGATAAGATTGCTTTAGACACACCCAAACAATTACAACCAGCAATGTTTAGGGATTAACTTTACATTTATGAGAAACACAACAGCTTGAAATAACCAAGGAAGATTTTATCTGCCACTAGGAGGAATCCTAGCTCTTTTTCTGTAAAAAGCCTTGTTATAGACAAGTACAATTTAAATGGGTTTTACAGGGAATACTTTGAAGTTTATTTAAAATCTTTGGGTTAATCCATATTTACATTTTTATATTTTTCACTGCCCATGCAACAGGAAGTGAGAGAAAACAGGTACCCATATTGGAAAAATTTTACTCTGTATTTGTTCTGGTGATTTATGGTTTCCCTATGTTTTTTGTCTCTGTAACAATGGTCAATACAAGCAGCAACCTTGCCAGAGGTTTTATTCTTCCATACTTTTTCCAAAAAAAGTTTTTACCTATAAATATACTTCAATCTATAAAAGTTTCAATTGATGTGGTTGCACATTGCATATATCAACAAAAACATAGTAATGGTTACACATTTTATTACAGTGATACAGAAACTTCCATGAAAAAAAAAAGACATTGTATTTGTAGTTAAGTTTGTTTCAAGAGTTTGGAGGAATGAAGGAAGACCGAATTTTCTTTGTTCCAACAGTTTGTTCGAGAGTTTTACTGTGGTGGGTTGAAAAGGACAGTATTGTGATCAAAGGGTTGTGATAGGGATAGAACCTCTATTTATTTTACTTTTCTTTAAAAAAATATATATAGTGAAAGAGTTAAATTATGTTTGTTATTTAAATATTTACTATTTTCCCCCTCTTTTGTTCCAGATCACTATCCGCTCTAACACCATTTCCATTAATGGAAAATCTCAAATCAGCCATCCAGCTTTCTCACAAACATTACCCGAAGACTAGACACTGCCAAGAATCCTTCTTACTGCTTCACATCTTCCACATGTACCCGTTTATTAGTTGAGTTTTGTTAAATTAAAGTATAAACTGATATATAATATCTCGGTAACTTTCATGGGAAAGTTAAAGAAAAAAAAGTATATATATTTTTGGGCTTTGTAATTACCTGTGCAGCCTGACATTTTTCTATAATTATAGATATTTTTGTTCTAATGACTGGTTAATAAAAATTTAAACAAAAATCTAAAGAATAGGAAATTCTCTATAAAGTTTAGTATTTGAGAGTTATTTGTAAATTAAAATGCTGCAACTTGTTTTGTTTCCTGTTGTAAGAGAACATGATGTAATAATTCTTTAAAAACCGTTTTGATTTCTGAAATTTACTGTATATAACTGCCATTGTTGCCTCCAGTGTCACAGATAATTTAAATAAATCTGCTGCAAGCAGTGCTGACGGAAATGTCTAATCAGAATGTTACTGTATGTGTTATAGTGAGTGCTATCTAAGGGTTCCTTTAAATATGTATGTTTGTATTATTCTGACAAATGTTTTAACGTTGTAAAGGTAAAACATGAGCTTTAAAAAATGTTCACTTTTTGTTATGTCTCTGGTTTTGTAGGCATACAAAAATTTGCGCTGTAGCCTACAGCTTCTAATTGGATCTTACACTGCCAAATAAAAAGGATTTAGTTTGAATTATTAAAAATCATTCTTATACTTTTGCACATATTTTTTTTTTTAAACAAAACTGTATTTTCCCACATTATATTACATTACATTTTGTGTGTGTTTGTTCACTTTCTTTATAAAAATGTATAATTGCTCAGAAAAAAAAATGTATAAAAGGACCTTTCACCGTGACATTTGCAGCCTTTTCTTTCTTTTTTTTTTAAACTGCCAGTTTAGTTTTCAAATTTGTTATTCTACTTTTTTGGAAATTGTGGCCCTCGTTTTCCCAGCATTCTAATCACCCTACTGATGTCATTTTATCACAGCTTTTACCAGAAGACCACACAGAGCTATGAATGTTTCAATTAAAACTGTTGATCCAGCTTAGTTTATGCTCTACTTATTTCAGAGTGCTGCAGGACTCACATGAACCAGCTAGAAGCCTTGGTGATGTTTGGACTGGGGGTAAGAAGTAGCTTCCTGCTGTCCTCTTGAGAAAACTCCAACGCTTCCAAAAGTTTTGGTGGTGGACAACAATGTAATAATTTTTAAAACACAGAAATATGTTGAAAGTAGTGTTGGTCAGATTTGCCTTGCTTCACCAACTGGTCAACCAAACTGGTGCGGGTTAATTACAAGGCAGATTCTAATTCTTTGAAGTCAGTGACCGAGGCAAATTCAACCAACACTGCATAACATAAGGCTAAACCAATCTACCCAGTGGACTATAACATCTGTCATAGTCCCCTGTCCAAATTCACAGAGCTATACTCATACCTGTCAATGGCAGGAATAAGCATACAACCCTAGGCACCATTCTAAAAGCTGTCAGTGACGGGTATATAGTATGACTCCATGCCGACTGATGTTCAGGTTGAATTTGGCACAGACCTGAAGTCGAACACTGAGCCTACTCTATGCCGAGGGATTTAGAGCTGCCATTGATAACTTTCTTCTGATAAGACTAGCTGCCTGCTCTCTAAATTTTTGGTACTTTCTTATCTCCTGACCATGAACAAATATGTAAAAGTGAAACCAGAACTCCTATTTAACATACTCAATCTTAGTCATTGTCTTGTAAAATATTGAAGCCATCAAGACAACCAGGCAGCCAGTATTTTTAGAAGGGTAGGTCAGCGATGTCAACCCATGTGATCCTCTCGGCATAGGTTTACTTACGAACCTGACAGTGACCATGACCCGACCATTTTCCATATTGTAGCATCCCTAGAAGACATCAGAACAAGGCCAGGTCTTTAAGTACAAAAACTTGTGGGCTTCAGGTCAGTTCATTGTGCAAGAATTCTCGGCTAAGTAATAGTGGCTAAGTATGCTACGCTGAAACCATTACTGGTTGCTATGTTACACTGTGGTTTTATATTCTCTGGGGAATTTGCTTACTTTAAACTGATATTAAATTGGCATTGACTTGATATCTAGTCTCGACTGCTATAATTAGGTCCTGTGTTCTGTAAACATGGGCTTGCTTGGAAAACACATAATACAGCAGCATCCTAAGAATGTGAGGATTTTTACAGATAAATGACCAGCAATTAGCAGATAATAACATGTTTTTTAAAAACACAATTCATAAAGTGAACCTCTCCATAACTTTACAAAGTTTGTTTAAGTAGACTCTTGACATGTCAAAATATATAGAAACAATATTACGTAAGAACCTCTACTTTTTATTAGAAAGGACATTTCTCAAGCTCTAGTCAAGTGACTTTACCAAAGCCAAAATTATTTCAGTAATATGCTACATGTAGGAGGAAGCATTTTCTCGTCCATGTAGCGTCTACTCCTCCCCTATGATCTGAAAGCAACATTTCACTTGTGTAGTAAGTCACAAGGTGCAGAAAAAAGTCTGTGTCAGACTTTTGTGGACATGCAGAATGTGTTAGTATGGATTGTCCCTAAATCATTTAAGTTTTGTATTTGTCCAAGCTAGCAGAATACTTCAAGGGCCATTGTAGACCTGCTGACTTAATGCTCTGGCACAGTTACAAACACAGTCCTAGCCACTAAATTGGTAATCATTTTGTGCACACATCTGCACTGAAATTAGGTGCAGTTCCTGAAAGAAAGAGACAATCTGCTTTTGACCGCTTGGTTGCTTTGGATGAAGAACCCGAGTGTACAGCAGCACTTTTCTATGTGCTTGGTAGCAGCCAACTGCACGCTTTTCCACCGCAATTATGATAGGAGCCAGAGTGTTATAAACGTTTCAAGTCAATAGGAAGAAAAAGATTACACTCTGTGTCCACTAACAACTATTTTTTATTCTAAATTCCCTTCTGTACTCGGGATTTTGTGTATGAAACATCAAGAAGGGTGTTCAAGCATCACCATCGGTTGTCCTTCAAGATGAAAAAACTACAGACAGAATGGAGTAGAGTGGCTGCAATATCTGAAGAAGAATACCAAGAACTTAGTAGGTTAGCTAAGCTCAAGGCCAGTAGACTTTACAGTCTTTTTGATACAAAGCTGATTAAGGCTGCATAGTACAGATAAAGTGGGACTGTTGCTAGACAGCAACAAAAGAAAGAGAAAAAACAATATTAAGAAGTGCCCTCCCCAAGAAAACTGAATACTCATCAGTTCTGCTGCTCACAATGCTGATCTTCACTCTCTTAAAGCTTTCTGAAACATTTTTTGCATCTGGAATACTTAAAGTTGTGTTGAATGCATTGTGCTAAAAGCATTTCTCCTACCCTCTTTAAGTGCATAGGTTCATAGGCAAACATCCCTACTGCATAACTACAACTACTAAAAAATATTTGATAAAAGGTGTTTCTGCCACATTCTTCTTCAGCCTCAGCTATCAGCTCTGGCAGCCCACACCCTGTCAGCAGAGATCTGCATGCAATAATGCAACTGCAAACCAGCTGTGGCAACTGCCAATTTATCTCTATGCTTCCCTCTTTTTGCCTCTGCTCTCCCTCCAGGAAAAGCCACTTGTTGATATCTATTATCACCATGTCTGCATTTTACTCTAGCCACCACAACTTCATCCCCCCACACACCTGTGCCTTTTACTAACCACCCTTCGCCTGCTTTCACCACTGTTCTTGCACTACCTAGTACCTAGCACCACCCTGTTACTCTCACAATTGTCCCTGGCACCCATCCCCACCTCTGCTCCCATTACCATAGCCACTGGTCACCACAACATTTTTGATAATACCACACTTCAACTCTTTCCCACTTACCACTGTATCTGCATGACCCCTGTTCCCATGTTCTTACGATCTCACTTTTATCCTGCTCATTACTGTGTGCCTTCATGCCCACTGTCTCTACACTCTAACCACTGCTACACAACTATATCTTCCCTACATACTTCCATCAATGGGTCTGATTTCCTAAAGCTCTCCATGGCTGGAGAGGATACACTTTCATTAGTGGAGCTGGGTGATCCAGCAAACCTGAAATGGATTTCCTAAAAGTAATTTGCTATTTGTTTGCAAATATTTTCAATCCTGGACCAGATCCATTCTAGGTTTGCTGGGTCACTCAGCTTCACTGCTAAAAGTTTATCCTTTCCAGCCTAAAAGAGCTTAGATAACTCAGCCCCATTGTGCATGCAAGCCACGTCATCACTATCACCACTGTGTGCTCTACACCCTTTTTAACACAATTCCCCACTCTCATACCGCCTTCATTCAACACCTGACATCCATCTTTCCGTGGCTGGACAGTTCACCCCATTCTTACATCCTTCTCTTACCATATAGATGTCTTACTCATGCTGAGAGTCAACTGCTCCCTGCTTTATCTACACTATTACATTATCGGTAATACCATAGTTGTATTGACCTAAATTATTTTCCAAACATGGTACACCACAACACAAGTCATGATGCACTAAAACACACATATGTTGTGTTGTAGTGTGCTGGGTAGTTGTGTGCACCATTGAAAATGACCACAATGTACAAAACTCCTGAAAAAGATTGGTGCATTGTATTATGATTCTGCATGCTGTAAGGTAACACTGGTAAACTTCCATCAGCTGAGGTTCAAGAGCCATTGTAAAAAAATGCCTTGGAGTTTATGTGTTTTAAATGATTTTCCATTCTAATGTTATATTTTGTTGTCTAATTTTATTTTCTCTTTAACAGATCATTTTTTTTCTTTCTTGTAAAACTTGTTCCAAGAATAAATTAATTTTATGTGCAAGAAAAGTTCAAGGCAGTTCCAGTGTCTCGTACTTTGTGATAGAGCAAAATGCAAACTGCACCACATTTCAAGGAAAAGAACACATCATTCCATAAAGTGCCAGCTCCCCTTTTACTACAATTTGTTCTTGAGATAAAAGTATTTTATGATTTCTAGAGCAAATGGTCAAATGCAAAGCTAACAATAAAATAAAAACCGAACTCCAGCCCAATTTTTATCGATAGTTGTAAAAGGTTTGAATTTTTGTCAGTTAATCAGTAATTAAGGGGTCCGCATTTGGTAAAGTTCTCCTTAATTCTTATCTACTTCATATAGGTCTCACACTAAACAAGAAGTAAGGTCAGAATGATATTATTATTGACTTGTGTTTCTATAGCAGCGACATATTATGCAGCACTTTACAAAGTTCAAAATTATATCGCTAAATTTCCCTCAATGGTGTTCGCTATCTAATGTCCCTACCGGAATCATATATCATTGATACAGTTTAAGGACAATTTTGAGGGGAAGCCAATTAACCTAACTGCATGTTTTTGGGGATGTGGGAGGAAACCCACACAAACACGGAGAACATACAAACTCCTTGCAGATAGTGCCCCAGTCTGAGATTTAAACCTGGGATCTTGTGCTGCAAAACAGAGAGTGCTAACCATTGAGCAAACCATGCTTCCCGCTAGATCTAACCACTTCTTTTTTCATAGTTGACAGGTTTGGGATATCTGGAAGGTTTTCTGCTGTCTATGCCCACATAAAAGGAAATGTTCCCTAATCTACTGTTCTAAGGTGGTCAGGTAAGAAGTGAGCACAACAGTGTATAAAAGAATTATACTGTACACACAGAGACAAACATGCAGAAAAAAATTACATAACATAGGTATAATATAATACAGTTATGTCTCACTTAAGGACCAGGCTCCATTCCTAGAACCTGGTTGTTAAATGTGTTATTACAGTAGATGAAGTACACAGTAAAGAGTCATTATCACTGGCAGCCTGCAGGATCTGGATCAAGGAAAAAGTGGAAGGATTGTTGCACAGGATGGAGGAAGGAGCTCGAAAGAATGAAGAAGAGACTTCTGGTCCAAATGTCTGGGGTCCAGTGTCTCACCATGGGTCTCTCTCCATGCTTCCCACTACTCGCCTTCCTTGAAGACTTCTTAACCCATTCTATTGCCACAAAAGCTCTCCCTGATCCAACCCCTTTATCAATATCAGAGTTTGATGATCGTCCTTCTTGCATATATTTAATAGTATCATAAACAAGGAGTTGCCTGTCCCACCCTCATATTGTTTTAAACATACACAGTTCTATTATTAATATTATGCGAGAATCCTAAATGTCCCCTACGTGATGTTGATCTTATCATATAATATATTAAATTATCGGCAATAACATAGTTGTATTGACCTAAATTATTTTCCAAACATTGTACACCACAACACAAGTCATGGTGCACTAAAACACATGTATGTTGTGTTGTAGTGTGCTGTGTAGTTGTGTGCACCATTGAAAATGACCACAATGTACAAAACTCCTAAACAAGATTGGGGCATTGTATTATCATTCTGCATGCTGTATTATAACATTTGTAAACTTCCATCAGCTGGGGTTCAAGAGCCACTGTAAAAAAATCTCTCTCCATGCTTCCCACTACTCGCCTTCCTTGAAGACTTCTTAACCCATTCTATTGCCACAAAAGCTCTCCCTTATCCAACCCCTTCATCAATATCAGAGTTTGAGGATCGTGCTTCTTGCATATATTTAATAGTATCATAAACAAGGAGTTGCCTGTCCCGCCCTTATATTGTTTTAAACATACACAGTTCTAATTATGCGAGAATCTTAAATGTCCCCTACGTTATGCTGATCCTATCATATCATATGCAAGAATTTTTGCAAGGATATGCACAGACAGAATCCTACAAATATGCCTCAACAAGGACCCGTCCTTCACCAAGTTGATGATCACTGAAGAAACCTTCTGATGCTAAGTTAATAAAAGTTGGTGTGTATAGATAGAAAGGTCTGCTGGGATGCAAATCTTCAAACAGAAGGCTAAACACAGCACAAAATATATTTTAATCCCTACCCCAACTATATATATTTAAAATGCATAAATGTATAAACACTGTAACATACACATGTACATATTCTTGTTAATATTTGTCCATAATGAACATTTATTAAAAAGACCAGGAAGATAAAAGACATCTCTCTTGGGAAAAAGTATTTGAAAACTGGTAGGTATATGTGACTTCCTTTGTACTATGTTGTCTATCTGAAATAATCACATGACCAATTTCAGTGTTGTAATTAGAGAAATAATGCTAGAAAAAGATTTGAGCTATTAACATGATCAGGTACAAACACGGTACAAAAATACTGTCCATCAAAGTGGCAGCTGATTAAAAAAATAACAGTACTGTATATATTCCATTACAAACCGATCAGAATTTACACCCTACTTTCACATTACAAACAGAACGCTGACTCAGTATAAACCTGGGGCATAAAAATGCAGCCATCACTGCAAAAAAGTAATCAATAAAAATGCCATTAATGTAAATGTTAATGAGTGTATCCATTGTTTGATATTTTACCATTTATAAAAAGGGGGAAATTAAAATTGCATGGCTTAGTTTGCATGATTCTTTCTCTTTTCCCCTTCTTTTTACAGTTTAAAGTAAATTTACTTTTTGAGTTATGAGTCACTTGGTCCTAAATTTCCGAGTGCTTTCCTCCTCCTGTGTCATTGTTTGTATCTGTCTGACATTTAAAACCCTTGAGTATTATCTTGGCGCTTTTTAAATAAAGTATATCAATAAAATTGTTGGTCACCAGCAATTGGCACTGTGTCCCCCATTTTGGGGAGACTCATTTCCTCCTCCTCCTGTGTCATTGTTTGTATCTGTCTGTCATATAAAATATGTTGGTGCTATATATATATTTCTCATTGAAAAAATATATTTAGTTGATATTTCCTTTTTATACAAAAACCACAGCCTGCTACCCATCCTTCCCCACCAGTCAGTAAAGCCATAGTTACTATTGTAATAGTGCGGTATAGATATTATTGAGTGCCTGGGGCTTTAGGGCTCCTGGGGTTCTCTGAAGGGCAGCTCACATTTTGTTACTTTTCTAAAAAAGCACCACAAGAAGTTCTTTTTCCCGACAAGCGCAGACTACAACCTTTTCAAATCTAAGCTGAAAGACAAATAGTTAGACTCGCTTTCCATGAAATTACTGTAATAAATACACACATTGGCCTAAATGTCATGTGTAATAATTACAGTGGAAATGGCTGAAATTATGTCTTGCGATATTGGATTATGTTATAGTGTTCTAATAATTGAACTTTAATACGAATTTTTAGTGTGTGCAGCGGTCACAGTGACAATCTGTCATTTCTATGTGTACATTAGCGCGTGTGGCTCACTTGATGGCTACTCTTTTAAGAACACACATTACCGAGGAAAGTACATCGAGGCCTTGGGGATTTTTTTATTTTTAAACAGCTGCGTGAATTTGATAACGACGACAAGATTGACCAGCTGTTTCATTGTTTTTTGGAAAATTCCTCTCTCTGCTTTAGGTTATGTATTGTCTGTGTTATGAGAATACAATAAAAGATGAAGGTTAAGCTAATATTAGATCTCGGATAATAAACCTGGCCAGAAACAAAGTGGGCTGCTTAAGGTGGTGCATTCAATCAGTGAAATGGAATTGTGTTGCTGAAATACATCTCTGTTGATTTTGCTGCTGTTTTCATTTAAATTCAAGTTTTTCTTACAGCAGTTTTAGGATATATGTGAAAATGATCAACTTAAACAAGACAAACATCTAAACACACACATTTTTGATGCATTCAAAATAAATTGTAATAGGATTATTACTGTTCACCAGCAAATGGCAATGTGTCCTCCTGTAACATGTGCGATACATTCTAATACTCACAGACAGCGAGTTTGTTTTACACTTTAAATAAGGACAAAGCACCATCTAGAGGTGTGACCTAAGTATAAACCAACTTTTTTGAAATACATATACTGGAATCTGTTGAACTGCGAAAGGATTTGTATTTTCAGCATATTTAGTCCTGATCTATACAATTCTCTGCTACACAACACAGCCAGGAATGGCATCACAGTAAACCAAAACCTAAGTGTCTTCCTTCTACCCCCATCCTGTTAACTTGAGGGCAGCAACTTGTAAAGTCATCTTTCTGCTGACTTTACTCTCTCTTCTGGATAGCATGTTCTTTATCAGCACATTGGCATACAGCACACCAAATTGGCTAAGAAGTAAAAAATACATTCATGAGGAAGAGGTACACATGGGTCTGATTTATTAAAGCACTTTGGGACTCCAAGATGTATTTACATGGATGAAACTGGGCAATCTGGCAAACATGAAATGGTTCTGGTCCAGGATTGAAAACATTTGCAATCTAATACAATGATTTTTAGAAAATCCATTACAGGTTTGCTGAATAGCTCAGGTTAACCCATGATAGTCTATCTTCTACAGTCTTGGAAAGCCTTGATAAATCAGGTTCATTTTGTATCACAATCAATTGTTTTTATGATCATATATAATTTCCCCTCCACCACCACCACCACAACTTTTTTTATCATGTGAGTTACATGTTAGTGCTGCTGCTGCTTGCCTGGTTGGTTGACATCGGCCAACTCAGCCAATCGGGGCTAACTGCACTGATTCCTAAAGTCAGCCTCAGCCCTTATGGAGCATGCCAATGTGATAGCCTGTTATTGGATGAGCCCGAGCTCTGACAGTTTTCCTGTGCATTAGATTTCTGAATGTAAATTCTAAATTTAAATCTAAGACTGGAAAAGCTCAGATTGAAGCTGAAATTGACTCCAATTGGAATTATCCGACCATCACTAGTTCCAAGTGCTATGCCCCCTATGGTCCTGGATGAGTGCTGTTCTCCATTTTTTTTTTAAGTACAAATCCCCTTTAAAAACCTAAAAAGTAATTGCTTTTCTTGTACATTATACAAGATTGGTGTTTACCTAATATGTTCTAACTTATTTACATAGTTTCATAGTTGGCTGGTAAAATCAACAAAGGTGCATAATGTTTAAACTGTGTTGGATTTCTGTGCTGAAAAAAAAAACTCTTTCACCTTTCCATGGCATAGAGGTTGAGAATAAATCACACATTATCAGGAAAGGGATGACATCAAAAGATAGAAATTCAAAGCAAACAAAAATTATTCAGCTTTTAATAAAAATATTGTTAACTGAAATCGTCTTCTGAGTTAAAACATTG
This sequence comes from Pyxicephalus adspersus, assembly GCF_032062135.1. NCBI lineage: Eukaryota > Metazoa > Chordata > Amphibia > Anura > Pyxicephalidae > Pyxicephalus > Pyxicephalus adspersus. Next base: position 44,460,533 of record NC_092864.1, on the reverse strand, counting down.
CCCCATTACAGCACCCGATGTCACCACCATCTGGAAATTCAAAGTGTGTTGGATATCCCTTCCCCCAATGAGCACTATGGTGGTCCTGAAGACCCATTCAAGCCAGTGGGAGAAAAGCAACAGGCAACACTAAAATGCCAAAAATTCTCTATTATGAAATGAAGAAGGAGAACTGCGGTACGAAACTCAGTCAAGGTAGGTATTCTGATTTGTTGTGAAGATATAGTAAATGGGAACTTCCCATTAGGTGGGTCGTCCCGTGACAGGTGGCACAGGGTTACCTTAAGTGCAGAGTCCAAGTGGCTCCTGGTCATCCCCAGAGCACCCAGGGGAGATCAGTCACTAACCCTAGTGCCCACCAGACTACTTTGTTGCAGTAACCAGCTCACAGTCCCTAGGCTCTCCCCAACACGGGTAACAGAGATGAAACAGCTTCAGTGTAAGAATGGCTAATCAGACAGGATCACAGCGAGTCAAGGCAGAGTAATTAAACAGGCAGAGGTCAGGGCAGGCATCAACCAAGGCAATGTCATCTAACAGGGTAGGGTCAGGGCATGCAGCAATCACAGACAAAGCTGAGGATAAATTCCAGAATAGCGGAACTGAGAGCATGCTGGCAGAGAATCACATGCTGGGGATCCAGCAACCAGAGTCTGGAACTGGAGAACTTTAAATAGGCCTAGCAGTAAAAAGCAGGACAAGATTGAAGTTAGGAACCATTCTGCTCATTGGCTGCAGCACAAACTCCTAAATCAGCTGTGCACAATCTCAGTGTATGTACTGGGGATGCCAAGAAAACTTAATCTCTGCACGACTAATGGGATGCTGGGGATGCTGAAAATTGCTAAACAGGTGATCTGCAGACAAAAGATTTTCATTGGAGGTTCTATTTGGTGGACATGGCTATTAGTAGGCCCTTTGCAGAACTGACTACATGCCCCCCCCCCCCGAACTGACTTTGGTCCCCTGTTGAGGTCCAGGGCTACTTTTCACCTCCCTATGTCCGCTCCTGCAGCCAACATGTTTTGGGGATTTGGACCCTTCCTTTCACCCAGGCTATTATCTATTTTAAACACGATAATTGGCTTTATTTATGCATGCCTATATACATTCCAAAGGGATATAATCCTAATCAAGACAACTTTTTTGAAACCTTTAAAAATGAGTAGGATTTAACTGCGTTGAACTTCAAATGAAAACATTTCCTGGATTCTTTACAACTTGCTTGCCATTTTCTTGTACATAAAGTCGACACCCAAGTATTACCTCTATATTACCACCATTGCTATTTTGTTTTGTATAATAATAATGGTAAAGAGCAGTTTTTGGTTTTGGCAACATTTGGCAACTACTTGGTAATCCAATACATGCATTAGAAAACGGCAGCGGGCTTTAATTTTACTAACAAAGCAATAGATGTTTGCTATTCACAGTTTACCTTTCCAAATATGTTTGGTTTTAACATCAGCAAGGTACGTGAAATGATAAATAGTCATGCATCTTGTCACCATTCTAGATGTTTATCTAATTACCAGGCTTCTATGTTTCATAGCCGACACTCACCGAAATGGCAATCAGTTGTTTAAAGTAGAAAATTTGCTTGCTTTGTGGCTTTCTTAATGAACATGGTGAGAGCAAAATGTTAGATTTTGATAGTAGATTATACTGCTGGGATTTTTCACAAATTTTTTTTTTAGTTTTAAGTTGACACAAGTTTTTAGTGTGTACAATAACTTTTATGTCATGAAAGGGCCTCTACTATGTTCTTATCCACCTTGGAGTCACAAAACCCCTGCTAACCCAGCCGAACATGTAGACCTCCCGCCATCTGCTGTAAATGATATGCAGAACTTGTCAAGTAGATCCCAATAGAACAGCACCCATTGAGTGCTAGAAATAAAACAAAATTATAAATAGATATTTGGGGGCTCTGTTATATCGGTATCTTTACAATACACAATAATGTACTGCTTTTTTGGAAGACCAGGACATTGAAATAAACTTTTATATTAGTACAGCATAGACATTTTGTTGGCTTATCAAAAATCAAACGTCTACAAAACATCTCAATTTCTCATTTTGGTTTTAGTTTTAAGTAGATTCCATCAGTAACAAAAATTTTTGGCCCTGATTTGTTACGTTTTTCCAAGGCTGGGGAGGATACACTTTCATCAGTGAAACTGGGTGATCCAGCAAACCTGGAATAGAGTTCTTCAAAGTCATTTGCTTTTTTGCTAGCAAATGTGTTGAATCCTGGACCAGATCCATTCCAAGTTTGCTGGATCACCCAGCTTCACTGATGAAAGTGTATCCTCTCCAGCCTTGGAGAGCTTCAAAAATCAGACCCATTGAGTTAAATATTAATACCAATAAAAACAATGGTAAAGATCTGACTGCATTTCTGGAAGATTATAAGGTATTTGTCTGTGCCTTTAAAGGCCCCTCCATCATTTTTTTCTTTTATCAACACAGCTAATTGGCTCATTGTGCTACTTCTCCCTCTTTTTAATGTTTGACATCAGAATTTAAGTCAAAGTAGGTGCCAACACCTCTTGTATTTAGTAAAACATGTTGAATAAAGTACAAAAATACAAGGTAGCATTGTTTGCCTATTTTATAGCTGTTTGTTCAGCTGGTTCAGCTTTCTCATTGATTCTAATGCATTTCACCAAAATGGCAAAATTTTGCTCAGTCTACTAAAGTTAACTACAATTTTGGAGAATGAAAACTCCCATGCCCAATCCTAATATATGAGATGAACTAACAAATATTTAAATCACATATCATAAAACCTGAGCACCTTTCCAGGAATTGTTCTTTGCTGATCTGCACTGACAGTTCTGCATTTGGCTGCAGCCGTAGCTCTGCACCACAAACACTTAAATATGCATTATTAGCACGATGTGAATAGTCTCTATGAAATGGAACAAGCACTGGCTACAAATGTTCCAACTAATCTTCTGCTACTGAGTAAATGTGTTGACATTTTTCTTGTTTGCGCATTTCACTGGAAAATTTCCATGTGGATTTCTCATGGGAAATTGAGGATGCAAAGTCACACTTACACCTTGCTAAGTGTCTGCAGCTTTCATTATACAACAGATCGAATACTCTTGTTTCATTTATAATTTGTATGGTGTACAGACTCATACATATCTCTTTTTCCTCACCTACGCTATCACCTACATTATAAATGTTGACAGTCTACAACCCCCATGGTTCTTTGGAACACATAGGCACTGTTTCTGTGCTTGCTTATAATGTTTATATTGTCATTTAAATCATAACTTCAGCTCATGCCATGCTTTAATAGTAGAAATGTGCCTGAACATATACAGGATTTCCTAAAAGTCGCTAAACACTTTTAATGAATTTCTAAAAAATGACGCAATAAACTTTGTTTATTCATATTTTTAGCATCAACAAAGAAGTTGATGACGCTTTGCTTGCTAGGCTTGCTATCACTTTCAAATGCTTTGAAGACTAAATATATTCCTCCACTTGAGCGCCTCCATTTTCGACTACTTGCAGCCACCTTGGCATGCAAACCTCTCCGACGTTTTGCAGCATCTCTTCCCCGACCTTGCTGCAGGCTGTGCTGATTCGTTTCCCACGCTGTGACAGGTTACAGGACTTAGTGGCATACACCTTGCTTTTGATATAGCCCCATGAAAAAGTCACAAGGTAAAAGGTCAGGGGAGCACGAAGCCTATTTGAGAAACCCCTTCGACCATTTCATCAGTCAGGAAGCTTGATGTTCAGGAAATCTCTAACCTGGCAAAGTAGGGAATGGCTCTGTCTTGTTGAAAAAAGGCATTAGCAAGGTCACTCCTTGCCTGAAGCATCCACTGAATCAAGCTTTTGTTGATGCTGAGTTCCAGTGCAGCCCTCCGGATGGACTTTCCCTGGCTTTGCCCAAACACCTGCTCCAGGAGTTCACTGTTTGTCGGTGGTGGTAGCAGCAGGCCTTCCAGTGCGTGGTTTGTCAAGAACAGATTCTGTTTCAAAAAAACTTTCCATGAATAGCGTAATTTGTGTTACATGTTGGAGCAGTCTCAAACTTGCGCTGAACTGCAGTCAGGGGCTGAAAAACTTTTTGCCAAGCGGCAGTTTTGCAACACTGCTCCAATGTCAATTGGTGAGCCATGGTTAAGGGATGCAAAGCCTAAGTTGTCATTTGTTAATGGCCTCAAGTCTCCCCAAATGATACCTGGAACGAAATAGAAAAAAGGAAGCATGTAGTGACTTTTGGGACACCCTGTATGTTGCAATTTATAGGACTTGGGTTGATTGTTGATGGGCTTTTGGTTTCATCAATCAGGGAGGAGCATTTTCACAGCAGGTTGATACAGTTTAGAAGGAGGTCGTGTGAGGTCTACTGCAGGCAAAATGCACCTATGAATGATCTCACATGAAAGTGAAGTGCACCAGAAAGTGCATTGCATTTGCACTTTCAAAACAAGCTCAAAGCTTATTATTATTATTATTATTATTATTATTAATAATAATAATAATAATATTAATAAACAACAGTATTTATACCATCATGGTATGCAGTGTTGTACAATAAATGGGGGTGGCAATTGGCAAATGAAAACAATGACACAGGAAGAAGGGACCCTTACTAAAACTCTAGGAGATTATTGACCCAGGATTGGGTCTTAAGCTCTCTACAGACAGTTGATAGATGTCAAATGATTGTCACTGGAAACAATTGCTCATGATCATTTTCAGTGACAGATGAACAAATGAGCACCATTCTGTTCAATGGAGGGGGGGGGCAAGTAAATGGCTCCCCACTGTTCTTGGCTCCATAAGAGTGCAATCCTTTAAAATACTTGATGTGCTGCAACTCACTTGTGCTGTGGTCCACTCAAATAAAGGCTACCACACTACTCTGCATTGTGGTGCACTGCATGCTGCTTATATTATACCTACAGAATACCTACACTATATATATATATATATATATATATATATATATATATATATATATATATATAGTGAATATATTTCTTGTATATTTACATCGAACCAATATACCATTTCACATTTGGCAGGGCAATGCACCACTTCCCTCCACTCCTCTTCTGCTGCCTCTCTTTGTAGTTCTCTTTATTTGCTTCAATTTCACCTTAGAATCAAATTCATCTCCTGTGCTTTGCCTTCAAATCCCTCCACAGTTCTTGTCCGACTTACCATTCTGACCTGATAGAAAAATACTCCCCCAGCCGCTCTCTTTGCTCCTCCAATGACCTACTAATGACTTTCTCTCTCATCACCTCATCACATGCACGGCTCCAAGACTTTTCTAGAGCTGCCCAAACTCTCTGGAATGGTCTTCCTCGTCCTATTTGGCTTGCTCCTACTTTCTGGTCATTTACAAGAGCACTCAAAACCCATTTTTTCAAATTTGCCTACCCATCTTCCTCTGTCTCCTAACCCCTAATTACTTACCCACCACTACATATCTCCCTCCTATTGTGTGATACTACCCCCACCTCCTATATTGTAAACTTCTCTGGGCAGGGTCCTCTCCTCCTCCAGTGTCACTGTCTGTATCTGTCTGTCATTTGTAACCCCTATTTATTGTACTGAGCTGTGTAATAAGTTGGTGCTATATAAATACTGTTTATTCTTATTATTAATATTAATAATAATAATAATATTACAAGGTGCAATATGCTACAATGCAGCTGCAGCTAAACCAACCAAATTCCATCTTTTACATGTATTACATAAAAATGTTGATTCTGAAAAAAAAACCTGTTAACGTTTTCACTAACTTCTTCCAGCAAACTCTTCCGTTCGCTCGTTTTGCAGATTTCCACAAATCAGCGAAATGTTTAATTCCTTAGAAAAGGTTAAACATTGACCAGCTTTTCCAAGTTTTCAGTTGCCCAAATACAACACGCTCTGTGTTAATCTGACAATGGGGGCTTTGAAATTAAAGATTTCTCAGTGAACATTGTCTGCTTTCCTTAAGTATTAAAAACAAATGTATCAGAATGTGCTTCCAAGGACAAAAGGGAAACCTTGAAAAATCTGTGATTGGCTGCATGTTTGTGCTCTCCCACGGTTAGTTTTAATTGGCTTTGAGTGTAGTTAGGATCACATATTTTTTTTCCCCTTCAGTCTGTGCTGTGTTAGAACAAATCTGACGTGACGGCATATCCTGGACTATTATTCCCAGTGTATGCAGCGCAAACATGAGCCTGTATGCGAGGAGAGTGACACTGCCTGCTATCACCCCACTACAGCTACAGAAAAGGGTAGGGCACTGCTGTGTGACTTGTTCTGTCAATGACTGTGAGCCAGCAACCAAAAATGCTTGTTTAGAGAGCTGCATGACAGTATGTGTGTGCTATATGGCTTGAACACTTTAACAATGCTTTATGATAGCTGCCAAAATGGTAAAAACCACCAGGTACACTTTGTTATAGATTTTGTGGCGCTAACAGATTATGTCGCAGTCAGATATAGATTCTGACCGCCAAATTATTGCCTTTGATTTACTTAAAGAATACAGAATGTTAACTTATATAAAAAAAGTAAAATGGTAAAGTTTTTGATAAAGTAGGGTAGGAGTGGATTCCCATGTTTTTGCGGTCTGTCTTCTCACTGGGGAAGAGTCACCCCCTTTATTTCTCCTGGTGATCATTTTTAAAAAAAAGAATCACCCAGGTCTATGCGTTTCAATGGCAATAATTGATTCTCCACCCGAAAATATCAGACTCACTGGTTTATATCAGATATTTTTAAAAATTAGAACACCTATTCCTGGGGACAAATCTCTGTAATACAAAGTTTGTTCTTTTTGGAGAGATTTGTGGCATTTATAGGACAGCAAAAATAGGGCTTAATAGGGCTTCTAACCCTTTCCGGTTCCATACAAAGCTAAATAGCTTTTTTTGGCTTGCATACATATAAAACTTTACTGTGTTAGATAAATTAAAAAAATCAAAAACATATATATATTTAACCTATTTTCACTACCATTTACTTTGAATAGTGCATTTTACTGTGTTTAATGAATGTGTCCTTTAGGTAAATAACATAAACGTATTTTTAATTTTTTTGCTTCAGATAAAGAAAATTTATGATCACACTTGTTATGGTCCCTGTATTCTGTATCTGTATTGCAGAAAAAAGTGACAGGCCAGCTTGATTGCAGTCTAATGTGCATTAACCTCAGAGATGACTTTAGTTTTATCACGGGACAATGATTCCAGTGAGCCAGTAAAATATAAATCTGGGATTTGACATTTCATATCATTTGAGCTATTACAAGACATTATGCTAACACATGAGTATCCTTATTTTTTTTAAAAAAAAAATTTTTTTGGTCCATTGAGATTTTAAAAACTAGTCACTGAAAAAAAAATAGTGACTGAAAATAAAGCTCCTTATTACTCCTCTGGATCAAATATGTCTATAGGGTTTTTATCTGGGAAATGTTTATTTCCTTAGTGGTTGAACTTGATGGATTTATATCTTTTTTTCAACCTTACTAACAATGTAATTATTACATGTTTAGGGTTTAGGTGTTAACCTAAAGAAATATTTACTGTTAAGTCAAAAAGTTACAAATAACCTAAAAAAAGAAGCCTCTTGGATTTGTGATAGACAATTATTGCCAAAACATCAATCTGTAAAGTTGAAAGTTTTCACCTTTGTTGCTGGAATAAAAAATTCAATGTATATGTCTGTTTCTGTGTTATAAAATAGAACATATTCCCTGCACTTATATGTTAGTTTATTATTATTTGGCACTATAGTTTATGTATAGTTTAGTGTTTTGATTTTTTGCAAACGATAACTTGTTACTGTTTATTGAACAATCTTGCTGACAAATGTGGGAAAAATTGTTCTCATAAATGCTCGGCACCCTTCAGTTTGTATGCAGTCAGGCACTCAGACTATGTGGTCTAGTCATTTTTTAGGGTATTATGCAGCAAAATGTAAAATGAATGTAATGCAGACTCGTTCAATCTTTTTACCCCAAAGGAACCCTTTAAAAAGTTTTTGGGTATGGGGCATCCGTGCTAGAATTAATTCATCCAAGGATAGTAGGAAGACTGTAACCTTAAGTTGGTGGCCATTGAGAAGTATGTCCTTTATATTGGTGGTCAATGAGAAAAATTGGTTGTCAGATAGAAAAATGCCCCTTTCACTGGTGATCGGTAAGAATAAAGCCCCTTACATTTGTGGTCAGTGAGAATAAGGCCCCTTACTATAGTGATGAGTAAGAATAACTCCCCTTACAATAGTGTTTAGTTAGAATAAGGCCCCTACAATGGTGCTCAGTAAGAATAATACCCCTTACTATGGTGATAAGTAAGAATAAGGCCCCTTACATGTGTGGTCAGTGAGAATAAGGCCCCTTACAATGGTGATAAGTAAGAATAAGGCC